>NC_134570.1:42514695-42828028 GCF_050947875.1 Dermacentor variabilis | reverse complement strand
GTGCTAAGGCGACGATGGTAGTTCCCACATCCATGCCTAATTCGTGGGTATTTATGTACAAGGTCTAATTCAAGGAGTGCTAACCAGCGACACACTTTCACTGCAGAACCGAAAATAAAGCTTGCGTAAGCGATTTTCTTTCTGCATTGCTTTGAAATCTTTGTCGCTGTTTTACTTTTGGTAATTATATTTTACGCTAGTTTATTGAGCAGCTGGGGAGGAGGCGCCAGGCTAACAGTCGGTTGTTGCGAAATATTTTGTTAGTTTTGATATTACAAACTACCGAATAGATAATTCTCGAATGGGAATAAAATATTACACACCAACTATTCGTATTCCACACTTTGAGTATTCGCCCACCCTATAGTAAATATAGCTAAAGGCTTCTACATGCTGCTGGTAATTCACTATTTTCTTTCAGATGCACGAAAATTTGACCAACATGACACGTCTAGGTAGACTATTTGCTTCACGTTATGTTATTTTAGATTAAAATATCTATGTTCCTAAAATGCATTTGACTGTTATCGCTACAATATAAGTGACATTTTTGTCTCTTCAGCGACATAGTGCAATAAATATCGGCAACACTATAATGGTTCATAATGTTCGACTGAAAACGAGATCTGTCGATCTAGAAAATATCGTGAGAGCCTTTTATTCCCCGTTTTGTCTCCAAATAAACCATCTATCTGCAAAAACATACCTTGCGAGGTTTCTAGAAGGGTCATCAAGCACACGAGATTCATTGAATATATTATGAGTAGCCCCTCGTAATTGCTGTTTTCATACAGCTTCAGTTTGAGAATGCTGACCTTGCTCACGCCATGCCATATCTGCAGTGCTGTCGGGGCTCCTCTGCCTGGTGTTCATGCAATGTATTCGGGCCATCGGTTTCGATCAACAAGGCATCCGGAATGGCAGCTGGGCAGCATGGTGGCACAGTGGCGCCGGCCCCGTCATGCCAGGCAGCACCTTCGCGGTGCTGCAAAGCCTGGGCATGACGGGCCTTAACATCGGCCACTTGCTCTCCGGGGCAATGCTTCTGCTCACCTTTATGCCGTCCATAGGCTGAGTTCCGGAAGTGGCTGCTTCACGTGCAGCCAACCATCGCGGCGCGGCTGCTGCTGGCATAGGCGAGAACCAGCAGGCAGAAGCAGCCACTCAAGAAGAACACGACGATGGCCCGGTAAGAGCAAGCGGCGTAGAAGGCAAGGGCGGAAACTCCTCTGCTTATGTCGCTAGTTTGCTTTCCTGTTCTTGCGCTCCCAATCGCTCACGTGGGCACTTGAAGCAGCACGCTACGATCTTCTCATTCATTCTGGCAGCTTTTATATATTCCATATGCGAAAACGTGCCACCTTTACGGAAATATTTGTGTTCGACAAAAAACAACTTTATTAGAATTTTAGTGGGCACCTTGCTGTTGTTGTACGAAATCTACAACCAACGAATTTCGCCTTGAAGCCGTAATCTGCCACCTAGCGACAAGTGTCATCTCCATTCGCGATGTTGGAACGTAGGACTTAAACATCAGTGGATGAACTGATATGGCCCTTCAAGCATTCGATCGCGAAGTTCGTCGACGTCCGACAATCACTGTCCGCTGCGGTCATAGCCGCGTTGGCACATCCGTTAAAAACAGTCTGGCGTAAAAAAAAAAGAAAAGAGACAAAGACAGACACTCCGAACAATGTACCGTATAACAGCTGTAAGCAACTAACACGGAGCCGTCAACGGCAGGCCCAGTTTTCCTTAGAAACCGAGGTGCATCCAAGACATGGAGGCCGCAAGCGGCGGACACCTCTGATTCAACGCCATTAGCTGATCGCAGGCGTCTCCCTCCGCTTCGAGCCCCGTGTTTTACGACCCTAGCTGTGTACCGTTGCCTGTGTCGTTGAGAGACATATAAAACTCGTTTCAAGCAGAAAGGTTGTGTTTCTGTTAGCTCCCCCCAAGTTCGCGAGGCACCCTTCTTGCGTGCGAACTGCATGGGGCGACTGGACGCTTGTGCCTCATTTTGCGTCGCCTTTTTCTGGTCCACTGAGGCATATTCGCGGGCCCGCTGTCGACCAGAGCTAGTTCTCTGACCAAGTGCGTGGTTAGACAGCCGAGCCCGAAAATTTTGTTTTATTCGCCAATCTGCCAAGATAATGGTGATCCCAACTGTAGGACAAGAGCATACGTCGTGACCAATTATTCTGAGCAACAATAACGCGTGAGCTGGAGATTTGAATATGGCGCGATGACATGCAATAAGTAGCTTTCCCGTTGAACAGTCAATGTCACTGTTCGCGCCGCCGCCGCCGCCGCCGTGCTGTCCCGGTATCTATGGCGCATGCGTGTGGCGTACGTGTATGGTTAGAAGGCCTCGAGAGGCGCTCGCAGTGCATTTGGTTGCAACAGCGACGAAGCCGAGTGGACGCACCGTCACGCTCTGCCCTATATCGGCTCTGCCGGAGCCATTGCAGCGCTCTGGCTTCTGCTGCTGGCATGAGTGTCGTGTGGTACGGCATCGTGGTGCATACACACGGGTGCGAGCGGCGTTGCTGCCGTGCAGCAGCTGCATCGCGTGTTGCGTCTTGCCACGTAATGCGCGCGTTGTTGCAACGTCCACCGTGTCAGAATGTCCACCGTCCGGACGCGAGTTCAACCGAATGGATAATGCTGGCACTGGTCTAGAGATACTCAGGCTGTTCTTTATTTTTCCCTTAACTAACGGATAATTCAGGTTTAATTAATCAACTGTTTAAGGTATAGGCTTCATACGCCGAGTGTGATAGGCAATGTTGTAGAGTAGCTTGAGAAACCTCTCAATAAGCTGTTTCCAACACGATACATCTCACGTGGTCCTTTCTTCCGCGATTAACAGAAAGCCCGCGAAATACGAAGAAAAAGATACCACGTGACGGGGCGATGGCGCACTGTTATTGTACTGCTCTCAAGCGTGTGAAGGAAGAAAATGTCGGCTGCAGCGAAATTGGTCCGCACTGGGCGTTATGTCTGGTGTAGATGTCTGGGCGTGCGGCTTTTATTGCATGACGGCGCCAATGCGTGCTGCTAGCCGTGCGCTGCCGAAGCGATAAAGTGTCTAAGGAGACGAAAGAGAACAAGAACATTGCTTTATTTTGTTATTCTTGAAATGGGCAAGAGCTGGCAGCCTGTCGATGGAGTGTAATGGGGTTGAGTTGGGAGGCGGCGTTGGGACCGGAATGATTTTGCAGCGACCTTCAATCCAAAAAGCGCCGCGTGATAATAATGCATTTTCGATGAGGTCACCATCTGCTGCAATGCACATTTGGCATCTCATGGGCGCATTTTGCGAGCCGTTCTTGATCGTGGTATCAGGGATGGAGTTGCAGAGTTATTTTTTCCTTTAGGTTCTGTGATGTTGTTGTTGGTGTCCGGTATACTTGATGCTTGGTAGCCCCAGAGAAAGAAATCGAGGGGAGTTTAATCTGGCGACCATGCCGGTCGAGCAATGAGCCCATGAGGTCCAATTCACTGCTGCGGGAATACTTCATGCAGCCATTTCAAGCTTTGTTGCTGCCGTGCGCGGGAGCGCCATCATACTGCTGATACCAAATATTCTTGATCCTAGCCAATGGAACTTACAAAAAAAAATAACCCGTGAGCAGGTTATCAAAAAACACGAGGCCAGTGATAGTGCCACCGTAAACGTCACACCACACATTAACCGACCACTGAAATTGCTGATGTTTTGAAACCCAGTGAGGGTTTTCGTAGCTCCAATAGTGAACCTTGTGGATGTCCAGTTGGGCATTGCGTGAGAAGGTAGCTTCATCGGTCCACAGTATTTTCTTGGCAAAGCCGGGGTCCTCTTCCATCTCGATTATAATCCAGTTCGAAAGTGCTTTCAATTTTGGAAATCACGAGGCTCCAACATCCAGTGCAGCTGCACGTGGTATGGATGAAGCTGCCTCTTCTCAAGTACTCTCCACACTGAAGAATTTGACACTCCAGCTTCAGCACCCACGCTAGGAAACTTGCATGTGGGTCTGAAAAAAACTTTGACAGAATTTCTGTCTCCGCGTCCTCGCCCAGTATTGAATATTTATGTTGATTCTTCGTAAAAGTCCTAGTATGTCTCAGCGTTTCATATGCATGCACAATCGTCATTGAGCTCGGACGCTTACCTGGATGCCAGCGTTTAAATAGCTCAACTGCACGCCTTCTACGTCCACTTGACGCACCTCAAAACCATAACCGCTCTTTCCTCATTGGAGTAAGCCATATCTGCTGCTCAACGTTTGTCACAGCCAAATAGCGTTGCTGTGGAGAACACGCAGGGATACAGGCGCCTGAGGTGCACCGGATATATTGCAGTTCACTGGAATTGCTTCAAACGAGGTACACAAGGTATGATCTGGATCCGGTAAACTGGAACAGCCTGCGGGTGCACCCTATCAGATACTGACGCGCCGGTCCAAGGGCACAAGTGTGAAGCCAGACGCCGGCACCCGATACTGCGACCACGAAGTGATATGCACGTGCGGGGTGCGAGATCAGAAAAGGAACGTCTGGCAGACAGTAAAAGGAGAGCAGACGGGGCCTGTAGGAAAAGTCATCAATTTGGAGAAGACATGCGTAATATTCCATGAATACAGCCAAGGTTTCTTTACGATTAGTTTTTCCTTCGTGTGATTTATCCGCTGTTATTCAAGCCTTAAGGTTTAAAGTTGTAGCGTCATCGTTTAATCCCAAATTTACTACAAGGTACCTTATGTACAAAGGTAAAACTGTAGAAGCCAGCATCGCCTTTCAATGTTCCGACGTACTTCGCCCTTTAGTTCTTTCAAGCAGAATCAAAATGCTGCTTTCGTGTTTTTTTTCGGGGCTTTAGATGCTTTATACACGTAGATTCGGCAACACTTGGCCAGGAGCATGCATTGGTACCGTCATGCGATAAGAGCCGCATGCCTAGATACCTACAGCAGGCATAACGCCCTGTTATGCACCAGGCTCGCTGCAGCCAACCTTGTTCATCCATCGCACGCTTGAGAGCCTTGAGTGCCTTTCATTTTTAAAGCTTTGGCTCAAATTTTGTGGGACAACCTCTATATAGTAAAGGAGGGAGATTGAAAGGTAAGAAGAAATAACTGGCTGTTCGTTGCAATATTACCCCAAAAGCATGTATATAAATTTAAGAAACTAAAGCTCATTTATGATTGCGAATAAGCTCATTATGTAAACTAGGTTGGTAGTTAACCAGACCTACTTAGTCATGACAATCATGGGCCGGTTCTTGTAGCAATGCTTTCCCATGGAGGAAACAAACAAAATAGGAGGCCTTGACGTTACATTTTTGAAGAAGTGACTAGCGCAAGAGTGGACACGGGACACTAAAAAGGCGACAGCGACAAGCGCTTGGCCTTGTCGCCTTTTTAGTGTACACTGTCCACTCTTGCGCCAGTCACTTCAGCATGGAATACCAACTGGCCCGGTCTCACGCACCACATTATTGAAGCCGGAAATGCAGCCATCTTGGCGTGCCATCTCCCTTTGCACCTCCATCCCGCTCACCGGAACAGTTACGCACGTGTTTGAACTTGCATTGGTACGAGCTGCCAGAAGTGTGTGCTGCAGAGCGCATCAGAACAAAGCCTATGAAACTACTGTAACAGCTTTAGTGAAGCAGACGCGATCCTGTGCTCTTCCGTGGCTCGTTGAAGATGATGACGAATACCTGCACCGTGGTTACTTGAGTGCGTTTGTGCTGACTGACATTTGCACTCACAGACCCAAAAAATCTTTCAATATTACACACCTCGCTCCGAAGTCAGCTTGTGCTGCGAGAAAGACACGGGACAAAAAAGCTGATCCCACTTTTCAGAGGCCTAGAGCAGCAGCGAGAGCTTCATGGGTATGGTTGCTATGGCGACGTTTACTTTTGGGGTACCATTCCCAGTGCTGCATTGTGAAAAACAAGATGCGACATCCGGCACACTTCCTCCAACACGTCTGTGCTGGAAGGCTCCTTTCCTTCGCTCTCCTTTCTCCATGCCTTTTCCCGATGACAATGCATTTCAGTGCTTTTCTCCTTCGTGAGAGGTCAATCGAGGCTATGTTTGAAAGAGGCTACTCATAAAGCGAAAAGCGCTCAAAAGCATTGGCATCGAGAAAAGGCATCGCTACAAGATACCGGCCATGCTCGCCGCTTCTTTCTGTATAAGTAAATACAAATAAACATTGGCTGGAAAATGCGCAGGATCTGGCAGGCGACCGCCGTGAATCCACTCAAGGCCGTTATCGATACGAGGTATGGGTACACGACCATATCGCAAGTAGGATAAGGCACACATAACTGACGCACAACCTATGTAAGCCCTGTGCCTCTGGCTACCGTGGAGCGTAGGGTGTTTTGATGTTTGTTTTCATTTTATTGCGGCAGTAATAATATGGACCCTCCAGTCGCATTTCGGCCGTTTCCGTCACCCTGAAGTTCCGTATAAAGTGCAAGGGCGATAAAATCGTCGCCGCGCGCCGTATTGCGAGTGATACCGTGGGAGGGTGAGTGGGTGATCCCGGCTCAATCTCGGGCTCGCAAAGGAAGAAAGCGGGGAGAAACTGCGCCGTCTTCGGTAGCGGAGGGGTGCGCGTTCTGCTCCGGGAGGCCGCGCGTCCCCGTCCGGGCCCCTGCATGTTGAAAGTCAATTTTGAAGGGTACAGAGTCCGCCGTGAGCTGTTTTCACGGCTTAGTTAGAGTTCATGCGAGAGGCAGCACGAATGTGAATTCGCTCGCTGCTGCTACCGCGCTTGCTCACTCCAGCATTTTGACAGCGAGCTTCCGCGATTATCGATTGAAATGTGTTCAGTGAGATGTGTTCATGGTTGGTAATTTAGTTAGTATGCTTATCTTTACAACTTTATACTGCCAATAAAGCTACTATCCTTCATCAAGCGGTCGACTAATTTGCTATCGCAAGCGATGCTTCGCCTTACGGGCGAAACTGCGTCTATACATGTCTCTTTCTCTTTTCTCTCTCTCCTTGCAGAAGATTTATCAGGTTAGCTTGCCCGGGCAAGTTCGTGCACAATCGCGAACTCTTGGAATAAGGTACAAGATGCTGCTTTTTTATTCGTTTATTTTAATTTCTCGCACGATTTTTCTACTGTGCGTAAGTTTGTGAAGTAATCCATTAAACTGGCTATGAATCGGTGTCTACTATACGGTTTACGACAAAGTGGCAGCATCGGAATTCATGCGTTGCATGGAGCTGCAGTTTAGCTCAACGGATAGGCACTAGTATGAAAAATACTGTCATATGATGGGATAATGCGGCAGACAAATTCAGCGTCCCCGACAACAGGCACGACGCTATCGACATCACCAGTGGAAAACTTGGAAGGTTAATTTATGGGACATCTGGTTCCACGTACCATATAGTTAAATATACATTCTTAAAGAAGTTACGCCATTTGGGGTGTATATTTGCCACACAACAATAATCGTCATCTGTCCTGCCGCGTTTCCTTTCTTTAACGCTGCGAACCCGCTTCTTATAAGGCACGAAGGGCACGCGAGTTATCAGCACGACAGAGTATTCTCGACAGAAAATTACCGAGCGTTTTTAACAAAGGAAACGCATGCAAGACTGATGATGGCTATTTTTGCGTGGCATATATACTCCCCCCACCCACAAAGGGTGCACATTTTTTTAAGAATATAAAGAGTACCTTGAACCAGATGCTTCAATGAACGCTACTTTCTCTTCCTGAGAGCATCAAGCTCGGGTGGCGACACCTCTCGCGGCAGCACTTGTGTCATAAAACCATAATGTTGTCGCGTATACTGCTGCAAAATGCAGGTGGTGTAAAGACGGGGAATGTTGCCACAAAAAGGCGTTGGTGTTTGCTACGTAGATAGGCAAACTGTTGAAAGATAGGTCGGCTTTTTGCCAGTGCCAAGTGGTCCTGTTCTTCGATATCTGCGTCAACGGTCGATACATGCTGGACAAGCAGGTTGAATACATAACGAGGAATACCTTGCAGCATATGGGCAAGATCGTCTCAGTGACGTGCGCGTCATACAGGATGTCTTATTTATGTGTGGCTCGAATTACATCCGCACACGACCGCGTAATGCATGTGTACGCAGCATGTGGGTAGCCGCTAGGGTCACTGAACATTTATGTAGTTTTTGATTCAGTTTCCAAACTAATGAGTTAATCTTCGTATGCCTTGAAGTAGAGTTGAGATGTGGCACCTTTATATTAAACATTGCTTTTGCGAACTTGACAACATCCACCTGATGTTTACGTTGATGGGTCTGTGCAGGCTGAATCGGCCCCCTCCCCTCGATATGTCCATTGTCATCAAGATATTCGTTGTCGGCAACGATCATAGCATCATGATCCAAATTCTGAGGTAGGACCGCTGAGTAGCTTCGTCGTGAAAAGCATAAAGAATGCTACTTCCGCCAAGATGTTACTTGGGAAGATGCGGACAACTGATAGTATACATAAAATAGACAAGCATACCAATAACTAAATAAAAAGCGACAGATCGCGTCAGCTCAAGAATTGTCGCCGTGAATCCCAGAAGCGATTGTCCTCTTTCTCAAAAATGGTGTCGGCCCGTGGCAATATTACCGGCTGTATGGAAGTTCAGATATCTATAAATTTTTATCAGAGCCAGAGCGAATAATCAAATTACTGCTAGTTCTTTGAGAATTATAAAAAGACGAGTGTATCAAATAAAAAGAATTTTAGTTTTTGAGAAGAGCTTTTAAAGCCCCGCTTGCGTCTTGCCGGGATGTCGGGGTCACGCAGTGATCTTGGCCGAGTGACAGTCGGCACCAGACATTTTATTTAGCTTCAACTAATAAGTACGTGTGATCTACAAGACCTGAAAAGATAAAGAAAAATGTTTTGCTTTTTTATCATGACGCAACCTTTTCTCTTTTTTACAGGGGAGGGGCCAGCCTGGTGGGGCCCTCATTTGTAGCCCTCGGTAAGGTATATTTAGGAATATGCGTTCCCTTGTGTAGTTTTCTATTTTGAGTGCAAGAAATTTGGCCTCTTGCAGTTCTGACTCAACCAAAACAGCCTGAGGAGGTACTGAAGACACAAGAAACGGAGTTGGGACAAATTTCGCTAAGTGTAGAGCAGGTGGAAAAGCCGCAACCATTGGAACAGCTTGAGCTTCTGGCGTGAACAGCTTGGCATTCCAGTGTGAAATTAAATATAAAGACGTTGGTCTTTATTTCCTGCTCTAGTATTCGACCTTTTAATGCGAAATTAACGAAAATAGAATTTCGAAAGAATGCTTTCTCTGGACTGATCTGATGATTCACATTAGGGTCACTCTAAAAAAGCAAGGACGCTTCTTTTTCAGAAGCGAGCCACTCAGTTGATTCAACGCGGTTTGTGACGGTAAAACAGCGCAGAAAACCAAGAAGATAGTAGTCAGTGTTTCCTGGCGCGTGCGGTTCTTGCTTGAAGTCTGCCCTCGTTTTCTGCGTCGTTTTACTGTCGCGAAACATATTTTCTGAGTTGTTACAAACTGCCCCGCACGCTTATGTCACGTAACAGGATAACACTTAGCAAGTATTAAGGCTGGGAAACACTTAGACGAGCAGAACGGTGAAAAATAACAAAACAGCTTTTTCCTTCGCTAACCCACGGGTCTAACGGAGTCCCTGCATGTTTAAAAACATCCAGCTAACAGTTCGAAACAGAATCAAAATTGCCTGAGATCTGAGTAAGAAATACGGGAGAGCGAAGCGTTAGCCAAACCATTCATATGTTCTCGCGCATGCGCATATGAACCCCCCCCCCCCCCTCCCAACCTCCGTACCCCATCAAGGACACAGTAGTGTTCTGTCTCTCTCTCCCATTATGCCTTGCCCTAATTTTGCACGACGTCATTAAAATTCACACAGTGTCACGACGCCACGTTAATGTGAATGATGCAAGGAGAGATGCTTCGAGATCAACTTTATTATAACAATTTAATGTGTTGCGCCGCCAAGCTTTGTGAGTGGTGGCGCTGGCTAGCACTATCATTGTTAGGTCTAGTTGTAAAACATAACTCTCCGAGAAAGTGGGCGGGAAAACGGCGCCTCGGGAGCTCAGTCGGTAAGAGCATCGCACGTGTAATGCAAAGACATGGGATCATTCCGCAACTGCGGCACGTCGTTTTTTCATGCAGTTTCCATCTCCATCAATTTATCATTTTGTTTAATTCAGGTTGTAAGTACAAGTAATTTACCCTATCCTGTGTATCGCGTCTTTGATTGTTAGCTTCTTATTATACGATTGTACGCATATATATATATACATCGGGTGTTTCAGCGAACACTTTAAATTTTTTTTAAATGTGGCCTGATATATGTGAGTGAGTTCAATCCCTGCCCCGGCGGCCGCATTCCGATGGGAAAGAAATGCAATAACGCTGCTGTGCTGTGCCCTAACTGTCCGTTAAACAAAGCCACGTGGTCAAAATTACACTGGAGTTTCTGCTACGGCGTGCCAGGTTATCGGACGGCGTTTCTGGCACATAAAGCGGCAGAATTTGAGCTGACTTAATTCGTTGTAGGCTAAACAAAGATTATTTGGTATTCTTCGGTGTACTGTGTTGTCAACGTTTCGTTCATGTGCTCGTCCGCTGGAGCTAAAAATTTTTGTCTACGTTATAGTTCCAAGTCGCCCAACATTCAGCAGCTTTAAAGATTCTTCGACGAGGTCGCAAAATCGCACTTGGAGTTCGCCTTTGACATCGCAATGTCTGGGGCGTGACAGCGGGTTAATGCGTACAGGGTTATTGAGAGACTACACGCTTATTGAAAATATGCATGCGCAATCTTTCTCTGCCTGAAGTACGAGATAAATTGAGCATTTAGGTTACCGCGCTTGGTATATAAAGCGTCCGAGCGAGCCGTCCTGAATGCGAAGGGGTTCTCAAAGAGTCAGCGCACGACCGCGTAGGAAACAACGTGAGAGAATTCACAGACGTATGTAAGAGCGAGAGGTGATGCCGTTTTGACTGACGCGTTTAATTATTTGGCTCCTATCTTCGGTGTGTGTTCGTTCTTTATTTACAGCTCACCTCACCAGGCGGCGTGCGCGCTCGCCCTATACCGGCAGTTCTGCCATATTTCAACCGCACGAGTGGGAGTGAAGGAAGCTTCGCGACGCTGAAGAAGAAAGGAGAATCGTGACTCGTTTTCGAGTGCCACCTGCTCGCATAGGGTTGAAACACCTTCTGAGAGGCGCCGAAGCAGGCACTTGTCGACTGAGAAGCAGACGCGTCGCTGCAGGTTCGATGTGTCGGCGATTGCGCATTTGGAACATCGCCTGGCGTTTTGGCGCGCAAGCAGAGCGAATTGCGACGAAGGCGAACAAGCGACAGATACAACTTGTTCTATTAGAACCGTGAGGCACTGTGTATAAGCTAGCGAAGTGCCCAGCTTTAATATCCTGCTCGCTCGCACGTGATGGATGCTTTCTAACGGCCGCGAGACCCAGCTGCATGTCACGTCGGGCATGGCTGGCCGAGGCAATGCCCGAATGTGCGTTGGCCTGTCACGATACCGTTGTCGAGCCACTGTCAATGCCTTATCGATTCGTAGTTAATTCGCTGTCGAAACGTTGGCAGTTAAGGGCCCAGTCCGAAAAAAACTTTTTCTAAGAACATTTTCCTGATTAGTCGCTGATGATATGGCCACTCTCACTATTTGCTGCTGGTCATTCTTACGAACATTAATAGCGTATAAGAACCTTTTGCGACCCACACTCCCAGGTGTCCAACAATTATTCACGCAGACAGTTTTGAGACACAGTGCGCGACTATGACGCATCATTTGGCTTCCAGGAAAACAAATTTGTGAAGCGAACAATTGGTGGTGTATTGGATCATCGGCGTTCGTGATTGGCCAAAATAGCTAGCGCCGGCGTATCATGAGCCGTTCGCATAATTGCGAACAGCCTTGCGAATTCGGCTCCGGACCGGCTGATGCAAGCTAATTAAGTCAATCAGGAGCCACTCAAGAGCCAATGAAAATCTAGAACAGCTACTGCCAGGATGCACGGTTTTATAGTGAGAATGGTTTGCCACTCGCACTCGATGAAAAAAAAAAAGAAAGGCGCGCATTAAGAACCACCCTAGATCGCTCGAGTTAAAAGCTATGCGTGAATGATGAGCCCGCCCCATGTGCGAGGCCCGAAACTACCGCATTTTCTCATATGGAACCACCTCCGCCCTTCCCCATTCTAAGAATGGATGGAAACAACTTTATTCTGAATCCGGCAAATTTGATGACCCGGGCTCAGGTCTCCCATGAGGGGACTTCGAGGCCTTGCCTCGTCGCCGCCTCTCGGGCTTGCTGGACAGCCCACTCTTGTGTCTTGAGGTTGGAGCCATTGCAGGAAGCACAAGCTCGACATTTCACATAAGAACGACAGGAACAACGCCTTGTCGCTGCTATTCTAACGACTTACTGCGTTTTCCTGAACGCTCTGCCGTAAAGTATGAGCGAATACTAACTTGTCCAGTTTACCCCTTTTCTCATTGTGCAAGAGTTTATTAAATCTCGTCTTGTTCCTTGAATACCCTTACCAATATAACTAATAAATAATTTCGTGGTTTATTGGCTTTTTGTTACTCTCGATAGAACGTCTTTTGAGATGGAATTGAATGTCGTGCACAACTTTTGCGGAAGTGTAGCTGTCCGTGGCACTTCCCCCTGTCAGATGTAAGTGCCGCTAGGTGCCGCTAGAAGATCGGAGCGGCCACACAAGCTCCGTGAAGAACAAAGACGGGAACGAGTGCACGAGCACGGCGGCAGAGGCGCGAGCTCGCGGTGTTCTAACCAGGCGGGCAGCAGTTCCGAGCCCCCGGGGTGAACGAGGCGAGATGTCCGTGGTAAGGTGCGGATGATCGCGGAGCCGAGCGCAGACGTCCGAGTAACCAGGGCTCCTGCTGCCAGTGCTCGAGACGCTGGCTGACCCGAGGGCCGCCGGTCCCTGAGCTGCCGCACCTGAGCTGTGCCGGGCAGCGTTGCAGTCTGGCACGGATGTTGCTGTGCTAGACGCGGTCCTCGAGTGCGACCGCCGCACGTGGATTACTAGCGGCGTTACGAGCTGGGCACCGAGGCCGCGCGGAACGAGGCGTCCACTGGCTGCTGCCGCTGCGGCTGCTGAGCGTGCCGAGCCCGAGAACCGTGCTGAACGGGACCTGGGCGTGTCGTCGTCGCAGCCAGCTCGAGCACGGGTGAACCCACAGTGCCGTGACGACCGAACCGTGGGCCTCGCAACCACGGGACTGTTTCAGCCCGTTTGTTCTCGTGTGCTGTATGTCTATGGATACACTGACTGCCGTTACGCAGGTTATCAACTCTGTGTATATATATATATATTTAAAGGTTGTTTTGATTTTTATAAATGCACCTAAATGACCGTGTCTTTCTTCCGCATCAATGGGCACTAGCAAAGTGCCGAATAGTCCTAAGCACTATGCACTCCCCTTCCCTCTATCTATTCCCAGAACAAGCGAGCGCTCCCCCCCCCACCCCCCCTCCTTCCTTTAGAAAAAAAAAGCAAGCAGACGTTGCGTGTGTATATAAACACACCCATTTGCTGATACTTTTTTTATGTGAACTTCAGACGATCGAGTTGCGATGCTCGAGTCGTGATGAGGTACTTTTAGCACTGCGGCAACGGTCAAACGAAATATGTCGACAGAGCGGCCGGAGAGGGCAATGGCTTAAATGTCAGTATTGACCACTAATCAAAGCACACCACAGCTCACGGAACGTAAATTAGTGCGGTGATGGCTTGCAGTAATTCACCTTTCATTGAACATGGTCTTTCTTCTGTTAGACATGAATTAGAAGTGTTTAGGTATATGACTTGACTAAAGATACCTCGAATTTCGTTACATGTATTTTATTCGAGTAAATGGAATGTTATAACCTGTCTTGCTTGTTTCCGCTCATTACGTTATTACACACAAATGTCACGTGGAAAGGTTGGTGGCGCGAGTGTGCCTCGCAAGCTCGGCGAACAAAACTTGTGCGTACCGCATAAAGCACAGTTTTGACTCTCGGCTGCCGTTATTGCAAGGCTCAGGCAAAGTAATTACGTCTGTCGCTGAGACGATACACACAGCAACCAAGTCGGGGGGCGAGGAAAAGCCATTGACCTGCAGGAACATGTAAGATAAACGTTACAGAGGAGCTTAGCTGTGATTCCATTGGAACAGACCACAAGTTCAAGGAAATAAGCAGACGTGCTGGACTGCGCAAGCTATCCCTTACGAATAATATCGCCCCTTGGAGGTTGGTCCTGACGGGATTGTTCTTTAGATACAGCAGGCGAGGCGGAGGGGGGGGGGAGATTATATGCCAAAAATGTACATTACAAAGGAAAAGGGAACATGTGGCAGTAGCCGCAGCAACCCATATAATGTCTGCGCACAAGGCGCGGTATGCGAAACTGCGCTCTTATGTTGGCCGTGTTTTTGTCGCTGAGTCCGACCGCTGCGTCAATTAACGCCTCAGAAAACATGCAAATAAATATACACAGAATTGCAGGCGGACTTCTAGCGGATAAATTGCCACGATGACCACTGCCTTCCATGTTTTAGTAACAAGGCTACCGTTACCACGTGACTTCGACCACAGTGTACTCGTCTGTCTGTGGAGGCTGAAATGAAACAATCTCACCTTGATGCGGTTAGTCGAAAAAAAAAATTTTCTCGAATATGTACGCACGTTAATTGGTTTATAAGCATGTGTGTGGGAGACTGAGTGGGCTCACATCTGGCTCACAAATGTTCGGTTCACAATTCTAATGTTGTTTTACAATGTTTCATCATAGGCTTTCTCGCTATTTGCGTTCTTTTTAAAGCAATGGAACTTCTCCTTATATCGCGGTTCGTATGTTTGTTGTCGTCTATGGCAGACTTGGGACTGTAGATGCTACTAGTTGCCTGTAGAAGTAAATTAGGAAAGTAAATAAGAATGTCCGCTGGTTAGTTTCAAATCCTGGCTCCCTAGCAAAGAAGGAAGAAAAAGAAATCAAGGGAAAGAAATCAAAAAGCACAGGCGCTCTCTTTTTTGTCTATTCAGTACGATAAACAACAACAGACCCCGCCCCGGCATCATGGTGAAACAAGCTTTACAGGTGCTTCAAGTTGACGTTGGTCATCAAAGACGGACATCCAATCAGGTATAATTCTTCTCGCGCCTCAAAAATATCTTATTGAACCACGACAAGCCTGAAGGCGGCGGAGAAAACTCGTGCAAGCCAGCGCCCGATACGTCTGTTGGAACGTCGCATAGCAATTTACTTTAAAAGAAAATTTGAGCCCCGCGCCTCTCCTATAGCTGTGACTATTGAAGAAACAAGTTACGGGACACAATAACCCCCGGAATTCGCTGCATGCGCATCTCTCAGGGTACTGTGGCGAATTTATACAATGTCAAGCACGTCGTGTATTGTTATCGAACGTGTTTTAGTGCTGAATATAAGTGCCGCTTTTTCTGTAAGGGACACCATAGCGGCTGAGGGACACGTTCGTCAACGAAATCTGCAGCGCCTACATGGTTGTAATGCGCAGGCTATCTCTAACAAAGATATCAACTCCAGGTTGGTTCTAACGGGAACGTTTAGTTTTTTTAGTTTCAGCGGACTCCCTATATCACGCTAGCCTACTTTGCACTTAGCCGTGCTCTCGGTCTTGTTCCTTGGTGAAATAGCGCAACCAGCTCTGAGGGATCAGCCATTAATTTCATTGGCGATGAAAACATGTATTATTGTGATTATTACTTAATGAAAATAAAGTTAAATGAAGCAAGGAAAGTGTAATTGACAAATAAAATATCAGCTGATACATATACGAAGGCTAGAATGTGTAAATATTACAGTGAATATTATGGCAGCGTAAGAAGAACAAAAAGAATGTTAACATGCAATTATTTTTGTCTCATGTAGAAATTTTCAGGGGGCTTCACAAATGTTCCTGTGGCCGTTTCCATTGCTATATACCTAGTACGGTAGCCCCACAGGAAAGAATTACCGGAATAGCCGAATTCAAGCCAACGATTCGGAAGGGTTCTCGTAAAAATATTTTCCTTTGAATATTGAACTGGCAGCATGCTAAAGAGAAATTTCGCAGAGTTTCATTGCATGAAGAACGCATAGATGATAACTTGGGGCAGAGCGTAAGAAAAAACAAAGCAAGGATAACAGAAGGGAACGAAGACAAATCGCTTCTTTTGTCCGTGTTTCTTTTTTTTTGCGCTTTTCCTCAAGTTACGCAGTACCAACCTGCCCATCAGGGATGTAGCCAGACCAGACCTGCAAAAGTAAATGTTCAGGAAGGGGTGTGGGGACTCGGCACCGTAGTCTGGTAATCGTTAATTCGAGTTTTCTAGTGGAGTCCCGTTTGTTGTACCAAGGGAAATTGAGACGCGGGAAATCAGATGTGGACAACAATTATTTAGCGAAGTTATTTGTATAGCAGCAAATTTTGTGAAAAGCACCACAGCGACAAAAGCCGACGTTAGTAAAATGGGAATTAGAGGACCATTGTGGGAAGCTGCTGCGAGTGCATCTGCATATTCATTGAAGACTAAATCTTTATGTCCTGGTACCCGCAGTAAATGAAGGAGGCATAAATGCCTTGGGACGAGAGGATAGACTGTTTTCAAATACTTTGACGAATTGTGCGCGTTTAGTGAAGAGCAGACAGAAAGATAATCGGTTAAAAGTATGGCTGACAGCGCTTGTGTTCGATCCTTTCTTCACTCGTCCTCGTTTCTTTGCTCGCGCAGCACGCAGCTGTCGCTTATATAGCGGTAAATACGGTGGTTCGCTAATGACGACGCGCCAACAAGCAGATGTCGACGTCGACGTCCTCTGCGAGAGAAAGGCGCAAGGCGCTCGACTTACGGCTTCTCTCGCTTTGCCGTCGTCTCACATCACGTGAAATCGGAAGCCTACGCTGGACCTCAAGCAGATGGCTTATTTTTTTGTGTGCGTATTTAGGTGATGCTCACGATTGCTCCCGGCGATATAAGAGGTGCATGGTTAGAAAATATGAAGTCATTTAGCTTTCAGAATGAATGAACACCCCGAACGAAGTAGCACCTCAGACTGTGACGGCCCCGGTATGTTCGTTTAAGGCGCTCTACTGAAGGACTGAAAAAAAAAGCAAGTCCCAAATGATTAGGATTTCGTATAGGTAACCACCCTACGTGTCATTTAATATATTGCGCAGCAGTTAAGTATACCCGACAGCGCGTATAAAGTGGCATAGCAACGTGGCAAGATGGGGAGAGTGGAAATAGAAGGCATGGGGCGCGTCGCTTGTTTTTGAGGCCTTCGCTTGAGCAGTGCAGGTAAGCTTCAAGATAACAAGCTGAGCCTGTATGTGCTTCAGGATCAGTTAATGCCTCGAACATAGAGTGGGAACGAATAAGGTAGGTACCTGCTCGCTACACGTAGTTCGATCGTGTGAGATGACGTCGCACATCGAGATGCTATCGCGTGCCTAAAGAGAGGAGAGAGAGAAAGGAAAAAAAAAGAGTAATTGTTAGCGACAAGAACGGAGACCCGCAGAGGCGCTTGCGCGTCTCTTAGAGCGACTGTATAGTTACGGGCTCATCCCCCAATTGTAGTTGATGTCCGTCGGTGTCAGATAGCGGGTCCTGTGAATGTGCCTTATGGGATAAGCGCCAACGGGGACAAATGCACACGTTGCCGGTATCACTTTTCACGTAAATTGTTAGACCTCGCGTATGTGCCTCCTCCTTTTCCTTGATTTAAAACGACACTTTACACCCTGTTACGTTCCTCATACCGTACGTTTCTGACCTGGTTCCTAGTAATGGACATGCTACATTGTCAAGGAGCAACAATAGCGAACAACTGCATGGACCGGCGCCAGAAGAAGTGGAGAAGCAAACCTACACTTTCCGCTGCAGCAAGATGAATGTCGTGAAGCCCGTTAAAAGGAACAGCACTTCGCCTCGTTCACCAGGAGAACGTTGATGTTCGTGCCCGTGACTGCGAGACCAAGCGGTTTCGCCGACAAGACATCGCGGAGTGTGGACTCGGAAACGGAGACATCCCGGAGAGACCGCAGTGCGTCAGTGCGAGCGCGAAGGTCAGTGAATTCGCGCCGCCAACATCAACGCTTACCGACCGGTTCATGCCTACACGGAGTACGAATGCGGGTCCCTGGACGATGCCTTTGGCACTGTGTGCAACGTGTGTGGACTTCTGTGATTGCAGAGCGTTGTGAAAATTTTGTGGGGCCGGCTCTGTGACTGAACTGTGGGCTTATGAATCCCGAGGTGACCGCCCCAATGCTATGTGCATGCGTCTCTCGATGCTCGTTACGGACAGCAAAGCGTGCGTATGTTGCAATGAACTTTTCTTTTTTTTGCCGCAGCTTGGTTGCTGCAATGACTTCACGAGCTTCACATAGCTTAATCGCAAGGTCATAGTGAGGTTCACCACAAGCTTATTACAGGATGCGTAATGATACTTAAGAATTCCGCAAGGTATCGCTGTGCATGCGCCGATGATGAGGGGGCTCCTACTGCAACAGCAGCTGCAAACGCGCTTTGCGGCGCCCATCCGTCCTTTTTTCTTATCTTGTTGTCGTCATGCCATTTTCGAGTCGTGTTCGTTATATCGTCGCCATCTTCGTCAGGCCACCTCCTTAATTTCAGCTCCACTGTCACCACATGGCGATAAAGAAAACAAACTCGATACTCGTGTTGACAAAAAAAGGTCTTAGGCTGTAGAATTGTTCATAAGAGTAAATTCCAGTCAATTCTAATGAGTTGTTGGTGTTGTTGTTGTTGTGTTTACATGTATTCATTCACATTCTTGCCCTTAAAGGGCTGCGGTGAATTGGTTCAGGAAGTGGCGTGGATGAAAAGGTAAGGAAAATAATGATAGGGGAGACTTGATTATGTACATCACGGGGTAATTAAGATGCGCGACATACTATTAGCGGAGGAGGCCGATTAAGGGCAAAGACCGCTTACGAAGAAAAATCCTTGGTATTGAGCGCCTGGTGCTCTTCATGCCGGTTACTCAGAGTGAGGCTTTCGTCGAAGCACTTCCCTATACTCAGTTACGTGCTCGCCCCACTCACACCACTTGAGAACTTCCAGATGCTCAGATGGTTGCTTTTAGCGGCTTAGCCAGAAATTTCGCTCGGGATGTTTCGTATTTTTGACTCTACAAAGTGTGTATGCTGTCTATAAACAAAAGTAAAGATGGCGGGTGACACATGGAGACACACTGCGAGATCAAATTTGCATAAACTGAGTAAAGTGCCTCAGACAGGCTGACTGACTTTTGGATAGTTGGACCTATATTTGTCTAAGGCGGTCTTGTCATCACTGACGTGTTAGTCTTAACAGGCTAGTCGAGTGACGTCACGTGGTGTCGCTGTTGGTGGTGGTTTGATGTTACTCTAGTAACCTGTTAAAACTAACACGCCAAAGATGACGAGGTCGCTCTTGACAAATATAGGTCGACCTATCGAGACGTCGGCTAGCCTGCCCGAAGCACTTTACCCTTGTTTAAACATGTTCTTATACCAATATATACAAAGAACTTAAATCTACTTCTTTGGATCTATATTGTGGTCCGTAATGTTGCCGTGGTGTTTTGAATATTAATAGACAAAAGCGCTAGAAAACACTCGAATGACGATTTAGTAACTAAACCGCATGCTATTGGTACTAATTGAACGCAACATTATTCCCTGGATAGCATGCTACTTAGCTTCAAGGCAACAATACGTGGCTGTTAATGACTGCATATCTAACGCACTCAGAGCACTCAAGGGTCGGTGCTTGGTGCACTCTCGTTCTCGGTTTACATAAATTATATCTATATATCAGTGCAACCACGTGTGAAGATCCGACTTCTTGTGGACGGTTGTGTTGTTTACACCAGCACAAATTAACACTCTGATCAAGTCAGACTGAATAATGCATCGCATTCAATCATTCCGTGGTTGAATCAGTGCTTTCAATCAGTGCTAAATGGCGCTTGAAGCCGAATCCTTCAAAAACAGCGAGCATAAGATTTAGTAACAAAAAAGACCCTTTAGAACTTGCTTACACCATTAAAAATGCTTACATAAAAAAAAAAGACTTGGAAAGTGAAGTATTTGTCTGTCACACTCACATTAAGGTGGGAGCCCCATGTAGATAATCTTCGCAGTAACGCACACAAAAAGTTGGCATCTCCAAAACGAGAGACTGCGTCATGCTTCACCCCCTGCAAAGTTAACAGCATACAAAGCTCTCATTAGAGCAAAATTTGTATATGCGGATCTGATCTGCAGTACGTATCAACAATATTTAATTACAAAAATAGAAATGGTGCAGAACTTAGTCTTGTTTATCTATTATAACTACGCGTCTCGAGCGTATCTTTCCTTCGCGATAGGGCAAAAGAAATCTGGATCATCGTAGAATGGTGTCCAGACTAACATTTATCTATCAGCTCTACCATGGTCACATTAAAATACTGCGTGAATGTCATATGGCTGAGCCATACATGCACTTTGATCACACACAACACAACAAAACAGTTAGGCAACCATTTAGCCCCCTTAGCATACGTCAGTATTTCCTGTTTCCTTATGCTATATCATTATGGAATTTATGGAATAAATTACTACAAGAACTATTTAACGCGAATACAACCACAATAGTTCGTTCATCTCGTGAATAATCTTTCTTTTTATAAATATTGCACTACACGCGATGAAGGAAATTAGTCAATTCTCGTGTGTGTTCTATATTGATATTTGGTAAAATGCTGAATGCAGTGAACTGTTGTGTATGCATGGTATATCACTACTTTGTTTTTGAGTTGTGAACTAAAACTATTGCTTTTGCTTTATACTTATTGTTGACAATTCTACATTTCATATGTTGATGTCCGAGACTTCTTCTGCATTTTTCTATTTCTCTCTTTCTAGTCTTATTTATTACTGCTGATGTAACCACTCCTGCTTGGGCCCGAATAGAGCATGCGCTATATCTAAATAAATAAATAAATAAATAAATAAATAAATAAATAAATAAATAGGATTATTAGAGTATGCTATATTAATGAATTGCTCTTCTCGGGCAGGGAAGCGGCCGTTCACACAGGGACAGCTGGCTTGGGGAGCCTAAACAGACGCAAAAACTAAAATACACTCACGAATACCGCAGTAACTTACTATAATGTAATTGACATTGTCATCATTTACTGGGCTGGGGTCTTGGGCACAGCATTGCACTCTGAAGGAACCTAGCAAGTTGCATAAACTTTCTTGCGCCAAAGCGGCTGAAATGCAAGACATATATACCTCAATATCTTCGTCGTCACATTGAATATCACACACTGACTTCACATTGAGCCGCTGAAGCCCGAGCGTGCCGGTGCCGGCCCAGGTTTCGGCGCAAAATTCAAAAATGAGAAAGTTTGGTGATCTTGGTTATGCAGTAATAACCAACTTCTTCCCGCCAAAAGAAACGAAGGTTGATTTTCGAAAGAATGCTTTGCCGCGTTTATTAAATTGATCTGTGTTGTATTTTAGTACTCTCCTCAAGCCACAATCCTTCTGTTTATCTCATTACAATCTCAGCTGTAAATGTGTGTCCTGCCTATAGAAATTTTATGAGAATTGTACAAGACCTTAACGACAGTTTACGTGACGCGTACGGTGGCTTGGAAAATTTGTCGCTTGGCAAACACCGAACCTTGCAAAATTGTCAGTGATTAGATTGCCCACGATTAACTTACCTCTACTCACATCCAACCTATCTTATGTTTCAGGGCAACGGAATAAAAAGAAAATGTTGGGTGCGACCTTGTCCGTCTTACTTCTCACGGCAGTTTGCTCGGAAGCTGGTTCAGGTTTGTTCCAAGTGCTCGTCATTGTCGTTAGCTACGACAACGTTACGTTACGTTAGAAATGAGCGCTGCACGTAGTTTTTCTATTACTTCACGGTCTTTCCGCGTGTGCCATGCGAGGGGTGAACGAGTGCTTGAAATTCCAACGTTACTTCCAATGGTGTGCGGTAACCGAACTTTCAGTACTCTAGAAGCGCGCTCCTTACAACGGATTCAGAGGCGTACTTTAAGAGGTGTCCGAAGTCTCCCAAACTGTTTTCTTCTTCTCCCCAGGAAAGCGGTACGTTTGGTATAATTTCATAAGCGGCATTGCTCGAAATTAGATTGCGATTTTGCAAGGTCATCGATAAGTTCAACCGGTGATATATCAAGATCATCAAGGTCGCCGGTAGTCAACACGAACGTCAAAAGTACAGCTGTCGAAGAATAATTATCGATTAGCTGCACAGGCCGGGACTATACACAGGGTGTCCCAGCTAATTTTAGCCACAGTATAAAAGATATGCGAGTGCCACGTAGGTAATGCTGGTTGCCGTCGCTTGGAGATGCTTAAATCAATTTTTTCAATTCACCTAATTAGATAATCGTCTCATTTAATAATTATTCAACTTCTAAAGTATCATAATTAGATGAAAAGTGTCAATGAGAAAATTGGAAAGCGACATGAAAGACTACCGATACAGCTTTGTGTTGCCCAATGCGCGCCACATGAAAGTGTTTTCCCGAGCGTGAAAGATGCCAGCAGATGCAATCAATATTGCCGCGTGACTGGCCACTGGAGGCACTTTGCGTGCATTTTCGGGCTTCTTTCACGCTCGGAAAACCACTTTTATGCAGCACGTACTGGGCAACGCAAACCTGTATCGGAAAGCAGCGACCAAGCTGGTAGCCTCCGGAGCACCGCGGATGGCTATTTGCAACGAGGTTCTGTCTGTGACAGGAAACTATTGCGTCCATACGAACCAGTCCCCAGTATGGCGTAGTGCGGTGTGGTGGGGTGCTCCATTGCGAACGTGCACTACACACATATTAATATTGTGACTAGCCTCATCTCCAACCAACCTGCTTTGCCGGTAGCCATTTAATGCTTACATCTGCTCTCGATTACGGGAGAGCCAGCATTTCTTTCCTCCTGTGTAAATAACAGGACAGATGCAGCTTATAACTGGCATTTAGAGAAAGAAACGGCGTTGGAGAGGTCACGTAATGTGCAGAATGTCTGTCAGAGCAACAGAATTTGTGCCATGGGGAGGAAAACGTGTTTGAGAACGGCAGGTCATTGGGATGTTTGACGAGATTAGAAAATCAGCAAGAACAGGACGGAGTCAGATGACGCGAAATGGGGGTAACTGGAGATCGCTGGGCGATGCCTTAGCCCCACAGTACATACTGAGCAGGATGGTAATGATGGTAATGATGACCATGTGGCTGCCCTCATGTGCGCCTTGACTTTCGCAGGGCAGCACCTCACTCAGCACAAAGCAAGGTTCAGCTTGTTGCAAGTGAGTTTCTTCTGCCTTCCTTCGCTGCCGTGCCAGTGCCCGTGCCAGTACGGCCTCGAGTATCCCAGCAGCTGCGGCATCTGTGTTTGCCGTGAGTACAAGCTACAATTTCGACTAAATTAGTAGCATACCTTCTGTTGGGCACACCAATGTCACGCACCCTATAATGACAGGCAATGAGGATACGCTCTTGAGGGAGAGAAGTTCAGTGAGGCAACTGTGGCGAATCGGAAACAGTACCAACAGTTGATGATGGTACTATTCGCAATAAATCCGTCACAAACTTGTCACACCAAACCAAACCAAACGTGGAGCTGACAATCCGTCACAAATTGTCATCTTCACGTTTGGTTATAATTTTTGGTCGGCGCATGTCGCTCGGAAGGGGCTTGTTTTGACAGGAAAGACAGTCATTCAGGCCGACCTTTGTCACTATGTCATATTTCAAACACACACACACACACACACACACACACACACACACACACACACACACACACACACACACACACACACACACACACACACACACACACACACACACACACACACACACACACACACACACACACACACACACACACACACACACACACACACACACACTCTTGCAGATATGTGTGTGTGTGTGTGTGTGTGTATCGTGAGACTGATGGTGGTGCGCTCCGAATCACCGTCAGTTGCGCTTCACTCCTCGAAGAGTCAGGACGTGTGTCAAGTAAGCTTTTCAACTTTGCAATGTGGCTAACTCGGAATCAATCATGGATCCGAGGCTTCAAAAAGTGTTCGGCCCAATGCCAACGCAATCCTATTGCATTTAACACTAAATCACCACTGAATTTTCTAGTCCTTTTATACGCCAAGGAATCATACAGAGACAAAGAGGAATCTTAATTGGGCTAAGTCAGGGTGGAACTCTTCTGTGGGAGGAGCCCTTAGTCCAGGGTAACTGCGAGTCTTGCGATATAGGTTACATGGTGCTGAGGCCTTAGGTATGACAAAGACAGCACAGCTTTCCACGAAGAAAGGGTAGCAGAGTGTATAGGGTAGCACAGGGTATAGCAATGTGTTTGACAAGGTCGGGGCAAGCCCAGGAAGACTGTTACAGGGTCGCGTAGGCGACGAGAAAAATGTTACGTGGGATCGTACTGTACAAAGAGATCTACATACTGTCAGGGTGGGCACACATCTCGCCTACGACATACATGATGATTTTACTGTATCGGGTACTTATTATTTAACCCTGTACATATTGTCGAGGCTGTTTAGATGCTTCCGTACATAACCAAGTATCCTTTGGTCCGCAGCATCGTGTGGGGGGTGCCTGTCAGCATGCTACTTCAAGGTGCGACCAGGAGAGCTTTGTCCACGGTGCGCGCCAACCGAATATTGCTTCAATCAATACCGAAATGGGCTAGAGGGGCCAAAGCAACCAGTAAATCCAAGGGAACCAGAAAAGCCGAGTCATCCGGATAGGCCAAATGATCAGGAGAAGCCGAATCATCCGGAAAGGCCGAAGGATCAGGAAAAGCCGAAGCACCCGGAAAGTCCAAAGGATCAGGAAAAGCCGAAGCACCCGGAAAGTCCAAAGGATCAGGAAAAGCCGAAGCACCCGGAAAGTCCAAAGGATCAGGAAAAGCCGAAGCATCCGGAAAGTCCAAAGGATCAGGAAAAGCCGAAGCATCCGGCAAGTCCAAAGGATCTGGAGAAGTCGAAGCATCCGGAAAGACCAAAGGATCCGGAAAAGGCGAAGCAGCCGGAAAATCCAAAGGATTCGGAGAAGCCGAAAGGGCCGCAAAAACCCAAGAAAACAGAAAACGCCAAGGAACCAGAAAAGGCGAAAGAGCCGGAAAAGTCCAAGAAGCCAGAGGCGTCGAAGCCATCTTGAGGACGACGCGTCTTGGAGGTACAGCTATCACGGGCCCATTATTTTCACGACGAATAAACGCATACGCGACAAAGAAAATTGGATGGGCAATACGTGTACCGATGGCGGCGTCAATCGGCCTTGTCCGAATGGTTTCTCTTCGGAGAAGACGTTTTAACAGCTTTCTTCTCGGCGGGAAAGAAGCGATAGTGCCTCTAAAAGCGCTGCGAACCAAAACGTGCTTAGGTAGTGCTGTCGTGAGGTTGCTGCCGCATCATGCGGAATTCGGTGTTCCAATATGTAGGGCGGCAAATCCTACGTTTGCCTATAGTTTTAAGTTGGAGAGATAACTTTCACACAAAAAATTATTTGGGGCCGCAACATTCACATGAGGACGTATTACCAGCGAAGCTATTTAGGCTGCACACATGGACTGCGTAGATTACGAAACCATACATTTTTCTCATACGGCACTACACTACGCCGACACAAGCGCCGTTGTGGTCACCGCACCGCCCATGCATCGGCCGCAACCGCTGCTACAGCTGCGCCGGCACCTCCGACGCGCGTGACGTTGTAACCACAGAAGAGCAGGCCACGTGCATAGGCGCCATCGCCACGCTCTTTCCCCTGGTTCCCCAAATGGTAGCCTGGGCGCAGACTTTCGCGCATTCCTGTTCACGATACGGACGCAAGCCACCCAGGGTAACCCGTCTGGGAACGAACGCGACGGATGCATAGGGGGGCCAGAGGTAAACAGCTTCTCCCTAAAAAGGCAAGCGTCAAGGAAAGCGGTTGTAACTAGACTCCCAATCCCGAGAAGTGTTTTCTTATTTTGTTATTAGTTGCTGTCTTTCTTTCACGGCGACAGCTGTCACGAGTGAAGCATTAACAGTGAGGGGAGTGTTTTATGTGGGTTTTAGGAAGTTTTCGAGATCGCTTTGTTCTGCAACTCTTTCTTTCTTCTTAGTGGCGGTGACGTAAGTGGACTTCGCAGCTCTATCTTGTGCTTCAGTCTTTCAGATGCAGCCGCATCGATGGGAAGAACAGAGAAGCGCGCCGAAACTGGTGGGGGTGATGACACGGCACGTGCACATCGAGGTGCGGAAAACATGCACAATAGAGATGAACGTAAGCGCGTGTGCTGAACTCTCTTACTACATCAATCAATCGATCAGTCAAACATGTATGAATATATGAATGCAGCTTCTTTTTTTTCTCATTGAATACGCTATAGATTGAATGCACTGACGTCATCCTAGACGACGTGTTTGTGAAACGGCATTGTGAGCAGAGTGAGCGTCTGTCGGCGTCTCGCGCGGGGTAATACTCTCTAATACAGCCAGTAAGGTAGGGGTTTCTTCTAAGCTTTTGCGTCTTTCATAGAAGCAGATTACCCATGGTTGTGAATATGGTACACTGACGTCACCCTAGGCGCCATATTGGAGAACCATCACGGTGAAAGGTTGTCTCCGTGACGTCACGTACGTGCAAGCTAAACACGCACGACACCGAAAGTATAGTGTACTAGAAGGGCGTAGTGCGTTCAGGGGCGCGGCATGCGCCATGCATTGCCGTCAGGCAGAAAGTGTGGAAAGGTCCGGCACATGGAAGCCAGCCCATGCAACAGCAGCGCCGCCGCCAAAATTCGCGGCACAGGCTTTCCCGTCGCTCGCTGCTGCTGCCGCCAGTTGTGCTCGTTGTGCGCCTCTAGCCTGTGCGTCAAACTTTTCGTTGTTGGCGATTTTTTTAGTCTGTGTAGTTCAAGCGACCCATTCGTCTAAAATAAAGGCTTGCCTTTCCCTGAGGTGTGCCAGCTTGAATTATGCGGAGCGGATGTCGCCACAATATAAATATATGAATGCAATGTAATGTATTCTATTCCCTATAATTACCCAACGTTGACATAACTCATATAAGTGAAAGTTGTTAATAATTAATTCACTAATTATCCCTGATATAAATAATCTATAATTAAGTAATGAACTAATCAGGACGAAGTATGTTATTGCTTAGCATTGCTAATAATACCTAAATAATTGAGTAATTAGGGAAATAATCCTTCTGTTATTAATTAATTTTACTATCTCCAGTAGAGTGTTCACCCTGGGACTTTAGAAGTTACCGTCTGTTTACAGAATGAGTGATATATTGCATATGAAGAAGAAGGTTTTCAATGATAAAACTTTTTAATGTGTGACACGTAATTGTAAGAATTGCATGCGTGCTTGCACAGCTGATTTTTTGCCGCCTAACGACGTATAAGCAACAACGCTGACTATTGTATAACATCGGATTTCATATACTGCTGGATTTTATGTAACGAGTTAGCTCACTCTGCTTTTCAATATGTTTAGCCTCTCTTAGACTTCCTAGCACACTGCTCAACCTCATAGCATGTGAGCATCTTGAACAATAAAAAAAGAAAAGTAAAGCTACAGACAGTCACGAGCGCCACCGGCGCAACGAGCCGTCGTTGCAGACCGTGTCGGGGGAAACATGGCGGCTTCCATACAGCCCACGCTGACGTGGCGCCACTTGATGAAGTCTACAAAAGGAGACTCAAGCGTGGGACTTTCCTGAATATAATAGCCCCTTCTGGTACACTGTTCCGAAAGCTTTCTACATTGACGCTATCTTACCGACATCAACAAATAGAGAAGAAGAAAAAGCCGTGTTAGAGAGAAGCGAGGACGTACTGTAGAATTACTGTAGACGTACTGTAGAATGTACTGAAGCCGCATGTGCCGCGAACGAAAAATAAAATAAAGAAACGCTCGTAAAAGCGTGCACGAGAAATGACGGGGGGAAGAGAACCAGGTTACGCGCCTAAACGAAGCCAATAATGCATGCTAACCCGGGACAGAGCCGGAGCCCGGGCATTCGGAACCGAAGCGCTCCCATTATTCGTCCTTCCGTCGAAGATGGAGTAATCGGCTTGCACGCCCGGCCCCAATGCCCGCAACGCTCTCGCTCCGTGTATCTCCCTATCTCCCGCTGCCGTCTCTTTCCGTCGACGAGCAATGAGAAATCGAGTTTTCCCATGCTGTTTTCCTTCACGCTGCCAGATGCGGATTGCGTTGCCGCCCGAAACATTAACTCTACTGCTTTTGTACCTTCCACTTAACAGTCGTGCACGCACGTTCTACCGACAATGATGTAAAAAACAAAAGAATCAGATAGAGAATGCGTTATAGGGAGCTGGGGAAACAAAGCCGGCGGAGCGGGTAATGAAGTGGTCGGCCACTGGTGCTTTGTTCCAGTTTGCCGCAGCGCCGATGAAATGCAAACAAGGCGGGAGAGACCGTAGTGCCAAGTCTGATTAAACATACCGTGTGTTTGCTTAGATCAGTTCGCTAACGCGCGCGTTTGCCTTTGCTTGGAAAACACCCATAGCGTCGCATGTGCCGTAGGTACTTATATATAAGCGGCCTCCATTGATGCAGCTTCGTGCAAGACCCTACAGGAGCAAATAGAAAGAAGAGTAAACAAAGGTTTCAGTAGTTCCGAGCAACGTTTATCAGTGACACATCTGACAGAGAAGTGACATTGGGCCGTGAATAAAAGAGGTAACACCTGCCAGAATGGTTTACCTTCCATCCCCGAATGTAGGATTCATGCGCAGCTCCTCATGTGCTCTCAGACTGCTCTCTCTTTCTCCTTTGGTTTTCTTTCTTCACGTGCATTTATTTTATCTTCAAGTGCGTCACGCTCACTTTTCGAAGACAATGTCTTCTTTGCTGACTTCACATATGTTTGGTGCATCTAGGATCTGGGTATCTTGTAACCACTTCGACAAAAGAACGACCCTTCGCGCAACTCCAGAGCGTCGTAGCGAGTCGTAAAAGGTGTCAAAATCTACTTCACAACGAGACGAGACGCGAGAATACGTCACATAGCACGTGAAATTAACAACATGGGCGTAATTCGCACCAATAAAGTTGATGAATAGGCATATTGCAGTATAGAATGTACAGTCTCCGGGAGTGGCCCACCTGGCCTCTTGATGAAAAAAGACAGCGTCAACCTAGTGTTAATGCTAAAGAAGGCAAGACCGACGTAATCGAGCGTAAAATACGGTACGAATGAGACACGAAATGAGCGCCTAATAAACATGTAAAAGTGACAGAATGAGACATATAATCAACATTTAATCAACAAGTCGATTGAACCACCATATACGTCGACCTTGCCTTCTTAAGCGTGGACACTTGGTTGATCCTTTGCTTTCTTCGCTGCCTTCTTTTTTCGCTATGTCTCCGTAACATAATCGCACGTTTGTGTCGGAATATATGTGCCCGCGCAAACATACAGGCACATGCGCACGCAAGCACCGAGTAGCGCCGTAGACTAGAAAACACCGCAATATCTGTGACAACCCGTGGCGACGTTTCTTCAACGACTGGTGTCATCGGTTGAGTTCCAGAAATCGTGGTAAACGAATGGGGTTGAAGCATAAGGTAGGAAGAAGAAAAATGAAAATTAGATTCATGAGGTTCACGAGCCAAAACCATGAGGCACGCCGTAGTGAGGAATTCCGGATTAATTTCGACCGTCTGGGGTACTTCACCTAGATCTAAGTAAACAAGCATGTTGCACTTCGTCTCACTCTAAACGCGGCAACCGTTGCTAGCATCCAACCCAAGACCTTGAGCTGCACCTGTCGCATGCTGGTGCTCATATTTCGGCTTACACTGTATCTGCGGACCCAGCGTAAACCGAAATTTGTGTGCCAGTGTGCGACATGTGCAATTTCTCGCACGACCGCACGGGTGCGGCAGGCAGGCGGTCTGGCGTGCGGCTGGAGTGCAAATCGGCCTTCAGAACAGAGGCGAGGCGAGACAATGAACACGTGGATTACACAGGCTTCTGAGAGCGAGAGCGAGAAGGACGTGGCGTCGCGTTGATCCCCTCTCCACTAACCCAACACATGGAGCGTTATCGCGGCAGCAGGTGTTCCCTTTCGCCCGCTCTGCTCCGTCGAACCAATGGGAATTTAGGTGCCGTTTTGCTGCTACAGACGCGGGACGTAGGCCTTTTCACCAATTGAGTCATTTGAGGTTCTCGTGTCAATATGTGTCACAGTAGTCAGCTTCGTATAAATAAGAAGGACTAAAGAACTCCAGATAATAACGAAGGTAGATCAAATTAAGGATCGAGCTAAAACACGTATAAAAGATTTCAAATTCTTTTTATTTCTTCGGGGCATTTCCCAACATTCTTGAATGCTCAGAAATTTTCGGAAACATTCGGGATTGCACCACTGCAACCGACACGTGACGAGCGCAGGGTTTCTGGACGTAGGCCTTTTCACCAATTGAGTCATTTGAGGTTCTCGTATCAATATGTGTCACAGTAGTCAGCTTCGCATAAATAAGAAGGACTAAAGAACTCCAGATAATAACGAAGGTAGATCAAATTAAGGATCGAGCTAAAACACGTATAAAAGATTTCAAATTCTTTTTATTTCTTCGGGGCATTTCCCAACATTCTTGAAGTGCTCGGAAATTTTCGGAAACATTCGGGATTGCACCACTGCAACCGACACGTGACGAGCGCAGGGTTTCTTGACTTTTATGCCAGATGGAGACACGCAGGTGACACTCCTAAGATTAGATATAATTGTGCATCCTTGCACGAGTGCTTATGCTTTCATAAGAAATTCTTATATAGAAATGAATAAATAATAAATCAGTTTAACAGAAGCATCAATGGAGGGGGTGGCAGGGTTGTTTCTAGAACGTGCGCGCATTTTCAAATTGTCCTGCAAAACAAAGTTGATCTCTCTGTTCCTCCTCTTCCGGCTAACTCGCCAAGAAGCACGACAGTCTGAAGCTTCCGCACCTCGTGGAGCCTACAACAGCAACAACAGCCTAGGCCTCCGCACAAAAGGAAGAGCAGCGCAGCGCCACTATTTCCTCTAGCGGTAATTGTGAGAAACTTTGTGCTGTGCCCAGTCCTATTACCAAAGAGTTCTGAAGTAAAAAATTGAGAGCATTCACGATACGTGCAGCCGAAACAGAAGCGGTATTAGTCGCGAGCAGATGACCTCGCGTTCGACGGCGATCTTGTTATTTTATTTTTTTTGCTCGTCTCGGCCTTTTTGGAGTCTACCCAACACTGACGCAAAAAAGTTGGAGAGGCCGAAGATCTCTTCCGGTCCAATTTTCGTCATTCTCCTGTCGCGGCATTTTCCTTGTGACGAGGGTTTCTAAGCAGATTTTAACAAGCGGATATTGCAGGAGGGGGGTCTCGGACGTTCGATTAGAACAGAACAGCCTCCGTGCCCAGATCACAGAGAAATTCGCAGAGTTCCGGCGCTTTTGATCTCGCATACGATCAATGAACACTTATCAAACGATAGGCAAAGGAGTTGTAGGTACCTCGTGGACGGAGCATAGCTCTTGCTTTGAGCCCCTATTCCAAATTACTTGGCAAAGTTCGATGCACGAAAGCGGAGTGAAATGTCTTCGCGGCTCAGCGCCCGTATTCAGCATTAAGCCACAGTATTTCCGAAAGTGATGAAGAGATATTAAACGAATGAATGCAAGCAGCAGAGGCCCTTTAGTCTGCACGTAATGCAGGATCTGGGGAGGAACCTATGTGAATAACAGACACATTTATTTGATTTATGTCTCGCCATAGAGGAAAAATAATAAGCCAGCTAGTAGAGTGACTGTTCGAACAGGAGAGAACTGATTGGACTGACGAAATCTCCGGCTAGAAAGTATAAGTTGCAGGCTCTTTTCAGTACCTTGTCCAGTCAACAGGCCACGATGATAGTTGGCATTTGGCTGCGTCTGATTTTAAGAAGTGCAGTCATATTAAGCGTTTGCCAGACAAAACTTTGACTCGCTGTGATTGCTTAGTGGCTATGGCGTTACGCTGGTAAGCACAAGGTCGCGGGATCAAATTTTTGCCGCGGCGGCCGCATTTTGACGGAGGTGAAACGTAAGAACGCCCGTGTACCGTGCATTGTATGCACGGTAAAGATCCCCATGTGGTCAACCTTAATGCGGAGTCCCCCACTGCGTCGTACCACGCAATCAGATCATGGTTTTCGCACGTAAAGCCTAAGAATGTTTACTAAACGTTGAAGAGATGACGTCAATTATAAAGGACAGCTTTCACGTCGGCGATCCTGCGCGAAATCATTATCTTCACCATTATTACTATCATAACAGTAATACCTTATGTCCACTTAAACGCCAAATGTTTCACAAAGAGGTAGATCCTAGCTGAAGATTCCTGGGGGGGCTTGCAGGAACATTTAGTAAAGAAAATAATAAATAATTGGCGTTGTCTATGGAACATTTAAGAAAGCGTTCTTAAATTCGTTATTATTTTCGCTATTAAATGCTCGTGCAAGCCGCCCTTGATTATACCCGGAGAATGACTGATTTCATCACACCACCTTTCTTTTCTGCCATCCATGGCACTTCGTACGGGATCGTGGGCAAGGACGAATAACCTATTTTTTTTCTGCGCCAACTTCTGCCAGGAAAAAATGATGCTGTCAGCTGCGACAAGTAACAACACACAGGTTGGCTAAAGTATACCTGACTGCCATCTTTATTAAAGTCGCGCTTCTGGTATTCTTATGATTCATCACCCACTGACAATTATCGCAGTGGCTTCAGTATTTATGTACCGACCCCTTCTCTTCACCTCCCTCCATATTCGGAGACAGGGAATATATTGCGTAGAGACTAGTGCAGCGAGATAGAGAAGAAATAGAGAGAGAGATTGGGAAGAAGAAGAGACGCTATTTTCTGCGACCCCGTAGGAGCACGACTCAGAACCTTGGGGAATGGGAGGGGGGGGGGGTATAAAGAAAAATGAAAGAGAGCGAAGGAAAAGCAAGCAAAGTGGGCAGAATGAGAGAGTGAGACACAGGAGAGTAGTTTCGCTTCGAGAATCTTAATGTTTCCGTGGCGCAGTTACTTTGGACCCGACATCTCGTTACACTCACTAGACGTCGTCGGCAACGAATCTCTCCACACAGAAGCGCGACATTTCCCGCTATACTTCAGACGCGTTTATTAGTGCGCGGCAAGGAGAAAAAAAAAAGAAAGAACGACGAAAGCGGACGTGACAGACTGGCGTCCGCGCATATAGGTCAAAAGAGGCCTGAATACATGGAACGCCGTGAATGTGAGCCTTTGCTTCGGCAAACGGGAGTGCGGGTGCGTTATTCTGCCCTCTGGGGTACATGACGGTACTTAATCAGCCCCGGAAGACGCACAGTTACGGGGTTGTCCATGACGGTACTTAATCAGCCCAGAGGACGCACGCTTTGGGCTGTATGAAGAAGTGAGACGTCTCGATTAATCACGGCACGACAAACGCATGAATGTCGAGGAAAGCGAACCCGCGTAAACGACTCGAGCCTCCGAATTCAGGCCATCAACTCGATTTGCGAGTCGGCCATCCTTTTCAGTATCTTATACCGCTCGTTAGCTGCTTTGGTTAGCTGCGGGACTCTATTGGCAGCACCACAACGCTCGTGGGTCGCTCGCACGCGCTGAAAACGCTGTATCACGTTGAATGCAACAACACAGTGTGAGTGTGGTTGTGCGGACGAATACGCGGTATGCGAGCTTCGTCTTGAATGCTGTCATAACGACACATCATGAAACCGACTGACCCTCTCATTTTAAACAGCACCAAAAACCACACCGACAAGGAACTGCACAGTGCCAGCGCTGTCCTGGCACTGTGACGTGAGTTACCCATACAATTCACTGGAGAGAAAGAAAGAAAGAAAGAAAGAAAGAAAGATAGAAAGAAAAGTGAACTGTGAAAATTCACGACGGCATTGCCTTCAGAATTTTGCTCCGTCCATGATAGCAGTGCATCGTAAAAGATGACGCAGAAACAGATAGACGGTGCAAGCAGTACCTTGCGGGAGAAACTTCATTTGAAACAAAATCCAACATATATAGCCTAAAAAAAAAAAAAACTCACACACAGTGACCCATCGAGTGGGGTCAACTTAAAAAAATATTTAAAGATGTCTTACGAGCTGCCAAAGAATGTTATCTACTCCTTCATTACAGCTGCAAAAGTCTGTTAACACATATGCGTTGCTGTCTGACGATCCAGAACGCTTCAATAATTTCTGGCGCACGTTGTTACTCGAGCCTTAATCTGATATACTCGGTTGATACTACACGGTTGCTCGAGAGCGCGCGCCCTTTACATCGGCGCCTTTACGTCGGTGGTGAAAGTCTGGCCACCAACCACAATACTTACAGTGATATTTCACTCCGTGAACGTGGGATACGCGCAATCGTATTGACGCAGCGAACACGCACAGCGAACACCACGGTATCGAAGCACAAACGGAAAGGGCGCGAACGCGGTCGCGGACGCTACATAGAGCAGCACTACGGTGCTACACTCTGGGGAGGTATTCTGCAAGGTTGCCAGATGACCCCAACAAATAATAGTGAAATGGTCTCGAAATGTAGCCCAAGAATAGCCAAACTCAAATTTTTAGTAAGCGCAAAGTAGCAAAAAACATAACCAAAATGTTTGATGATGTTCTGCAGGTGTCTTATAAGGTGAACATGATGTGCAAACCTCACCGCGTATTTCTGGCTCCAAAACTACTTCCGCCGCATGCAACCAGCACAACAGTGGCCTCAAGATGTGCATAATAAATTCTAATGAGAGGTGCCACTCAGACGTGTATTTGGACGCCACTTATTGTTACAATGAGCCGAAGGATTTCTGACTCGATTCACTCATGACGTTATTGGTATTTACTGAGCCACGTTCTTAGCTAACTTCAGTTCCGGCCTCGCTTTACCCGAAAGATTTTTCTATAAGAGTCGGGCAAAATATTGCCTGCTCCAACATCGAGGATGAGCTTCGGCTGGTCACGATCGAGTGCCCAAGAGGCGGCCCGAGTTCAAGACATTTTGGAATAGGGTCGCCTTTCCTATGCTTGAGTCATAAAACAAACGTGCTATTAATCTCCAGCTCTCTCTCCTTCTCTCTCTATTTTGTGTGTTTTATTCGAAAGCAGCTCGACGCTGAGTTAGCTAATGCTGTCGCTTGGAGGCGCACTGGACTCTAGAGAAAACTTGAAACCTTCTCGCCTTTTCCTCGTGCGAAGAAGGGGCAGTTGTGACCGCAATTCGCCTTTGAGTGGGAACAAACAGAACGATCCGCTGACCCATAACAGAAGAGGTGAATCAAAGTTTATAGTTTTCTTTGCTACCTGGATTACAGCGCTCGCAATAATCCAGGTGGTATCAGTATTGAAAAGAGTTGAACGGCGCAATATATTTAAGCAGGCGCAATGGCTGGCAAGATTCGTGCAATGTGAAAACGTGTACGTAAGTTTCTGTGAATGCAGGTGCGAATGCGTGCGTTACACAATTTCTGATGGGGGCTGAGTACCTTACTTTCAGTGCAAGTTCAAAAAAAAAGAAATGTTACTCCGCTAGCGAACACGCAAAATGCAGTTTATGGGTCCACCCCGTGCACGGCTGTCGTGAGGTAAAGTATAAATTATTATGCAAAATAGAAGTGAGGCGTGCAGACAGGACACAAGAGTAGAGAAGTGGACAACACGAACGCGGCGTTCGTGTTGTCCACTTCTCTACTCTTGTGTCCTGTCTGCACGCCTCACTTCTATTTTGCATAATGAATCCTTACCAACTAACTCAGCTTTCTGTCGTTCTAAAGTATAAAGTAAACCCTTTGTATAACAAATTCCAGCACTATACATCAGAATAGGAAGTCATGTAGAACACTATATTTACCTTTATAAACTGGCAAGAACTCTTTCTCAACCACCACTACGATGTGTGCAAAAAAAAAAAAAAAAAATATGGACGTGACGGTACCACAAGCACCTATTATGTATACCGAACGCATATTTTTCTCATCACAGCTGGAAAATACGTCAAAAAGAAGACAGCTTAGCGCTGAAATGACTTATAACCATGGTATCCATGACCTAACACCGTCCTCCCAGTGCCAACATTGCCTTAAAACGCAGCCTTCGAGATTGCCTACAAATCTCTGTAGCACCAATGACGTTTGGGTTTTCGTAAACCCGAATTTTGTCCGTGTTGACGTGGTCTTTGGGACACAGAAGCCATTAAGACAAAAATGGCCCAAATATCGCCATGTAGACAACCCGCATTGAAAGTAGCCCAATTTGGTATTGTGTAGGAGTCCATCTAGTGGACTGTCCATTTCGGCCGCTGCTGATTGGCAGGAGCCGCTCGTCTCCTCCTCGCTCGTACAGCTGCGTCCAAGCAGCAGCGGCCGAAATGGACAGCCCACTAGGCGATCACTTAAAGAATACCCCCCCCCCCCCCCCCCCATCCTGGTGTGCCGCAGGGAAAGCGCATATTGTTACACATAAGAAAGAAGATACCCCGCGAACATGCACAGCGAACTGCGCTGCATCGAAGGGCAAACAGAAAGGGGGCGAATGCGGCGATTCCCTTCTCCACCTCCAGGTGCCTTCCTCCTCCAACACTCGCTTCCCAGACGGCTTCAAATGCGATCTCGCCGATTTCACAGGCGGGCAACCTATGCGAAAAATCTGGCAAAGAGCCAAAGAAAGCTGTTACCTTTAAAAACTCCCCACCCCGAACTTTCTACTGCGCATGTTAGCCAACCGGAAACTCTCATCTGACAAACCTGCCTCTATTTCCTCCATCCTTGGAAAAAAAAAAAAAAAACTCTGCTCGGCGATAACTAGTTAATTCAGTACAAACTTCACACACAAAACGGCAGCGCGCCTGCCCTAAGCCCTCCGCGGCTCTGCTCTCCGAGAGATAGTGCTCGGGTGAGTTGAAACCAGCGTTTGCTCACTACGCCCTTGAAGAGAGCCGTGTCAGATTGAGTTCACTCACAGCTTAAGTGTAGCTGTTGATTGGCTTACACGAATGCTAGGCTAATAAACAAAAGTTCGTTGCGCCTTGCTAAAATATTTCATTTGGCTGAGTGCCCGTATCGTAATCAAGTCTCATGCTAGGTTTCAAGCTCTTGCCGAAACCGGTGACGCAAAGATTAATCTGTGCGGTGAAATTAGCGGTCTAAAGCAGGCAATTAAACAGAGAGTGCCGGACGTTAGGTAAATGTGGGAACGCAATTGGCTAGCGCTTCTCTAAACATTCTATTTGAGTTGGACAGCAGTGCGTGTGCCAGCGAATTGTTCAGTTGTCACGATCTAATGACTCGGCGAATGCCTGTTATTACCTGAGAGACCGCTCCACTACGAATGCCTGCACACTGACTGACCATTTCTGCTAATTCTTCACCTCATTTAGCCTTCTCCAAGTGTAGGGCAGCCAGCCGGACGGGGCCGCGGTTATCGTTCCTGCTTTTGCTTTTTCCCTGCTTCCTTCTCCCACCGCAGAACATCTGCACCAACTTTCCAAACAAAAGCCACCGCCATTTCTTTTTTTACCCGTACAGATCGAAACAGTATCGAAAGCAAGGATGGCTGGCGCCGGCATTTTCGCTGAACGAACCCGGCCTCATCGCCGCTGTTTCCCGGACATCTCATGAAGCAAACTTCGCGTTCAGCCTCGTACTTGCTCGAAGGCTGGAACATCAAGAGGAAACTGAGGAAAAGGGAATAAAAAAGAAACTAAAAGTGGAAACACGTGACCGGGGTATCGACAGAAGTCTCGCGCTCGAGAGAACGGCGAGTAGGTGCAGCTGCAAAAATTAAATAAAACTCCGCTCCACCTCAACAACACTTCCCGTTTGCCGGCAAATCACATAACACCTTTTATTCCAGTGGCGTTCGCGTAACCTATCCTTTGCCAAATCTCTCTTTATCCTTTTTTCGTATTCGGTGGCGCTGTCTACATCGTCGCTGTTGTACTTTCGTTTTACGTCTGTCACTTCATTCGCATCTTTCTCATCTTCTCTGTGTACGAATATATGAAGTGGCACTTCAAGCTATCCTCTGGAACACAAGTCGGATTCTACATGTGTGCTAGAATTCTACATAACTCTCTCAGTTCGCGATATTGTCGAACACGAAGTCATTCGGAGTGAGCAGCCTCGCCTTGGATATCGCGTAGCGCCGGCAAGAGAACAAAGAAAAAAAAACAAGAAAAAAAAGCACTGAAGTATCTCTGCGAGGAGTCGCAAAACGAGCGGAATGAGTACAAGCATGAAAGGAAAGCCGAAAAACCAGCAAATGTAGCTTGACCCGACATTCCGTTCAGGTGAACGTGTCCGCCCCTAATGCTGGGACACCTGCGAGGATCGCATAAGAGGGTTACAAGAGCGAAGACTCGCTTGCAAGGAGTTGGGGGCAAATCCTGTACAGCACTCTGGCTGCGATGTTCTCATCTCTCTCGGCTCAGTGGACGCCTCTCTGCTCGTTCCGGCGGCAGAAAGCAAATTTCCGCCCGAAAATCTCGTCTTTCCTCGGCGATAGAGGGAAACGGTAATTGATAAGAAAGTTTCTTACTGGAAAAGCGGGATACGAGACCATATTACGTGCGCTGTCTGCAATCACGTCGACCTCTTCTAGAGGAAGTTCCTGATTTTGTCGTTCTAAATTTCTTTCCTTTTTTTTTTACAGCGAAAGTTCCATTTCTTTGAAATAGGATAGGTATAAGCACAGCTTCGTTTTAGGTTCACCTCATGTAACGCTCTCGTTGCACGCCTTGCTGTCTTACTGCAGCAGACGACTACTGCGTGTAAGGAAAGTACTAAATTTCTCGTAGCTTCGAAAATTGTGCCACGTCTTCTGAGTAAAACGAAATTTCTTCTGGACAAGAGCTGGCAAAACTTTTTTTCTGCTTTGCAGACGGCGGCGCAATTTCAGGCCAAATGGCAAGCTCTTAGAACTTCTCAACGGCTTTTCCGGAGAGCGAGAGAGAGAGAGAGAGAGAGAGAGAGAGAGAGAGAGAGAGCGAGAGAGAGAGAGAGAGGAAACGGGAAAGGCAGAGAGGTTAACCAGAAGAGAAGATCCGGTTTGCTACCCTACGCTTGGGAGAGAGGAGAGGGGGAAATAAAGTGACAAGAAAGAAGCGCACACGAGCTCTGGTAGCCTCCCTCTACAAAGTGTTGCAATCGCGACATTGTGCCACTTTAGTTCCAGCAGCACTATGCGGAGCTACATGTTTATCGCAGCATTCGGCAGAACCAGCGTCAAATGGATGAGAGAATCCGGTCGTCACAGGCGTTCTGCATATTCCGCAAAGGTTATGCACCAGCCTTCGCACAAGAAAGGCTAACGAGGGCATCTGGTAGGCTGCTTACAAAATTATGACGGCGTAAAGGCTCCCCCTTCATGATGTGGAAGTTAGCGCGAGTTACAGCTAAATGATTTGTAATATAGCACTTTAATACAACTTGAAGTGGGCGCAGAATTAGTGCATGCCCTCTGCATACATGTATGAATCGCTGATCCAGCGTCATGCGGTATAGTATGACGCTGAACGTTGGTCCTTCTTGCTTTCTACAGAGTTTATTGTTTGTTTGCTTGCTTTTACAGCGAAGCTGTCTGTGGCTACGGCAAACCGTTTATTAGCGAGCAGAAACCCCTCCTCCACAAGGTGAACGAGTGAGCGCAAAACCGAGATTGAGGGAGCGAAAAAGCCACAAAGGGAAAGAGAACGTCCGCTTCTTTCGCATCGAAGCGCGGTTTTAGCAGCCACCTGTATCTGGAACCACCTGTCTGTGAAATAGGCTCTTATGTGGAACCACAAAGGGACGGAGAACGCCGCTATCGAAGCGCGCGTTTAGGGGGGCCAGGAAGGGAAAGAGACCGCTGTCGCATCGCTGCGGTCTTGTTCGCGCGCGCCGCTGGATTTCTTGCAACACCACCAGATGGCGCTCGCCTACGCTAATCCCGGCCAGCGCCGTTGCGGCATTCATAGTTTGCGCATATGAAATGTGCTGTGCTTGCTTTCCTATGCGACAAAAATACAGGTGCTGGGCTGTGGAGGTCGCATGCTGGGTTGTGATAGTGTAAACACAACAATCGTGCATAGCCCGAAGAGAGCGCTTGGAGCTGGCGTCTCAACAGCGTGCTTGCCACGCATGCAGAAGGAGCACGTAAACACGCGTCAGCAAAATGGCTCCGAAGCGTGCACTCAGCATCGAGGACACCCAGGCCCGAAAGAAGCTTCGCGTAGAACAGGACCGTCTTCGATGCGCAGCGAAACGAGGTCCAGACAGCGAATGTATGTATACAAGGTATACGTAGCATCATAATAATTCATTTAATTACGTAAAACCCCATAATTATGTGAAAGTTTAACACCTCTGCCACGATCTGTTGTGCTATGTGAGACAATGATAATGCTCAACCCTCTCAGAGATTATTAACCATGACGCACAACAACGCCCCAAGCAAGCACGTCGCCCTGTGTGTTCTGGGGACTACGCAAACAGCAGTGGTGCACGCAAGGTAACGTTTGACATAAACTTACCACCTTCGTATTGGAATAAATGCTGAAGAAATTACACATTCGCCGCCAACGTCACCGCTAATTATCGCAAATCAAAACAAACAGCATACAACGATCCGCTTACATCGAATCCCACAGTGCCCGGGATCCACAGATTTTAGCATATTGCCATGTAGGTTGAAATATTCGATGCCACATACAGAAAGGGATGCTTATTTCGCGACAATGCGGTATTCCAGCCTCAACTGACTACTCTCGTATTCAAGTGAACGCTGAAGCAAGTACACATTCACCGCCAACACCACCGCTAATTATAGTCAAAGCAAACAGCATACAAAGCTCCGCTTACATCGATTTACACAAAGCGTGGGATCCGCATATTTAGTACATTGACAAAAAGGACGCAATATTACTTGACACATGCAGAAGGGGATGCTTATTTCGAGACAATTCTGTACTGCAAGGGAACCCTCACATCGCGCGGGGTGTGCAGATGGAGCCAAACGTAGGCCCACTGCTAATATACCTGTGCATCTTTGAAAGCCTCCCGGCTTGCTCTGGCTAGTCTGAAAATTTCGTCTTCATATCTAATGTATTATAAACAACAACGGTGTAAACACCTACAGAAAATAACTTTGAAGATTCCTTCCTGACCTTTAATATAACAATTACCCAAGCAAGGCAAATATACATGAAAATATCCGTTTCGACGCAAAACTATATTATTATGGTCAGCATTGGGGATCGCTTGCTCTAAAACCGCATGTCACGCAAAGAGAGCCTACACATGCATGTCTTGCGTCCCTAGTAATGCTATGGACACGCATACTTCTTCATATTTTTCAGTCTTTCTTTAAGAAGCTTCCATTTTTGAATATCACTGCTATAAACAACTTGCTATTGTCTATACGGGATGCTCTGGAGCGGGAGAATAGACAGCTCAGAAATATACTGGAGCTCAATAACTGCTGTGGGGTAGCAAGGGACGGAGAGAAATAAAAGTAAAAAAAAAATGAGAGGAAATTTAGGGAGCTCAACCAGACGAGCGTCCGATATCTTTAGTCCTAAATGTGACGAAATAAACAAACCATTTTCATTCGATTATTGAGGAGCCTACAGACTCTTGAACAATCTAATGAAGACAATAGTTCATATTTACTATTGCACGAATATGTTGGTTCTCCGTGGCCGATTGCCGGCGGGAAGTGATAAACGACCCCACGTGTTCTAATTGATAGTACCTTGTTCCCCCTCTCTGCTTTTATTCTTTTCATCCCTTAACCCCCTTCCCTCCGCGTAGGGTAGCAAACCGAACGCTTGTCTAGCTGACTTCCCTATCTTTCCTTGCTTCTTTTCGTCCTCCTCTTCCTTTGACACGTGACCTTTTTCTTCTTTTGGTAAATTTTTCGACCTGTGCTTTATCGCATTCGCCTCTTAAAGATTGTGCAACACGCGGAAATGCAATCGGATCAATATAAATGTTCTATTATTAATCGGATAAATAAAAGTTGGTGGTACTGACAGTAGGCCCTTTTTTTTTTTTTTTTTGGTGCGAAGTGTACATATTCTGTTGACTAAAATCCTCCAATAATTCTTTTGTTCCCTTCTCAGGATTTAATAACAGCCGCGATTTGATAAATGCCAATCTGGACTTTAGTCATTCCGGTATTAGTGTCTCCAACCCTGCTTTCCTGGTTTACTCTCCTTCGCGAAATTTGTAGGAGTGCCAAACCTGCAAGCCGGCCTACGCTTCAGCGCTAGCCCATATCGACGAACGGACGATAAACCGTAACGACCTGGCTGTTCGTACAGAGCATAAATCCCACGAAACAAACTTTGCCTTGAGGAAACATAACGGGCAAACTTTCGTAGTTCTCTTAATAAAATTTGTTATTAAATTGTCTTAAACCACCGATGTTATAATCAGAAAACGAAAGAATGATGCTCTCCCGTGAGACGAAAATAATAAAGAAGCCTCTGTTCGAGGCTATACCGCTATATTGCGACACGAAAGGCGAGGTTTAAATAGAGATAAAGAGGCAGAGATGGTTTACGAAGACACATCTGCAATTTCTTGCGTTCGCGGCAAGTGCTGGGTACCACGACGCCTCAGGCGTTAAAGACGTGCACTTTATCACAAGCCGCAAGAGTTTTAAAGCTCAGGTCCCACGGAGCAAGCGAAGCTGAGTCCGCAACAAATGTGCCCGCCAAGCGAAGCTTTATTAGAACGAATTGCACCTCTGCGCAAAGCAGAAACCCTAACGCGCAGACAGCTGCTTCATCTTCGTCTTATCCGTACTTTTTAATTTTTCTGCACCTCGACGCACGTTTTTGCTGCTCGAATCGGCCTGTCATCTTGCCCGATTCCGCGTGGTTGAAAGAAAAAAACAAGAAGCATTAGCGTTTCTTTAAAAACGTACATATAGTTTCTCACTACGTTACCTAGAGGCAGAACTGCATTCCCCAGGCGCGTTAGGAAACTCGCATAGACAGTGGCGCCAGATTTCCCCCCTAGGTTATATTGTGACAAACTCTATGCGTGCAGCACTCACAACAGTGGCAGTGTGCAAGTCTGTGGCGTTTTGCGGCTGTGCACGAGGTCGCGGGTTCGATACCGAGCCGCAGAGGCCGTGTACCGATGGGGGCAAACGGCGAAAGCACTCGTGAACCGTGCTTTCGGTGAACGTTCAAGAAGCGCAGGTGGTCAAAAATAAATTCGGAGCTTTGTTCTACGGCGTTTCTCAAGACACACGCGCAGTACAGTTATGGAATGGTAAACAGTCTTCGTGAGACCCCCCCCCCCCTCCCTCCAAATTAAGGGAGCTTAAGAATGTCGAACATTAATGGTGCTGCACCAAATGTCCGTAAACAGGAGTGCCATATATACACGAGCGACCATTCTGGCTAAATCGCTGGCTCATACACATTAAAATTTAACTCGGGTGTGCCGTTTCGTATACGATGCGTTTTAATACTCTCAACCGGGTCCATTAGCTGCCGGCGAAAGAGGGCGTACACTGTGTTTCACCTGAAAGCTTGAGAGACGGCATCACCATTCCGTTGCCGCAAATGTTATACTTTTGTGTGGCATCGCCGCTGGTGAATACTATTATATGTACTAAGCTCGACCTACTTCGTAGTGCGACATAGGTCGGCGAGGAGGAATGCTCGGCTCATATTTAAATGTATGAGTGGAACTATAACGCTATGATGGGGATGATAGGCGCAATCAATCAATCAATCAATCAATCAATCAATCAATCAATCAATCAATCAATCAATCAATCAATCAATCAATCAATCAATCAATCAATCAATCAGTGAGTCAGTCAGTCAGTCAGTCAGTCAATCGGTGATGCCTTGAAGGCTGAGCACACAAAACCCGGATACGGATAGACATGCGGCACCGGTAACATGCTTGCATTCAACGCGGCTTCCGACACGTGGCACGTTGTCAGCGCTGCAGATCATAGTTAGGATAAAGTGGAGACAAATGTGCAGACTCAGCAAAGTTCTGGAAGCAGCCCCATGTAGCTGCGTGTATATAATACGTGCGCTCACACTGCGCACAAGCTGACACGTGACTTCCCTCTGTCGCGAAAATGCGAGGCTCTCGAGGGAACTGTAACGCGGTTCTCGCCTAACTCGCCCATTTGTATAAATTTTCTCTTGCGCGCTCTCTCTGCAACGCGCTTGCGGAGGCATGGAGACAGCGACATCACTCAGCCTCGAACGTTGTTTGTGGCGGATGGGCCGTGGGCGAGTGTTGTTTATTTCAGGTGCGTGTACCTGCTAGGTACTTGCTGGTTGATTCATTCAGCGTAACGACCTACAAAGTTTTGCTCAGGGGGATGACAGCAAACAGAATGGGGAAACAGGAAAAGAGTCCGAGGTAAAGGTGAAAACTGCTAAAATTAGGACGCTCCTCGTACAACCATACTTCAGTAAAAATGTTCTCTTCAACGTAGCGAACGGAGCTTGTCTAACAGAAGCGTAACAGAGACTTCTAAATAAGAATCACGTATCACATTCATATTCCTACCTAATAGTCACATATTACTATGCCTATATATTTAATGAACGAGAAGAAGGGAAACAGAGCGGCCCGATTTTTCTTAGCCACCATTATATGAAGCCAAGGGATAATGAAGCCCGACGAAGCACAGAGAGGGTTATTTCTAGTTTTTCATGCAAGTGCAGAAGTGCTCGGATAAAGGAAAATGAAAGTGGACTAAAAAGCAACTTGCCGGCAGTGGGGAACAAACCTAACCAATGGTAAGTTGTTTTTTTCGCCCACTTTCCTCTCCCTTTACTTGATAACTTCTACACTTCAATTAAAAACAATGAATAACCTTCCCTAAACCTTCCTTGGCTTCATTACCGGCTGGCTTCATATGGTCATGCCTATATAAAAACTTAAGCTCTTTGCTTATCAGGAACAGAGACGGCATGCTCTACCATCTGCCGAGGCCCAGGTTTCTGATATAAAAAGCTGCGACAATCCAGGCGGAAAGAAAGAGGAAAGGCAACCTGCAGTTATCCTTGAAAGGAAAAGTATACAGTCGGTGAGGTCTATAAGTATACTAACATGTATGGCTGAAATTTGAGTGATGGCAAAGAAAGGTGAGGAGAAACGGGACCGACTCAACGAAAAGTAGGACGAGAAATGGCTAGGGGAAAGCTATTCGACTAAGAGAGCTCTGTATGGATTAGATAGCAAACGGGGGGTTGCCGATGTCCTAGTAGACACCAACAGAAAAAAAAAATTGGGCTTGTCGTGCAACGCGCAGAGCAGCTAAGCGTTGGTCCTTTAGAGTAACCGGATGGGTGTCAGGGGAACGGGAAGCTTAGTCGTGGACTGGAGAGCATGAAGTGGTGCGTTGAAAGGAGATAACTCGCAAGCATAAAAATAGAGTCGACCGAAATAAGGCAGATGTAACTGAAGATCGCGGGGTGTTGTCTTCGTCCTGCAGTTAACGTGACGTAAGTGGCGTGCACATGAATGCTACAAGTGGTGCATCGCATCGCCTCTCTAGCGAATCGCATCGATGTAAACGCCGCTAATTGCGCTAGGAAGGCGAATTGCTTTGATGCGACAGGGGATGGCAGTTCGAGACGGGGTAAGTCGTCCCTAGCGGTACACGTCGGCGCATCGCATTGAGGCAAAGAACATAAGTGAGATGGCTGCCACTCACTTCCCCTTAACGGGGAAACGCAAATCGTTGGAAACGGGCTCCGGCTAGTTGCGGAGGAAGAGAGACGGGCCATTGTGTGAACGCTGCCGAATAAGAATAGTAGCGCGATGCGCCATGAAATGCGATGCGCTACCGCGGCATTCGTGTAAATGCGGCTGTACAGGCTGACGAAGAAGAAAATGACAATGAACTCCATTCTACTTCACCCTCTTCATCTTGCGTCTCCGTCACTGCAGCTGGCTTTATTTGCTTGATCACGCACTACCTCGGCCAATTATCCGCCTTGTTGAAGGTCACAGAGAAATCTTAGTAAAGCAAATATTACAGCTATCCACTAGCCACACGTACGGAAATGGTACTGCAGGCCCATGAGCCTGGAAGAAACAATCTACTAAACGATAACGACGAGAAGACGTGTGGCTCCATGGTTTAGAACAAAGCGTACTAAGCGCGAACGAACGCGATAAACGTAAAAGCGATAGACATCACAATTTCCGGCTCATACCTACAGCTAGCAATATAAGCCGTATACGAGTAGGAGCCATAGTTTACTTGGATCCCTTCTTCCAGTGCAGGGTAGCAAACCGGACGTGCGTCTGGTTAACCTCCCTCACTTTCCTGTCTTCTGGTGCTCTCTCTCTCTCTCTCTCTCTTGGGTCACTTTCGGAAGAGCCACTTTCAGTGCGTATTGATTGGCTATAAGACATCCCACGAGCATTACCGTTTGGCGGTAGCTTACTCCCTGCCGATTCCTTACTGTCTTCGGCAGGGAGAACGAAAGTGCTAGCATCTCCAATACCAAGTCAATGTCAACGTGTGAAACATCGACGTATTCCCTCCCCTTTCCCTTCCCCTTCCTTTCCCTTAGTCGTACAGGCGTTCTTAACAATGTTCAATATGGTTTGCCGTACAACAGGGTGCCGACAAAAAAAATAATTACAGAATAACGCCAACAGAATAAATGCGTCTTCGACAGTCATATTGCCTCCTCCCATGTACATGGTTGCGCACACTTCCTGTCGCTGAGTTGCTGATGTTAGGCCGCCGGCCACCCCAGCCTGTCTACCTTGCTTTTGAATCCTCTCGCTTGTGTTTCTTAAAGGGCTCGCTTTTTTTTTTTTTGTTCAAGCAAAGACAGGAGCGCTGTTTCCGAGCTATAAGCGCGTGGCAAAACATGAAAAAGGGACCTTACCGGAACAAGACCGTCGGACGGAAAAGAAAAATATAATAGGGACATCTTCCTTCTTAAAAGGCCGCCAGTCGCTCAATAAAAAGGCTAGAAAAAGAAAGCGAAAAAAAAAAAAACGGAAGCACTATACAGAAGAACCGAGAGGTCCCCAGTGTCTTTCAGTAAACAAACCTTACGGTCCCTATGGCTTTCCCGAGTTTATAGCCTTCTTCCCGTTGATAAAGACAGCTCTGTGCACAGTGGGCTGCTTTTATAGGCAACGAGGGTCGCAAGAGGAGCATGCAAGCAAGCCCCGACCTGTGTTGGCCGGTGTTTCTGATGGGGGGGGGGGGGGGGTGATACAATCATCTTGCGCTATATTTCGCTTGTGTTCGTTCTACTTAGCAACGTTCTATATAGGTCAGCAAAGGTGCATTGTGCGGATGCAGCAGCATCGACAATTTCTTTCCATGCTAAGCTAGGACACCAAGGCGCCTATACATAAACCTTCACTAATGGCAGTAGATTTCAAACCATTAAGTCTGAAGAAATTATAATGCCCATGGCTATAAAAAGAGTTATGCAAGAGAGTGCTTTGATAGCCCCGAGAAAGGTTTGTTGAGGACAGCTGCACCGACTTTATAAACGGACGTAAAAAGCGTTTTGTTCATAAGAGCGTTCTTTGTCTGCACTCTCGCTGTGATAATGTTGTTTATATTGTTGCTTTGACCTTTTCTTGTTTGTAATGTCGCTGTATCATTTAGGTTGTTAGGCAACAACGTCGTGGTTTCTGTATTGATTGTTTTCTACTCATTCTTCTATAAAAATATATGCACAAGTGCAGCGAACTATATGTGTAACACTACGACTTATTCAACTAACAAGATGTAGGTGGCACGAACAGTTTCTTCAATCGCGTGAGTAAAATATAAAGGTAGTATACAATACATTGAACCAACCATTGTCTTCTCAGGCATTGTGAAATCAATTAGGTACAAAGAAATCAGCTTAGATATTTCACTTCTTGAAAGTGTCCCTTGCAAGTTTTCGCTCATGAAAAGTCGGGCTCTCAATATTCTTCATTACTGAAAGAGTTCCGCACTCAGTAAAACAATTAGATCCCTTTCCACGTGCTTACCATGACGTTCTTACGGAAATGGTATTCATTTCACATATGATTTCTTATGCCGTACTTCAGGAATTATTTAAACTTGGGGAAACTGAAATAATTAAAAGATTTATTTACTCTGCATTACTTTCTCTACGGAAACACAGGTTTGAAAGCGATTCGATGTAGTAATTAGACGAGTAATCATGCAAATTAGCTTGTTCTAAGCAAAAGAGCCACGCTATTGGTCCCAATGGAAGGCTCGAAGCGCGGCATCAGAGGAGTTCGTAACCGTTTCAAGAAATTCAAGCCACATTGAAACCGACCGCGTGCCGTAGCTACGTCAGTTGAAAATGCGCTTGTGTGTGATGAAGTTGCAATAATGGCATGTCGCAGCAAATGCTGGGGCAGCAAGTCGCGACAGATGCTTGCCGGGCGAAACGTGCCGCACCAGTATCTGCCGCATCTGGTCGCGACGTTGAGCCGCGAACGTCGCTGCGCTTATCTTCGCGGGGCGTTTGCGTCTTAGATAAGCGCGGGGCCGCCTTTTCTGCGCTCTCCGTTCACTCGGTTTCGATGTTCCCAGGATGGAGCTTTGAAATTCAATGATGAACTTCTAGAATTAGGACCAATCTTTAAGAGAAAAAAACCTGGGGTACAATAAAATGCGACAACCTCAAAATGAGATATTTAAACTGCCCCCAAGGTCCAAATAGAAAGCTAATTAAAAAGAAGTCGCAGTTTCGCCCGAAAGGCGAAGCATTTTATTTTATTTTATTTATTTATTGATACTGCAATCCCGCTTTGGGGATTTTGGCAGGAGGGTACAAATGTTGAAAAGATCACAAGAAAGGCAACCGACAAATACATAGATACATAAGAGTAAATAAAGTAATATAAACTAAAATAGAAGGCATACGGTAAGTACTAAGTTAGACACGATGTAAACAAGGTAAGTGAAGGCTGTTGAACTTGGGTGTTAGTGAGCTGGTTCCATTCAGTTATTGTCCGCGGAAAGAAACAGTATTTAAAGGAGTTGTTACGTGTGCGAAACGGAGCAATTGTTAACTGGTGTCTTTGTCTAGTGGCATACCCGGATGAAAAGGTTATTACGTCGGAAGTGTCTAATTTATAGTGCTTCTTTACAATCTGATACATAAATTTTAGCCTAGATGACCGGTTTCTTTGCGTTATTTGATTGCGATAGCAAATTAGTATATATCTATACGAAGAAAGGATAGTAGTTCTATCGTGAGTACAAACTCGTAAACATTCACTTATAAACTAAATTAAGAAGCAACGCGTCACGCGCGCACAGGTAAACATGAACACACCTCGCTCGACGACCGCGGAAACTGACCCGCCGCGGTTGCTTAGTGGCTATGGGGTCGGGCTGCTAAGCACGAGGTTGCGGGATCGAATCCCGCCACAGCGGCCACATTTCGATGGGGGCGAAATGCGGAAAACACCCATGTACTCAGATTTAGGTGCACGTAAAAGAGTCCCCCACTACGGCGTGTCAGGTCGTGGTTTTGGTACGTAAAACCCCAATTTGTTGGCCGCGGAAACTTGCCATCGAAACGCTAGAGCGAAGACTCTCGGCAGTAGCAGCGAGCGAAGCTACCGGCACTGTGCAAACATCGCAGATCGATTTTGAAGACGAGGCCCGCGCGGACGACGCGCATTTTGGCCACGTCGCAGATCGCTTTCAAGATGCGGCGCCGCGCACGGCCGCGCCGTAAGCAGCAGCCGCCGCAAGAGTAGAACGCGTCCCCCTAACTCGCTTACCCCCGTGCCTCGCGTGCGACAGGAGAGGGCGAGCCTCCGGCTCGCACACGCGAGATGGAGCCGAGTTCGCCGGCTCACTCTCGGAAGCTTTCACTCCCACGTGAAGCACAGGGCGCGGCGAAGGTTTTATCGTCCTTGTGCTTTATATGGAACCTCACGGCGACACCGACGGTGACGGCAGAAATGCGCTTGGAGTGCCCATATAATTGTTATCGCAATAATATTAATTATCTTCTGAAACTCATGTTCCTAGTGGCAAAGTATGTCCGCCTCGCCCGAATAAACTATCGGGGTAACACAGTTCTTACGCTGATATAATTTTTCTACAAAACCTGTATGGTCTAGAAGAACACCCTGTTAAGCGCCAGATGCTTAAGCGATTAAATAAAGTGATTCAGAAAACGCAGAACAGGAGAGATTGAAAGGCTTTCTTTTTTTTTTTCATATGCGTCCTTTACGGTGGACTAAGTTATAGCCCAATCGTTAATCGTCTAACGATGGAATAATTACAAAGCTGTTCCCGTTAATACTTATTGACACTGCGTTTGTTAGGTGTACCGATTAATTATTCTGCCTTTTATAATCACTCAAATTTTTCAGCGAAACATCTGGTACAACGTATATACAGGACTGAGGAAACGGTAGACACCCTTCTGTCCTATTCCCTTCCTCTCGTTTCTTAAAAGCGCAGGATATATTCAACAACGCCAAGTTTCCAAGTCAAAAGGCGTTATATACTAACGAACACGGAGGTTACGAAAGAGGACCCAGTGTGCAGTTGCTGCGTGCCCACACAGTATATATAGTCTGGGACCTCTGTCGGGAGAGAGAATCCTATGGCGTAGACATGCCTTTGTATCTTATCAGAAGTCTGTTAAAGCATGGTTGCACGTTTTGCGATCTACAGGGCTCAGTACCCGCCCTGGTGGCGTACTGGGATTCAGTGCTTAGCCTGAGGGCGCGGGATCGAATCCCGCCACGTCCGACGGCCGCATATCGACGAGGGGGAAATTCAAAAGCGCCTGTATATCGCGCATCCGTTGTACGCTAAATATCTCCAGCCTGTCCAATTTATTCTGGAGTTCCCCTTTACGACGTGTCTCGTATAATCATATCGGGGTTCTGGTACGTAAAACTTCAGAATTTAATTAACTACAGGACTCAGTGAACGCCTTGAGCCCTTCTTGTTTTTTTTTTCTCTCTTTTTCTCTCTGCTCGCCCCTTTTTTCTAAATGCCTTTATCCCGAATCAGCGTGCAAGGTAGCAAACTGGAGACTTGCTTCTAGTTAATAACCTCCCTACCTTTCCTCTCTAAGCTATGTTGTGAAGTCAGGGTCCCTGTTGCCACGAAAGTTCTATGGATGGTGCCGTTTCAGTTGCCGGGAGAAAGAGAGGTACCGAGTGATGATCATTAAAAGGCGAGAAAAATCTCTACGTTCAAATGTACATGCTTGAGTTTTACAAAAGCGGCTCCAACTGTCGGAGCACGCTACACACTAGAAAGAGTATTTGCATGTCCGAGCCTCCCTTTTTCAGAGCAGTTCAGATCCGCTTTTTATGTCGTTTTTTTTTTCTCCTCTTTCACTACTCGAGGTAATTCACTGGCCAGTCACAAACGCCGAACCGTTCACACCTCCGGTCCCCAACGTTCCACCGTTTTGCCGGCTCTCTTGTTTCTAAGATTGCACAATACGAGGCAACCACGTGGCAAACTGTGAACCCGCCGTTGCCGTCCTTTGGCCGCGAGTCCTTGACAATGACCCAGTCATCAATTAGTGGCCTCTTCGTGAGAGTAAGTGTGTCAGGATTGGGAGACTGGGCTTCGCGGTTGTCGACGTTGTTGTCTTGAATTGAGCTGTCATTTCTGGGAATTCGAAAAGACGAAGATCTGGAACATGACTGTTTGTCCGTACGACCCAGACGACGCTGATTTAGTCGCCTTGAGTGAACGATGATGCGTGAACTGCACCCGTAACAGACACAACAAGCTCATGTTCACAAAAAGCTCTAACGCTAAAATTGTTCCTAAAAGCGAATTCTATCCAACCCTGTCGCCAACATATGTTGTTTTTACTGGTGAAAGTGGCAGGCCAACGTCAAAGCACACTTATTGAAGAAAAGATTGATGAATTCGAACCTCGTTCAAAAGGACCTCTTCCGAAATTATCCTCATCAACTATCTACTCATCCCTATAAGAGATGGTTCTCAGCCATCCCCTCAGCAGCGCCGACCCAGACGTGCGTTCTGGAGATAAATTAAATGTTCGGCAGCATGTCACACTCCTGTAACACGTGAAGGCGAAAGCCTGCTGCACATGTGGTAATGCATTAGGTTACATGATTGGAGGGGTCAGACTTCTTGGAAGACATAACGAGCCGCCGATTGAACCAAACGTATGGCGCTGTAGGTCGACCTCCTCAATGACACAGGTGATCACCTAATGCACTACCTAAAGATTCTTTCTTTCTTTCTTTCTTTCTTTCTTTCTTTCTTTCTTTCTTTCTTTCTTTCTTTCTTTCTTTCTTTCTTTCTTTCTTTCTTTCTTTCTTCATTCATATTCAGTCATTGCATCGTTGCTTGCTTACGGGGGTATGAGCCATTCCTGATGATCATATTTTGGGCTTCAATAGACAAGACGCCGCTTTTTTCAGGTATCAACCATTGCAACGACCCACTTCAGGCTTTCGCTTGATTAAATGTTTGTCGCCGCAAGTACGGCTTGTGTGCGCTCAGTAAACAGGACTTTAAAAAAGGAAACTAGCAAGTTAACTAAAAGACAAACAAGCTTTTTCTCTGGCAAACGATAGAGAGCTGCGCTCGGGTATGAGGAATTTTCCCTAATGCCCTCAGGGAAATTCCGCGCATTTCTGATTATTTCGCCGTGCGCGGAAATCGGGGGAAAGAGTCAGAACAAGAGGAAGCCAGACGAGCTTTGCCAAAGCCATTAAAGCGCAAATAGACACACGGAATCCAAGCCAGGACACTTCGGGTGCTACAAACCGGACCAGACACCGTGGTCTTGTGTTCTTTGTGTCTGTTTTATTCGCAACACAATGGATTCAGCAAACATAAACCTCAGGACAACTTGTTTACAGACGAGCTTTGCAGCAGAAGACAACTGATATTGTGGCTGATGACGGGCTCTTCCTCACTTGTTCCAAGTCATTGGACAAAGCGGCAGTGGGAAATATAACCACGCCGGCAGGGTTTGCCGTTCGCATCTCAGATTTTGCTGGAAACTCGAGACACAGTCAGAACAGCGCTGTCTCCAGCTGAAATTCGGCAGTCTTGTGCAGCAGATTCGATGAAAACAAAATGAAAAGCGAAGGCGAGAGAGAACAGAGAGAGAGAGAGAGAGAGAGATTCAAAGAGGAGAACGAGTCAAGTGTGAATGAGAAACTCGTCCAGCTGGCTTTGAGGACTATGAAGTATGACATTGGTGAAACGGGGAAACGAAAGAAACTTCTTCCTGGCTATTTATATCTCGAGCACACGAGGCCAGGTAAGTTAGTAGGACTACAAAATCACACTTCCAGAAGCGCGAGAAGTGCGACCTTTCTTATATCTCTTACTTCTTGAACCTCCCGGGATAGCCAAATACTTGTCTTCCATATATAGGTTGACGAAGATGTCGCAAAGTATTTGCAATGGTTTCTTATTCCTGGTCACTACAATAGATGCGGCAAATTTATACCATCTGGTTACAACCATATAGAAAGAAAAAATGACGACAATGAACACACGGAAAGTGCACATGGGCAGTTAATTTTTTTGTTTACTTGAATAATTGCGAGAAGTACACTGGGGAAGTTAGTGCTGAGTCATGTTGGAAGGGTGCTAAAAAAGAAAACCTACGCAGGACGAATGACCGAGAAAGAGCGGACAAAAGCGCCGGCTTTCATCCGGTCGAAGCAAATATAATATATAGTCGAATGTAAACCTATTGAAGCAACATAGGTTTATATAGACCTCTTGCCAGCGAAACTATAAACTAAAAAAAATGTGAAAATAAGAGAAATAGAAACGTAATAAAAGGAAAGATGGAAGGAAAAGTTCATGTACTATTACGATACTCCCGAATGCGAAATGTGAACGCAGCTCTATACGTGTTTTCATTTCGCATGCCAATATCTTGTATCATGATTATATAGGTTTACATAAGGAAGAGAACGCTGGGAGTAGCGCGCTATCTTTCCATACAGACGACGCCCGGAACTCTGCCGCCATGTGGTAGCCATCGCCACCGCACTTGCGCGGCACTACGCTTTTCTTCTCACGCTTTCGTCCCACCAACAACGAGAGCGGCCCTTCGTCGTGGGGAAACCGCGCCGCCAGTGTAAGCGGCGAGTACACCCAAGTGAGCGTCACGTCAAGCCTTACTCGTAGCCGCTTGCCATCAACCTTTGCAGGACCAGTGCTACTCGCCATACGCGCTGCTACCGAGAACTGACTTCAGCAGCTGACGCCGCGAACGAGCGTGGCCCTCCCCACCTCACGCCACAATGGCCCCACGTCGGAGGCGCGGATGAGATCGCCCTCGGGGCCGCCGCCAACTCGGCACATGCGCAGGCTGTTTCCCCTCCGCTCATCCTCCACTTTCCGCCTCATGCTTGTATTGTAGCCTCCTTCTACCTTCGATACTTCGTATAGTGGTGCAGGTGGGCCGCATTCTAGCCCTTCTCACGCTGTACCCCCCTCCTCCTCCACCTTCCTCTTCGCGCACTCTTCTTTCATCTACCGCTGCGCTCCACCTTCGCTTTGATCTTTCCCCTGTGCTCGTTCACCCGGTCACGAGGTACAACGCCGCCGAGGCACGCCGACGCTCAACGCAGGAACTGGCACATAAGAGCTGCGCTCTAAAGTCGGGTAGCTCGTAACACAGACGCAGCCGCAGAGGCTACGTTACGCCATGACGCAAACAAATACACAACTTACATTTATTAGAAACGTAAAGAGTCCGAAAAAGAATATTGCTGTAACATTCGTAGCGCTAAGCACAAATACATTTCACATGACCTCCAATCCATGTTGCAAAATAACCCTAATAAATTCTGGGCACCCTCGATTTCCCCTCGAAAAGACTCGGGCCGAATTTCATTCCAGGACAGTACCGGAGCACCTATTTCAGAAGAATCCTCAGTTGCTTTTAATAATTTTTTTTATCTCGATGTTCACGCGCGAGGATTATACTCTATGATTCCCGCAATCGCAGACGTAAAGTACAGGTATATGGCACCAATAAAGATTGATGCCTCCGGCATCTCATCTCTAATTAAGAAACTAAAGGCCTCTACCTCAGCTGGCGTAAATGGTATAAATAATTTTAAAGCATACATCCACATATACAGCCCCCAACCTATCACGCATTTTTGAACAGTCCTTATCGACGGGGGTACTACCATGTGGCTGGAAAATCGGGAAAATCATTTCCATCTTTAAGTCTGGTGATAAAAGCAAGATAAGTAATTACCGACCCATACCATTAACAAGCATTCCATGTAAATTACTGGAGCATGTCATAGCATCTAATATTGTGCAGCACTTAGAAGCTAACAATTTCCTCTATCCAAAGCAACACGGTTTTAGGAAAGGACTTTCCTGTGAGACTCAACTAATCCAATTCACCAACGAGCTATTCACATACATAGAAAATGGTTTCCAGATATATAGTATCTTTATTGACTTTGCCAAAGCCTTTGATCGCTTTCCCCACTCTAGATTGATAGCCGAACTATCATCATTACATTTCGGCAGCCTTACAATGGATAAAGAACTGCCGCACATCTCGCAAACGCTTTACGTTTACTGACAATCATTCATCTTCCTTGGCCGATGTGTCATCTGGTGTACCTCAAGGTGGCGTGCTAGGTCCACTGTTGTTTCTCATCTACATAAATGATTTACCATCCAACATAACATCAGCAATCAGATTATTTGCTGAAGATTGCGTAGTTTATCGCCAAATTAAGACACCCGACGACGCACATCACTCTTCAAAAATATCTAGATAAAATTACGAACTGGTGCACGCTACGGCATATGTCATTAAATACAGAAAAACGCAAATTAATGACCATCGGCCGAACGAAAACAAACTCTCTTTACACTAACTTGCTTAATAACAGTGCTGTCACTGTCACCCCCTTGTACAAAATTCTCGGTATCCATATTACAACAAACTTGAAAGGCGCATACTAAACATGTTACAGCAAAAGCATCTAGCTACACTTGGTTATCAAAAACGAAACCTACATAAAACCCCTTCAGCAACTCATGAAATAGCACACGGAACCTTTGTTCGTCCTCAGCTCGAATTCGCTTCCGCCAACTTGTCGCCACATCAGGAATATTTCATAAATTCTCCCGAATCTGTTCAAAACCATGCTGCACGTTTCAACGCGCAAGATTAAAGTTAGGCATTCCAGCGTTACTGCTCTAAAGAAATCACTGTCACTCCCATCTCTTGAATCTAGAAGGACGATTTCTCTGCTTTGCTTACTGCACAAAATCACTCACAGTCAACACGACCCTACATTAGCCCTTTGGCGCCCATATCGCACATCTTGCCGCTTTTATAACGCACACAGTCTCGCACGTGTGTTTGGCCACACAAATGCATTTAACAAATCCGCATTACCTCTGGCAATAGCACCTTCGAACAATCTTCCAAGCCACATGTTTTAAATTAATAATCTGGAATCATGTCAAGAAACAATAAAAAAACCGGCGTGGCAATATACTGCAGTAAAACACGTTGTGGGGCTAGTTGGTGCATAGCTTTCAATAGAATAAGCGCCAAAATTGACGGCACACAAGAAGAAATACAGACAGGACAAGTGGCAATATAAACAACATATACTGAATTTCATATAGCATGGCATGGCATATAGCCTACATATATCTAAAAATTGCGGGCTCTCCCGCAATCGAGTGTAGATATAAGCTTGAAATGACTAGCGGCAAAGTAGATTGCTTGGAGATGATACTAGCCACAATCTTGATACTAGCCCCCACATCACACCGCCCCGCGCTATACTCTGCACTGGTCCATATGGATGCAATAGTTTCCTGTCACAGACATAGCCTCATAGCAAGTATCGACTCGGTCAAATGGCCATCGGCGGCGCTCCGGACGCGCCATGTACTTCACGGGCCGCTGGCTTTGAAAAGAACACAGGCAACTCTGTCTGATGCGCAAAAAGACGCCATTAAAGTATATAGTGCCCTGTATCTGCATTTAGAACATGGCTATTAGAAATGACAAATAAAACTTCAGCGCACTAGAAGTTACGGCTTCAGTGATATTGTGAACAAACATTTGGAAGAACTCGGAAGCAATGTTTTTGTGTCTTGTTTGTAATGTAACTAGCGTATACAATGCGGTCTTGACTCGTTGCCCGGATCATCTCGTTTTGTTCTCGCAAGTTGCGCGGACGTTCTCGTTTGAGTGAGTGAGTGAGTGAGTGAGTGAGTGAGTGAATGAGCGAGTGAGTGAGTGAGTGAGTGAGTGAGTGAGTGGAACTTTATTACGCGGAGGCTGCTCCGCGCCGCCAGGTTACTCACACGTGGGGACCGGCAGGTCTAGCCTAGCCCTGTCGCGGGCGCCCTGGATGGCCAGGATTTTGTCTTGAAGGTTTGTGCTGTGCAGAAGCTCATCCCACTTGGCCTTTCTGTAAGCAGGGCCGAGCGAACCGCAATCACAGAACATATGTACCAAAGCAGAGATCTGCCCGCAAGTACTGCAGGTGGCGTCAGGGAAATTGTGTGGATAGATTTCAGTGAAATATGCTAATACTGCTACGAATAGGTTAGCAGTAAGCGCAGCGAGATTGCCTATGCTCTGTTCAGTTGTGTGTGTGTGGGGGGGAGGGAACCCTCCTAGCCACGTAGTAATATTTGGTAATCTCATTATGTGTGGTTCGAGTATCTTTATGTCCTGCGTCGCCGGTGCTAGAAACGCGGCCCATCTGTAGAGCAGCGCGGTCGGTGAGCACGCGCTGGCGCATGGGCCAACTCGGCGGGGTTAGGGCGACGCCCTTTACCGAGCCGACGTGCGCGGAGAACCATAAATGGCGCGAGGGACGTTCCCATCGCTGGTGTTGAATATCCTGCCCGCTTGTATTGATGTGCGGACGTTTTGAAAGGCTCTGACAGCTGCCTTTGAGTTGCTGCACGTCTCTCCACACCGACCATATAGCCGCGCGAGTTCGATGGCCACTTCTTCGGCCACCTGCGGGTTCGTTGCACCAACTGTGGCGCAGTTCCTAGTCGACTCAGTCTGATCGAAGACCACCGCCATGAACTTATTGCCCTCTCGGTATGCTGCAGCGTCGACGAAGCTTGCACGTGTACTACCCATTCCCAGATGCTTGAGTAGTGCCGTCGCTCTCTCTCTACGTCGTCCCTCGTTGCGCACGTGATGAACGTTGCGCGGAATGGGAGCAACGGGGACGTTTTCTTGTACATTTTGGATATGCGCTCGCTGTTTGTTTGCAACTGCATCGGATTGAATCCCATTTCGGTAAGTATGTGTCGACCGGTTGTCGTGGTGAATAATCTGGCCAACTGAGAGCGTTCCTGCCCTTCATAAACCTCGGTCACAGAGTTGTGCACACCAATCTTGCGTAGATTCTCGGAGTGCGTGCATACGGGAAGCCCCAGCGCTTTCTCGACAATCTTCCTGATAATAACTTCGAGCTTCCCCCATTCCGACCGGAGCCAATTTTGCATGGCGACGGTGTAAGCAAAGTAGCAGAACACGGACGCATTGATGAGCCTTAGCAAATTGTCCTCCCTAAGGCCCCGGTGTCTCGCGGAGATCTTTCTGACAAGGCGAAAAGCATTGTCTGTCTTGGCGACTATCTTTCGCAGTGTGGTGCCATTGCCACCGTCTGCATCGATAAACATGCCGAGGACCCTGATAGTGTCTACCGTCGGGATTTCCTTTCCTTCTCTGGTGTGAAGATGTATGTCACGTTCTTTCCCGGGTTTTCATCCCTTGGGTCGGGACATTCATTCCTTCGTATAAGTAGAAGCACCAACTTAGTGGATGAGCATCTGAGCACCGTCGAGCTCAAGTATGCTTCCACCTAAACTATTGCCTCCTGTATGGCATCTTGTTCCCCGCCTTCGCTACCTGCAACGCACCAGACGATCGTGATGTCATCGGTGTAGATGGAATGCTTGATTCAGCGTATGGTGGCCATTTTCTTGGACAGTCCAATCATGCAGAGATTAAAAAGCAGAGGAGAAATAGCAGATCCCTGGGGCGTGCCTCTCTTTAGTAGCGGTAGGTGTTCAGAGAAGAAGATCGCGATGCGTAGTGTCGCTGTTCTTACAGACAGGAAGGATTTGACGTACTCCTGTAGCCTGTGCCGAAGTTTGAGGTTCGCAGCCGCCTCCAGGATGAATTTGTTTTTGATGTTGTTGTGGGACTACTCCAAGTCTAAGCTAAGAATGGCCTTGGTATCTCTGGAGTACCCATCGATGAGTTGATGATTAATGAATGTCATTCTGTCCTGCGTTGAAAGGCCGGCGCGCAAAGCGATTCCATTCCTCCGGGACCTCACTCATTTCCCATGCTTCATTGGTGAAACCAGTTAGACGTTCTATGGATGCGCTGTCGAGGTTTCTGAGGATCCTGTTAGTGATTACACCCGGCCCAGGAGCCGACTTGCGATTGAAAGTGTGAAACACTCGACAAATTACGGTCTCTTTAATGTCTACGCCTATCCGTGGGAGAGCGGAACGCCGTATTCTGGGAACACCCCGTCTTCGGCATCAAGTTCAACCGGAAAGTACTTGCATACCAATCGAGTGACAAGCTCTTCTACCGCTGCACTGTGGTGGTCTCATGTAGGGCACGGGCTTAGGATGTGTCTCTGATTGGCCTTAGTGCTGTGTTCGTCTAGGAGGTTCTTCAGAAGGTTCCAGGATTTGCCGTATTTGATTTGCCCGTTGACGAACTTAGAAAGCTCGTCGCACTGCTGTTTGCACAATGTGTTTCAATGCTCCTCTATTTCCTTGTTCAACGTTGATTTCTTCTTGTGCAGCCTATGATTGTGCTTCCGCTCCTTCTATCTTCGGAATAGGGCTTCCTTTTCTTCCAACAGATCGGCAGGCCTGCTGTGTCCATCTTGTCTACGTTTAGGTACGATTAAGCTTTTTGGTGGCACCGGTGGTATCATTGCAGATGCCCTAAGACCATTCATCTAGGTTGTTGGGAGCACCGGCCCCTGTACTACGGATGTCGCGAAAGAGTCGTTAGTTAATCACCATGAACTTACGAATTCTATTGCTATTCACCATTATTGAGGTCTCCTACACCTAGTGATCACTGCCAAAATCCAAGGAGGTGAAGAACCATGTAGGCCTACCGACATTGGTGATGAAAGTAAGGTCTGGCGTCATTTTTGTGGTCACAGAAATTCCCCTCCGTGTAGGGAAAGCCTTATCGTTGATGACGGTTAGGTCTGGTTCATTTGCATCTTGCCAGAGGTCCGGTCCCTTGCTTATTTCGTGCACGAATCCCCATAAGCCGTGTTGGGCATTGAAGTATACGACTATGACGATGGAGCAGGGGCCAGCAACTTCCACTGCCTTCTCGAGCAGCGTTTCGAACAGCTGGAGCTTTTGCTTGGCATTGCTGTAAACGTTCCGCAAAAGAGGTTTCTGCGTTTGTTGTCCGGCGGTGTGTTAGGCAGGAACTCCACCATCATGTGTTCGACCTTACAGCTCGTGGGCTTCAGGTCATGGGAGAGGTTTGCTGGTTTCTTATGTATAAGTGTGCGGATCCCTCGTCCACCTGACTGCCAGGGGACTGCCGTGTACCCACCAGGGTCGCTGCGGAGGCTAAGGTCTCTTGGAGTGCTATAATCTGAGGTTTACCCTTTAATAATGTAAAGTACTGCTCTTTTACTGGAGTACCCTCTGCAGCTCGATTGCCAAATCCGGAGGTTCCCTTTATTGTTGCCCATTATAATTCTACTTTCATCTCCGCTCTTGGAGGTTGGTATGGCTCGAAGAGTCCGGCGCTCTCTCTGGGGGACCCCTGGCCTATGGACGGACGCGGGCGTGGTCGTTTTCACGTTGCTTGCTAACGCGCCTTGCGGTTCAAATTTATGCTGTGTTACAGGATTTTCGACCAATACGATGCGATCGTTCATTTCTCCTAGCCCCTCGACAGGGTCGTTGAGCGTAGCCTGTATCTGCCTAGCGCTTACGTGAGGCTAGCTACACTGCTTGTCACCATCTTGATGTTCTTCGTCATTGCATCCAGGGCTTATTTAATGTCCTCTACCTGAGTTTCGGTGTTCTTAAGCTTATTCACTACCGCACAACGTAAAGGTGCCATGGTCCCTTCTCCAGCAGGGGCCACGGGAGCTAAAAGCATTGCATGCTTAATATATACGGGACCGCAAGGCGACGCCGACAGCAAAATTTGCTGGCTATATAATCATTACTTTGCAAAAAGCAAACGAAGAAATTTTTATATGATGTGTTTAGAAAAAGTTTATTTCGACAAGAGACGATACGAACACTGAGTCATAATCACGGCACGATTCCACCCGGACGATAACATGTAAGAAACGAAACAAAGCGCGTTGTCAACGTAAGTAGTGTCCGAGTCCTCACGCACCAACATATAAACACGTATACCCACGGAAAGGCACAGTTACACATAAACTAAATGTCACATGTAGAAAATGATTTTCAATATATACAGCGTACACAATGGTTATATACAATGATGATGTGATAGAACACTTTACACAATTTTGAAGTGATGTGCACGAGATGTGTATATACAAAAATGATCATGTATACGAGAGGACACACACACAGAAATCACGGGCACCTGCATTCTATGTGCATTAAATGAATAATTCTGATGGTCTGGCTACAAGAACCAGGCTGGACGAAAATTCAGCCATACGCGTCCATCAGCCACCGACAGGAAACGACATGACCACTGTCGAAGGAACTCTTCTTCTCCAAGGAAGAACAACTCCTCCGACAGAAACGACAGTAGCTCAGAGTAGAGCCTCCCCATAAGTGGAAACAGAGCGCGGTGACGACGTCCCATGGCAACTGCCTCGCACCGGTTACGCCATAGACAGAAGGCCCCCGCAGCAATTAAAAGTCGCGCGAAGCGGCCACGTGAGCAGCGACCAGATGTAATAAAGCGGTTAACTCCAAGGCCACGAAATCCAGTATGCACGGCCCTCCAAAATATCCTGGCAACGACGCATTGCAGCAGTACATGTTTATTGGATTCTTGAAGGGGGCAATTGGGACACTGCGAAGATGGGACAACGCCCCACCGCTCAAGCCTGTCCCGAGTTGGAAGCACTTGCCACCCTAGACGCCACATGAAGTCGCGTAGGTGGCCAGGCAAAAATGACGCCGTTATCGCATCCCACGACACATTATTGGAACGTGCGAGGCGCGCTGGGGGAACTAGAGGAAGCAGTAAGGCTGACATAGTATCTACTACGCGGTTTTGGAGAACGTCTACATCAGGACATACCTGTTGTATGTGGCGATAAAATGCCACGGCCGTACAGTAAAATGTAGGTGCGTTTAACACTTGTGGGCCGCGATTTAAGTGTACGCCCGGTAACATGTAGCGAATTTTCGTGCCAAGGAAATAGCAAGCGAGTTCACGCGCTGGACACTGATCATGCTGTAATAGACGGAGCAGAAATCGCAGAGCAAGCAGCCGGCAGCGGACAGACACGGATGGGAAGGCGATCCCACCGCGAGAGCGTGGTTGCCCAAGCGCCGCGCGACAGACTAGTTCTGTACGGCCCGACCAGAAGAAGGCACCAAGAAGGGATTGCAAGGACCTAGTAACCCGTAATGGTGGCTGTACGACGTGACAAACGTACCACACTCGGCCGCAAAATACAGACTGCGCTAAGTACCTTCTTTCTGATAGGGGTAAATCATAACCTTGAACATCTTCAATATTTCGCCTTACATCTTCAAGAATTGAGAGCCACACAGAGTCTGATATGCCATTAGAGGTGTAGTCAAGGCCTAAAATGCGAAGAGAATTGCTCTTTTGAAGACGGAAAAGGGGACTTAGGCGTGTCTGTGGTGAACCAATGAACAAATAACGACATTTTGAAAAATTTAGCGCAGCACCTGAAATATTTCCGTGCTCAGTGAAAATTCGAAGGCTACGGGTTAAGCTGTCTTCATTCCTGAGATATAATGTGATGTCATCGGCGAAGGCTGTCACCTTCACAACACCGCTACCAGGCAGTGGGAGACCGCATACGTAAGGGTCTCTCACTATTGAGCGCAGAAATGGTTCTAGGCTGAGCACAAAAGTACTGGGGATAGAGGGCACCCTTGACGAACGCCACGAGTAACGGGAAACGGTGCACTTTCTCGACCATCAAGGAACAATGTACTTCGGATATTTGAATAGGTATTCCTAATAAGCTCAACAAAATTTGACGAGAAGAACCATGAAAAAGTTGATATGTATCTAGCAACGAAAAATGCTGGACGAGGAGCCGCAACTCCCGTGCGTTCCAATCAAAGAGGCGATGACTTTGTTCAATTGCCTTTGAAACCAGCTTTCTCTCCAAGGCCACGACACACCACATTGTATACCCTGCAATGTTTCTCCAGTTACCTATGGGGAATTCTTTTTAAATTTTTTGAAGATCTAAATATTTTGCCAAAAGACTTAACCGACGCAATGCAGCTGAACGCTTAGCACAACCCTTTTATCTTATTTACGTTTCAGATATGTCGCAAGTTCAGACCATTCGTCTTCTTTATGGTACCAGCTAACACGGCTTCTGGAAAGGCTCATCGCTGAGACACAGTTACTAGAGTTCACTGCTGACGTACATTCTCATATGAACCATTACCTTCAAACAGATTGTATATTTCTCGAGTTTTCCTAAGGCTTTCGACCGGGTGGCTCACTGCCATTTAATTTACAAATTAACTACTCACAAATTAAACACTTTAACGCTGTCTTGGATCCATAACTTTCTAACTAATCGTCGGCAATTTACCGTTGTGAACAACTCTGCATCACCCCTCGCCTACGTGAGTTCCAGTGTACCGCAGGGTCGTGTATTAAGACTATCACTTCCTCTAATCTACATCAAATGATCTGCCAAATAACATCTCTTCTTGCACGCGAATTTTTCCGATGACCGTATAATATACGAACGATTTACCCGCTTTGAAGACCACCTTGTTCTTCAAGGTGACCTTCAATGCATTAGTGAGTGGTGGAACACCTGGCAAATGATACTTAATTCATTTAAATGCAAAGTAATGATTTTACACCGAAACACTTTAAATCAAGTTTTTCTTATTATGTAATTATGGACCCAGTATTGCAAGCTTCACTGTGCAAATATCTAGACGTTAATCTTGCGCCATATCTTTCCTGGGCCTCTCTTATAATAACCATACGCGGTAATGCTTGAAAAACAGTGGGATACGTTCGTCGTAACCTAGGTCTACCATCCGCAAATTAACCTCCCTGACATTCGTGCAACCTCAGCTCGAATTCGCAAACCCGATATGGCCTCTTCATCATGAATATTTAATCTTCATGTTAGAACCAATCTAAAACCGAGCTTGTCGATTAATTTCCCGCAATTACGATAGGCAGTCAAGCATATTTCGAATCAAACTTGATCTTTCACTTCCTATACTACGTAGTCGTTGTGACGGGGCATTGCTGTCCTGTCTCTGTAAATATGTTCATCAAATGAAGTCATCGTTTTTGCTGCTGGAACGTGCAAGTTATGTATCACGACGACTGAATAATGATTCAAGTTTTAATCGCACCTACGGAAACACGGATGCATTCAATCTGTCTGCTTTGCCACGAGCCATCCGTTGGTGGAGTTCTCTCTCTGAGAGCACTGCCAAATTTGGACAACTCCTGAACACGAAGTTTCTGCCCTAAAAATGTGTAATATTTTATGCCATGTTCTGTATACCTGTGTAACGTCACGCAGAATTTATTTTTCTCTATTGTGCCTTGAAGTACACTCCTTTATCCTGTGCGTGAGCAAAAAGAGAGAGAGAGGAGAATTCAGGAAAGGCAGGGATGTTAACCAGTCAATAGTCTGGTTGGCTACCCTACACTGGGGGATGGGAGAAGGGGAAGAGAAAGAAGGGAGAGAGAAGGTGTAGATACGCGTACGGACAGCACTTCAGTTAGAGTCGCTCGAGCAAACCAGAAGTTCTGAGAAAACACAAAAGTGCCTTCACTGCCTTCTGAGCCGATGATCGGTCGGGACGGTGCTCTAATATGGTCTGTTCACTTAGAGGACGATCGTCTAGTTTCCTCAATGTGTTGGACAAAGACTGTCTTTGTGCTTGAAATTGTGGACAATGGCACAGTAAGTGGTCAATGTTCTCCTCGCATCCGCAAACATCACATGCAGGAGTATTAGCCATTCCAATTAGTGCTGAGTAGGCATTCGTGAAGGCAACTCCAAGCCATACCCGACACAGAAGAGACGCTTCACGTCGGTGTAGACCCGCTGGAGGTTGGAGTAGAAGTGACGGGTTTAGTCTGTGCAGTCTTGTGCGCCTTGTATGTGCGGTGTTCCACTCTGCCAAGGAGATCGTGCGTGCTAGAATGCCAAGTTGCCTCGCGGCGTCGGTCCTTGAGAGAGGAATGGGGACGGTGCGTGAGCAATGCGTGTGATAAAATCTATGAGATGTTTTGTACGCTACCCCGAAATGTAATTTCTGTGTATCTCCGTATTGTTAGTATTGTTTTTTTCTGCTTTTCACGCTTTAAACTACACTCTTTTTACTCGATATTTGATTACGTGAGCGAGCATAAAATTTATCTGATGTTTGTTTACTACCACATCTCTGCATTTGTAACCCCGTTTTGCAGCGATTATTTGCACTCATCTTGAAGTTATTCACGTGTACAATTTTCTTGCACTGATACACCCCTTAGTCAATGTACCTGATGCGGACTGTAAGGTATTTTGAAATAAATAAATAAATAAATAAATAAATAAATAAATAAATAAATAAATAAATAAATAAATAAATAAATAAATAAATAAATAAATGAGCGAATGGGATAGTGTAATAGAGACCGGGATGTCTATGGTTCTTTTAATACCAAAAGAGGGTCGCAGTTTCGCCCAAAAGGTTAACTATTGATTACCATAGCAAATGAGTAGACAGCTTTACGAAGTAAGCAAGGTAGTGTTAACGGCCGTACAAACTTGTACGCATTCGCTTATAACTAAATTAAGAAGAATAGTGGCACGCACACGCGAACATGAACGCATCTCACTCGCATGACCGCGGACACTTGGTGTCAAGACGCTGGACTGAGGAAGCGCGGCAGCAGCGGCGAGTGAATTGACGTTCGTACTGCTTCTCGCTTCAACGCGAAATACGCGTCGAGAACACTGCACGCACGAAGGTATAAGCACTGGGCGCTGTCGCCATCGGAGATCGCTTTCAACATGGCGGGGTCGCGCGCGACGGCGCCATACGCAGCAGTACCCGGAGTAGAACGCGCTCCCCCTCCCCTCCCCCCTCCCCCGTCCCACCCGTATTCGAATGGTTCAAACCTTTTTTCCCGGGTCAATCTCTGAGGTAGCGCAAAGCCGCGCCAATAAAAGTACATCATTTTAAAGTTTGAGCTGCGTTATTCTTTCATACTTTTAAAATTTAAGTCCGAGAAGATTTAAGATTAAGGCATGATCGAAATGCGAAAACACCCGCGTACTTGGATTTAGGTGCACGTTAAAGAACCCCAGGTGGTCGAAATTTCCGCAGTCCTCCACTACGGCGTGCCTCATAATCAGAAAGTGGTTTTACCACGTAAAACCCCATAATTTAATTTTTTTTAAATTTAACTCCTGCGGGGACGGTAGAGTATCCGCCTCCCGTGCAAGAGGACCGTGGTTCAAATCCCGGTGCCGCGCAATTCTCCACCGGAAAATACAATAAAAAAAAACCGTGTGTTGAGAAAATTGCACAAACAGGCCTGGAGTGCGGCCTGATCCCGGTGACAAGAACCGGCAGCGCACTCTCTCACCAGAGCAGGATTGGCCGCCCTGGTGCAGTACTTGGCCACAACCTCCTATATGAATACAACAATCAAACCCCGGCCCTCAGTCTCCAGCAGCCGCGAAGCAACTGACCACGGCGGCGGTCAGATCTGTGACGCTGCAGAGGGTGCTAAGAATACCTGGCTCCGGACAGGCCGCCATTGGAATCTGAATCTGGCAACGTTTAACGTTAGAACGTTATCTAGTGAGGCGAGTCTAGCAGTGTTATTGGAGGAATTAGAGGGTAGTAAATGGGATAAAATAGGGCTCAGTGAGGTTAGGAGGACAAAAGAAGCATATACAGTGCTAAAAAACGGGCACGTACTGTGCTACCGGGGCTTAGCGGAGAGACGAGAACTAGGAGTCGGATTCCTGATTAATAAGGAAATAGCTGGTAACATACAGGAATTCTATAGCATTAACGAGAGGGTGGCAGGTCTTGTTGTGAAGCTTAATAAGAGGTACAAATTGAAGGTGGTACAAGTCTATGCCCCTGTATATAACAGTGTATAAGTGTATATCTTTTTTCTTCTTTGTTATTTCCCGCTTTTCTCATTCTTTCTTTCTTTCGTTTGAAATGTGTCTCTAATATAGAAACGCGAGTCATCAAGAAAGGATGCACTGTACACTACTACATTCTTGTGTTCTTCAAAATATATTTTGTAAAATGCCACCGTCAAACTAAGCCATAAAGCTATTCTAAGCCGAGAGGCGCAGAACAATTTGAAGTTTAAGTACTCTGACATATATTTATGGTAGTATTATTGCACATAATTAATCATAGAGTAAAGTATAGCATTATTATTAGTTGACAAAAAAAGAACGTTACCAACTTAAAGCAAAAGCAGTAACGCTGTCGGCGCACCAATGCCGACCGGCTTCTGAAGATGACAAAAAAAAAAAAAAATCAGTGCACGGAAATTTCTTACCTCTTGTTTTTCAAAAAGAAAGTCAGAAACGGCGACAAAGAAAAAAAATGCACATCAAAACGTTCAATAATACGAAGCCAACTTGCATTCGTAAATGCATCAGCAAGCTTTTTGTTTTTTGTTTTTTATAATGCGTCTAACTTTACATTAACGAAACTTTCAGTACAATGGCAACTCTGTCGCTAATGCATCACAAGCTTTCAAGAACAAGTCGCCTTCGATTCAATTTACCTTTGCGCTTAGGCGATGAAGCCCGAAAGTGTTTTTTCGAAAGAGGCCAAATTGAAGAACGCCTTTAAGCACGCACTGAAATGCGGAATCGTTTGTGCTGCTTGCGCTCTCATGGGCAGCGAAGTTCTTGCGCGAACTCGCAAGCACACACTTGCACAAACGCTCTTAGGGCCCCGATTTCGAAATTTTGCGTCGCAAACCTCGCAAAGCAATTCTGTTGTTGTTATTGCCTCTGCTACCGGAAGAAGAATTGGGAAAAAATTTTGCGTTTTCATTTTTCTTCTTCCGTTGTTTCCATCACCACAAGGCTCCCGAGGCCATTTTATATGTGTGCCGCCTGCTATAGAGGCGCCTTTGTTCCACTGATACAAACGCCTCTTGCGCTCGGGATAAGTAGTCACATTTGAAAGCGATGGCGGTTAGGATGCCTAATCGATTTCGCATAACGTCAAGTATAAGAGACAGAGGAAGCGTCTTGTGTGACGAAGCTCGTTTCTGACTGTCGCATCTTTGTGCTCGCATTCTTTCATATATTTATCTTCACCATCAGTGCACCTGCTCATCTCAAGCTGCATCGCGATCTTGCGTATGTGTTTCAAACTCCGCATACGCGTATATTAGGGACTCAGTGCGGTTCAGCTTGTCTTCGGCATTTATTCTATGTATGTTTTTTTGCGCATAAGGACTGTATATTCTAGATTTGAACGCATGAGGCCGTTTCTTCTTCAGTACCAAAGTTTGAAAAATAATTGATGCTATTATGCAAGAAGTGGTAGCCCTCAGCATTGTGAGGTGATTGCAATTCCTCCTCTTATTTTCATTTGAGAAAGAAAAAGAAGGGAAGAAAGTAGATAAAAATGCAGTGACGTCAATCAGTCGGACGTCCCATTTGCTAACATACACTGGAGGCGAGGAGAGGGGGAGCAAATAGGAAAGTAGAAATGAGGAAGTGTCGGGCGTGCGCAAGAGGGTGCGCAGCAAGACTACAAACGGTGCACTCGCGCAGGCGCGCACCTCAAGAAGCGCACAGGTACGCGAATGGCGTTTTCTGCCAGCGATGAATGTGGCCCCGCTGCCAATATTTCAGATCCACAAAATGTTCTCTACGCTGTTGCGAGGGAAAGCCGCTGGGCATCGGCATATAGCGAGAATAGATACACGCATCCACGGTGTGTTGCTCCGTTGACTGTCTTTATACGTGGTCAAAGTACAGGATTCGAGACTAAAAAGCGGGGTTTCGTTGACCGACGTTCACAAGAAGCTCGTAAAAGAAACTATTTCACCGATAATTTGCCAGACTAAGTGAAATAATGCGTTAATTAGCTTCCTTAATTATGGATCACGGGCCGAAGCTGCTAATTAGACGTTTGTAAGTGATGGTGCGCTCATAACCAATCAGTTCTTGAAACGGATCAATTTTTTTTTAATTGAACGCACACGGCACGCAATGTTTCATGTCATCTCGCGCGCGGAACCGATCGCGTCAAGAACTTGCGTAACCATGCCACATGCACAAAGCAACCTACAATCTATGAGAGACGCCATGAGTGGACGTCTCCGGATTCATTTTGGTTTGGTCAACTTTTATAAAGGGCCCGTCTGCCGTTTTTCTATGACCTTCTACTGTGTAGCTCAATAGAAAGCCTATATCATTCAATGTGTCCAAGCATGCACTGATTTCTTTGGAAGAGGAGTAGAAATTTTAAAAATAGTTTACTTTTCGGCCTGGAAGTCTCTTCTCAAAGCCGTGTACAATCGCTCACAACACTGCTCGCCGAATGCGTTGGCAATGCCATGCCGGTAAAATAAGCGAGGAACAGCAAGAGCATCCAGTTTCTGTAGGGATTGTTACTTTGTGTTAAGCACCAAAATCATGACCCTAACGGCCATGCCAAGCCCGTAATCGTTTGCATCAGTCATTAATAGTGAGTCACAGCGTGCAAAGGAGTGGTTCTGAAAGCGTTCGACCACCAGTATGACGACGAGTAAGGGGCACAGAAGAGGAGAAAATGGCGAAAGAGCTGCAGATGCAGGGCAACAGGGCCTTCTTGCTTCGAACGAAGCCACTGCAGGGAAGTATTCGACAAAATGATGCGGGAAAGGATACGAAGAGAGCAAAACGTGTCTTTAGCTGTGTGCGCGAGAGCTTAAACAAATAAGAAAAAAAAAGAGAAAGAGTAGAATGAATCAACAAAGAAAGAAACAAGCAAAGTAAGGAAAGAAGGGGAGAAAGAAACAGAAAAACAAACAAAAAAAACAAACAAATAAATAAATAAATAAATAAGGCGGCGCCCCCTACATTCATTTGTTTCCACGATGAGCTTAGGGTACTAAAGAGTGTGCCCCAACATGCCTCGTTCATGAATTTTCAATGTAGATTTGATTAAAAGCGTTGCAGCATTTTCTTTGTATCGCACCGGTGCCTTTCATTAGCGAAAACTGGAATTATCATTATTAGAAGCACGGAAAGCTTGGCTAGTTAGTATTGGCGCATTTCTTGGATAACGGCGGCACAGAAAAATGAAAAAAAAAGAAAGAGGAGAAGAAAGGAAAAGAAACGAGAAGACCATGAGACGGAGAGTAACTATACAGCGACAAGCCACCATATTAATAAATGATGGCAGATGCCACGCCCTGTGGAAACCGATATTATGCGAAGCAGTGCGCCTACCAAGATAACGAAACGACCATGAGAGCGCCCAGACATAGGCGGCCGTTTCAAGACCTACATGGCACGCATGTAATCACCTATAACTTATGTTCGTCATACAGTCCTATCACACTATCCCAATTTTGGAACATACCAAGTTAATGAAACGACCATGAGAGCACCAAGACGTATACGCGGCTGTTTGAAGAACCTACAATGCACGAGTGTCCCGACATTCATGTCATGACCTATCATTTATGTTGGTCATACACTCTTGTCATACTATGTCATTTTTGGTACATACCAATACCACGGAACGAACATGAGAGCACCAAGACCTAGGCGGTTAGACAGATATTGGCAATGATCGAGCGTACGCAGCTGCGCGATCTGCTCATGACGGCGTCCTCTGCGTTGCCACAACAACAAAGGTCAAGCGGAAAGTCAGAGAAGCTGAATTAATCTCATGGGTGGCAGCAATGGAAAAGAAACCTGCCATGAGTAACTACTTAAGAGGAAAAAACGAAATCAGGAAAGAAACCATTTATGATAACTCAAAGGGAAGCTCATTACTTTTCGAAGCGAGATCAGGATGCCTTAGAACACGCACCTATAAAGCGAGATATAAGAAGGAAGAAGAAGCATGTGCTTGCTGTGGTAAAGTTAGGGAAACTACGGAGCATGTTTTATTAGAATGTGAAGACGTCTACACAGCGGTCGATTTAGGCACCACTGGCCTCCTTGAAGCCCTTGGGTTCAGAGGAAGCAGTGGTAAAGCAAACATGTCCGCAATAGACATTAGTAAGAGGCGACTGGAGGATTGGTGGAAGAAAAGTAGGGAAACGACAAAAGACGGAGACGTACAAAAGCACAGTTCGCAATAGGGGATCAGAAAATTTGGGCGTGGTAGTTCATAGTGTTTTTTTGTGTCTTTTTTCATTGTTTAGCCTAGGTGGAATATTAGGCAGTATAGTAGCAAGAGCTTGGTGGCGCAACCCACCGCCCCGTTCCAAAGGTGACGCTCATAACATCCATCCATCCGGGGCTGTGCGCGGACCAATGCCAGGCGCGTCGCGGCCCCGACTCCCTCTCCCCTGACGACGCTTCGCCGTTCTCCCACACGGGTTGCAGACTCAAGCGCCGTTCCTTTCTTTAGATTACTATCTATCTATCTCTCTGCCCGTGCCGATCACGACGTTCGGCTGGCGTAGATCGTTTCCTCCTCCGAGACACCGAGTTCTTTGGTTCGTTCCGTTTGCTCAGGCGCACATTTCGTCGCCGCGCCGAACACTGCGTTGCTCGACGCTCACCGCGTCCGGGGCACCTCGTAACTGATCGCTGCGCCGTAGCGCATTGTCTTACACCCCTTGGTGGGTCGACGGGAACGCTGTCGCGTTCCACTCTTGAAGGCGAAGCTTAAGCGTCGTCCAATTTTTTATCTCAGGTATCGCACAAAACTATGTGCTTGGGTAAGTACAATTCTGCGGTTTTGTATACAACGAGAATGAAGTGTACGAGGCTGCGGTGTGCTTCTCAATGATCCATGACTCAAGTATGCTGTAAGAGGCATCGCTTTAAGAGCACTTGGTATGTGCGTCTTCATCATCAGCATGTTGTTGATGATGATGATATGCGCGCAGCTGTTCTGGCGAAAACGTTGGGTCTGCAATCATAAAACACTCTCTCCTGTTAAATTGCACGTGCGTACATACGCCGATCGATATTAATTCGCGCAGATATTGTTAGCAAAGGCGGCCAGCCAATCACAATTGATTCTTAGCAACAAAAACATTCGTTCATCCGACTCCTGCATTTTTTCCCGTTTCTATTATGAACTTCTTTACAAGTGAAGTACGGCAAGCAGTGAAGCTTTATCTATGTCCGGAACTGTTAATGTTCTTCAGTTTGTGCAACTAAAATGATCACACGCCTAATTAGTGAAGAAATAAAACAGGTTTCTGAGTTTGTCTACGGGACTGGATGCTGTATTTGGTCTGTAGGGTATAATGCTATTTGTGAATGCTCCGGCAATCCCGACGTGATCACACTTCCAAGAAAGCTCCCTTTTTTGGAAAGCGTTAACTGTTATTTCACTATGATTCCTTAATTTACCCATCGAATAAAGAAAGATTCCAAACAGATAGTTTCGAAGCGTTCACTACACCGACAAAAATATTTCATCGCCCTTTAATCCGTCGTTTATGCCCTCGTACAATAGGATTGTACGCGTTATAAGCACCACCGTTTTTTGCCGTTTCTTTTCCTCTTTGTTTTCCGCGTGCACTAAACACTATCTAAAAAAAATATGGACTTAAGTAACCCGTGTATATGCTTGCTCGTGAGTGAAGTAAAAAGCTTATTGAAGAAATATACGTATAACACTCAATAAAGAAAAAAAGACGAACGTTATGGCATATGTTTTTATTGACGTTTAGGCCGGAGCACCGCCCTTCGTCGGATTTTAAATATACAGAGTGTCCCACATGAATGGAGCGAAAACATTAAAAAGTAAATGGTCATCGAAAGCCGATTGAACCGAACGCATACTATTCGCACTGGCCTACACTAAAACACACAATTTTTTCTTTTCCCCATAACTCACTAAATATTTAGTTTAACTACCCAACTTTTTCATTATAGGCTGGGGACCCAAAGTACGATACGCAGATTTCCAGAGCACCTTCAGAGACCACCGATCGAGTTGTTTTCTTCACGATACGTCTCACGTAGCCCTTTCTTCAGGGACAGCAGAGAAGGCCCGCGGTAATGAAAAAAGCGGCGTGACGGAGGGTTTCCGCAGTGGTATTGTGCTGCTCTCAAGCGTGCGTTCGGTGAACAAGGTCGGCTGCATCGCAACTGCCGACGACGAGAAAGTGGCAGGACGTTCTTTATCTCATCTGCAGCGCTCGGCCAGCAGCATGCATTGTCGCCGTCATCCGACGTGAGCCGACCTTGTTCACCGAACTCACGCTTGTGAACAGCGCGGTACCACTGCGCCATGCGCTCCGTCATGTGTTTTCTTTTTTATATTTCGCGGGCTTTCCTTGCAACCCGGAATAAAAGGACTACGTGAGACGTATCGTAAAGGAAATAACTTGATCGGTGATTTCTGAAGGTGCTCTACAAATCTACGTATCAAATTTGGGGTCCCCAGCCTATAATTAAGAGGTTCAGTATTTAACCTAATTAATTAGTGAGTTATGGATTTCCTGTGTTCACGATATTCTTCAAGAAACATACTTATCGGTCTAGCTGGTATATCGTTCCTTCTGCTTTCACCGTCCAAATCCGGCGGACCAAACGCCTTTAACCCTATATAGTGCTATTTCATTATTCTTTTCATTATCTTTTTCTGTTCACCGACTGTATGATCCAGAAACAACATCAGACACCCTTTATACAATACACCCATTAGAATATAAGAGAAAGAAGGGAGACGCCGATAAATGTCAGTATTATCTCAGGTACCACACGAAACCCTGTGCTTGGGTAAATAAAATCTTGCGTTTTTGTATGCAGCGGACTGTATGATCCAGAAACAACATCAGACACCCTTCACACAATACACCCATTAAAATATAAGAGAAAGAAGGGAGACACTGATAAATGACAGACTCGATAAATGACATAAATGACTCACACTCAGATATTTATAACAGAGAGGCAAAGCATTGCTTTCATTTGTGGCACACACGCAATATTGAGCAAACCTATATTGCGGAGCTTAAGACCAGCCTAAACGTATCTATGCAGTCCTCCTCCTTTATCTTGCTCTTGTATCTATGTGGAGCTGCACCGTAGATCAACAACAATGAAAACAAGTGCAGCGAACAAACTAAGCATAAAACGCAGAAGAAAAAAAAAACAAGGTAAAAAGAGGCCGACTTTAAGTTACGCGAAGGCACAATCACCATTTGAAAGGTTGGAAACTGAAGAGAAAAACATACGGGCCTAAAAGAAAGACATAGACAGCACGTTGTGGATGACTATGTCTTTCTTTCCGTCCTGTGCTCGTTTGCCCTTTTAATGACGTGCCAACAAGCCCAAACCTCTACCCTTCTGGAAAGCGCGTAAAACACCCCACACCCACTTTTGTTATCTTCCGTTTGCGGACGGCTACTTCTAGACGAGCCATTTGCTATTCCGATTTGTCATTGCCACTCCGCAAATGAGCTCCGCCATCACAGTGACACAGAGCAGTAGACGTGCTCCGCACTTACGACGGAGGTAACAGCAAATACGGAGTGGGACCGTATTTGCGGCGGGAAATAACGGCGCTAAACATTGCACAAGGTTGTGCAGACCCGTAGTACAGAAGGACACAAATCTGTAATAGCACCACTCATGATCGCGATTTTGTACAAAAAGTAAAACAGAAGAAAAAAAAATTAATAAACGTAGTTACCTACAACATTAGAATTGATCGGTCTAACATATATTTATGGTAGTATAATGCACATATTTATTCTTACGGTAAAGCATAGAATCATTATTGGCTGACAAAAAACAGACGTCACCAATTTAAAGCAAAAGCAGTAACGCTGTAGGTGCACCAATGCAGACCGGGTTGTGAGGATGAGAAAAAAAGAATCAGTGCACGGAAATTTCTTAGCTCGTGTTTTCCGAAAAAAAAAAAGTCAGAAACGGCGACAAAGAAAAAAGAAACGCATCAAACCGTTCAATAATACAAAGCCAACTTCCCTTCGTAAATACATCCGCAAGCTTCTTGTGTGTTTTTTTTATATTGCGCCTAAGTTTACATTAACAAAACTTCGAATACAATGGCAGTTCTGTCGCAAATGCATCACAAGCTTTCAAGAAGAAGCCGCCTTCGATTCAATTTACCTTTGCGCTGAGGCGATGAATCCCGAAAGTGTTTTTTCGAAAGATGCCAAATTGAAGAACGCCTTTAAGCACGCACCGAAATGCGGAATCGTTTGTGCTGCTTGCGCTCTCATGGGCCGCGAAGTTCTTGCGCGATCCCGTAAGCACGCACTTACACAAGCGCTCTTAGGGCCCCGATGGCGAAATCGTGCGTCGCAATCCATCGCCAAGCAATTCTGTTGTTGTTGTTGCCTCTGCTACCGGAAGGAGAATCGGGAGAAAATTTGCTTTTTCATTTTTTTCTTTTGTTGTTTCCATCGCGATAAAGCGCCCGACGCTATTTTATATGTGTGCCGCCTGCTATGGAGTCGTCTTTGTTCCACTGATACAAGCGTCTCTTACGCTCGGGATAAGTAGTCACATTTTAAAGCGATGGCGGTTAGGATACCTAATCGATTTCGCATAAAGTCAAGCATAAGAGACAGAGGAAGCGTCCTGTATGACGAAGCTCGTTTCTGACTGTCGCATCTTTGTGCTCGCATTCTTTCATATATTTATCTTCACCATCAGTGCACCTGCTCATCTCAAGCTGCATCGCGATCTTGCGTATGTGTTTCAAACTCCGCATACGCGTATATTAGGGACTCAGTGCGGTTCAGCTTGTCTTCGGCATTTATTCTATGTATGTTTTTGTGCGCATAAGGACCGTATATTCAAGATTTGAACCTATGAGGCCGTTCCTTCTTCTCTCTTGGTCGTTTCTTCTGAAACGACCATGAGAGCGCCCAGACATAGGCGGCCGTTTCAAGACCTACATGGCACGCATGTAATCACCTATAACTTATGTTCATCATACTGTCCTATCATACTATCCCACTTTTGTAACATACCAAGTTTATGAAACGACCATGAGAGCACTAAGACGTATACGCGGCTGTTTGAAGAACCTACAATGCACGAGTGTCCCGACATTCATGTCATGACCTATCATTTATGTTGGTCATACACACTTGTCATACTATGTCATTTTTGGCACATACCAATACCACGGAACGAACATGAGAGCACCAAGACCTAGGCGGCTAGATAGATATTGGCAATGATCGAGCGTACGCGGCTGCGCGATCTGCTCATGTCCTCTGCGTTGCCATTCCTGTTTCGAGAGCCGACGCATCTAAGAAACTTTCCGCACTTGCGCGTGCATTACCATTAGCTCAATGGAATTCATCCGAATTCACAAGTACATGCCTTCATATCCTGGACCCTTATTTACAGCTCCATATTCCGCCCGAACTTCCACGAAGTTACTGCACCCTTCTAGATCGTCTATGGCTTGGAGTAGCATCTTCAAATGCGTGCTCCTTTCTTATAGGAACGTCTTCTCGTCGCATCCTGTACCGTCATTGCCCCGCTGGGCAGCCTGCAGCATAAACGTGGTTTGGAGAGCCCATTTCGAATGTTTGACTTGCGTGTTTTTGCGTGTATTTCGAACATGGGATATTTTGAATATCTGACTTGACAGTTGATTCCGCAAACTTTGCGTCAACAAAGATAGAAAAAAAGATTATGTGTGCGTTGCGGATCTAAAGGATTAGGGTCAGGAACCGCAGAAACGCGTGAGTCGAAGCAAATGGTCTCAATGGTCTTTCAGGTAAAGCAGCCGGCTTGGCGTAATCCAACCATACGAAGCCTCCCCATATATATATATATATATATATATATATATATATATATATATATATATATATATATATATATATATATATATATATATATATATATACATATATATACATGCCACTTTTGTAAGCAGTTTCACAACACCTACAAGTGGCACCTTCAATTGAAGCGCCAGTGGGGAGTAGTACTACGCGTTTTCTGACATGGAGTTACTGCTTCAACCTCTAGAGGTGGCTCACGTCTCTTGCTAGCCGTTTTCGACTTATTTTCTAGCCACGGCCATAGCGTGAGCGTGATTGAACGTGCTTCATTTTTGTCTTTTATATATTATTATTATTGTTTTATAAACAAATCAGTATGATTCACCCGACATGAAAAGCTGAAGGTTGGTATTCATATACTATGCCAAATTGTTTGCGAGAAATATGTGCGAGCCTATGACGCAGCCTCGTCACGTCGCAGCCATATCGTCTACTCCTTCGAAATTGGGCTAAGCGAGGCAAAGGTACGTAGTTACGTAGCTACGTAGTTGGAGACCTCGAGAGGCTTTCAACTACGTCTCAGCTGGTTTACGTCATATCTATGTCAGCCAGTCAGTATACATTAGAGACAGAGAAGCGATGTGCGGAAGGATAGCAGATAGACCGGAGGTGATTTCTGTCGGCTAGCTGTGCTGATAGTATGGAGCGCGCAAGCTACCACCGCTAAAGTAATCGTCGTCCTTGTCATCATCATCATCAGCATCAGCATCGTCATCATCAGCATAATCGTGATAATCAATTTTCACAAGCTGCTATCAATTGCAAGGTTTCAGCGTTGGGGCGAGGCGAACCCACGAATTCTTGTACCGCGGTCTGTCTCGCATCATGTGCTATTGAGACACAGCGCGTCACAGAATGCATGGAATGAACTTTCCATGCACGACCGAAGTCAGTGCTTCGTCGTTCGAAAGTGCTGTAAACGTTTCCGTCAGGCAATTCGCATGCACCGCAACGCACCTCCTTTTCACATTTCGGTCTTTTTTGCGCCCTGTAAACGCCGAACCATTCAGCGCGTTGCGCATTCGAAGCCACGATTAGGTTCGAACGCTACTACTGAGCAGTCGGTATCGACATGAGGAAGCCACCAGTGGCAGCGCGGTCTTTGCCTAAGATGCCACTGAGCCACTGTGGTATCAACAGTGCTGGTTTCGCTGAAAGCAATTGCGCATGCGTGCACTCTCTGCTATCGTGCCTTACCTTTCTAATGGTGGGGCGATGAATCTGACGTGCTTCAAAAGTGAGCTGCGCACTGCGTGAAACATTCTCGTTCCGATCATTCAGCTGGCATGGCACAGTTAATTCCTCGCTTCAAGCAGTGGCAGCCCGTAGGATTCGACTCTAACGCGGCTGTACTGCGCTTCGTTACCTCGCTTACTTTTTCTACGCCAACCTGTAAGTTAACACCAGTGGCTTCAATAGTAGAGGGCAGAGCAATTAATGGTTCCAGAGCATCTTTAAATTGCTATATTTCGTGGAAGCAACTCTCGTATGCTCGAGTAACGTTTGTTGTATGGTATAAAGGAAATGCTGACTTTGCGCTGCAACGAAGTTTGGTATCTCTAGTACATCTCGGGCGATGGCTCACCGTGCCGGAGCCTTCTCGTGTTTGGCAAGACTGGCGCTGCTCACCCGGCGAGTCCTTCCATGCAGCCTTCGCTTTCTTCGCCCCCACGGGCCTCGTAGATCAACGGCCAGCCGATTGCGCTTACCAGAAAAGCTTTCTCTTTTTTCCTCTGCGTGTTTGCCGGCGGTTCAGCGCTCGAACCACCAACCCAAGCGGTGTTGCTGCTATTTATTTCTTCGTTTCTTCTTATCTGAAGCTAGCACAGACGAAATGTTTGCTCGCTTATCGCGACTTCTTCGTTGCGAATGTCTTGGGCTCAGAGCAATGTATACGTTCCGCTATTTGTCAGCTGTGACCAGAACCCCAAGTAATGTAACGAAAGACGCCGAAAAGAGGAGTATATAAAAACAGAACGTACAGAGAAACCAGAGGGCGCTGGAAAGATTTACACAATGTCATTATTTTTCCGTTTGATCTCTCGGGGTGATCGCTGCCGGCAACGCGTCAGTAGCGGGATTTTTCCATGGGATCATACGTGGCCGCGTACTTTGGCGCCGTATCTCTTCTGGCACAACGATTTCGCCGGAGTAATCTCGATATTTTTTTTTATCTCTGAACGCAGTGCACGTAACGTGACTACAGGTTACCTACATCCATCTCCATGGCGTGCCTTATACCTTCTGTACCCGCTTGTGCGGAACGGAACCGAACTGACTTTTCCCGTCTGGAGGAACTTCGCAACGGTACCACCTTCATGTGATCTGGCTGAACGCATCGATCGATGTGCGGCCGCTTTCTTTTTCTTTTCTTTTATTACTGCGACATGAGTGAAGAGCTCGACACTATGTAGGTGTGCCTTGAACGCCCATCTGTCCTTGTTTCCTTTCCGTTACGCCGACAACCATGCACTTCATCAAATGAATGCTTTGATAGTGTAGTCGTCGTCGTCAGGCCACCTTCTTATCCTCAGGATCACTAAAAAAATATATTGTGCCCGCCCCTGTGATTCGAACTAGCTCTCCGGTGGCAATGTACAATTCGTAGCTCGACGGGCGCTGTAACTCGGTTAATTTGTGGGTGGTCTTGGCATCTCACACTGACTCCAAGATTGGCGACATACGTTTACGTATTTCGGAGGGAATATCAGGGACTACTGCAGCGGACAATTATGAGGTTCTTGAAACTCGTTCTTGAAAAAATCGTTATGTTTGCTGCGAGAATGTGCTGCTGTATACCAGCAGATGAATCTGAGTCCAGAACACGAGAAATCAATTAAATACAGCAGATTTCTTTAAAATGCGTAAGCATATATGCCTCTCAAAAGAGAAACTTGTCCGTCAAGTAAGACTATCAATGGCTCATACCCCTTAAGCAATGGCTAATATCATCGTAAGCAAGCAAAAAATGCAATGACTCGTACCTACGTAAGGCAGAGGCTGCAAGCGCTCAACAAAGGGAAGCGAACAGTGCATGCCTTAATTAACATCACCCATACAACAAACACAGCAGCAGACATTTCAATAAAGATCATCTGAACCATCAATAAAGCATTGTTTACTCCCCACCCTATCAGCAAATGTAGTGGTGGTTTTAGAACAGCTTCGTTAAATTAACCTTAATTCATCTTAATTAACACTAAAGGTCGAGGGTTAGAGCAACCTAATAAACTATCTTAAATAACTGTGGCTACTTAACTTTACCTTAACTAACACGAATGATCGCGTGTTCGAGTGCCGCAATGAACTCTGTCTTAATTAAACTTGCCTTATCGTGGTAGCTATCGAACTTGATAAACGGACGATCGATGAGCGTTTAAGGGTTATACTGGTCGGATCAATTTCCATAACACTGATAATGACACCAGGCTGCATGGAGATGAGCAAGCGACGCAATGCTAACGCATACTTAGGCAACTACCGGAGAAGTTTCTTTGTGAATTCTCGCTTCTTTTTTGTACTTGCATTCATTGAAGCGTCATTACGCAACGTTCGGCTTCCTACCCGTAGTCTAAGAATACTATTGGGGCCTTTCGGGGCTCAAAATACGGCAGACAACTTTCCTTCGCTGCTTATGCTCTTGTCGAAACTAGGCTGTTCATTGTGGTAGGCTGCTTGAATTATTAGACAACATTTTTCTTCGGGGTCGATCGGCAAGAACATTGACGCATAAACGGCAGGTTCGCGAGTGCGTAGAAGGACTGAATGCACTGCACAAGTCAAATTCTTGCTGCGTGCAAGTTGGAGCGCGCAAATCAAGTTGGCGGTCGTTTTTATTTACAGCAATATTTCTTGCGCCGGAACTAAATTGAGTGACGGCAGTTATAATAATGCTCCCTTCCTGGGTTGGAACAGGAGAGGCACATTTGCATTCAGCGAAATGGATGAAGCACGCGTTCGTAAAAGCTACAGAAACTTTTTTGCTCAGGGCAATAGGTCAGCTCATGGAGCGAGGGTGGGGTGTGTATGTGTGAGCCTCAATCATTTGGCAGCACACAAGGAGGGCTGATTTTCTTGTTTGATTTTCTGATAATTCTTACAGTTGATTGAAAACATGTTCCCGCACTGTCGATCTTGCGCGCAGCTATGCGGTCTGGCTGCGACGCCGTGCTTCGAACGGGAACGTTAGAAGGGTGCGCGTGGGCGTCACTGTTGGTGTATCCGGCCGTCAAAGTGAATTTCAAGCCACTGCATCCACTTTCCTGGCGGTCGTCATCGCTTCCTGGCATACGTTTTGATCGATCGCTTCTCATCTCGCTCGGGCAAGGCAGCTTTTGCACTTACTGATTTTTCAAGTTCCGGAACTCAATCGCACCTCTGTCTGTGACAATTTGTTAGGTTATTGGATATATTTGCGTCCAGACTCGTCAAACGTTTTGCTGCTGTAAAGGATATCCGGCGTTGACGTCTAGGACACCTAGGTCACCAATTCATTACTCGCTCTGGGACCACAGGGATGTCTGGCTGCTGATTTACCGGGAGTGACTGCTGATTGATACATCGGAACGAAATTCCAAGTTGTGGCGACTATCGCTTCATCGGATTCCACACAAACTCTGCATTGCCCAATAGTTAAGGCGTGCTAATATGTGACGAAATGCAAGCGTTCAGCGACGAAGTATTTTCGTAAGGCACATTCCACTGTAGAATGCAAGTACTTCAAGCTCCATTTCTGAGAGTCTGACCATGTAAGTTCGCCATTTATTCCTTCATTCTTGTACTCCGACGCCAGCTGTAACTTACCGCGCAGGCGCGAAGTCTCGCCCACCCTGGAAACAGTACCGAAGGCCACCAAGAGATTGCACAGTCGGTCTCAACATGAGAAAGGTGTTCGCGCGCATATAGTTGGAGTTGACAGGTACGAAGCCTGCGCACGTGTCCTGTGCTCTCGACATCTATTCAGTTCCGAACGCTTCCTTTCGAACAGCATCGCGTTGCGGCGAGTTATGTGCCACCGCCTGCTGTTTATCACACGACCGTGTAGCCGTAGCACACTGTACTCGTGCGTTGTTGGCACGATATTTGTACGGCGCCGAACTGCATGCCGCGTGAGCTTTGTCGAGCTGTCATAATAAATGAAACGTGCGCGTCTCACTTGCCGAGTCCATTTGGCTTTCCCGCTGCCCGCCATGTGATGGCCTGTCGGCGAATACCGCGACGCAGAGCGAAGCCGCGCGGCCGTGCCTTCTGGAGCGTGGCAGCGGCTTCAGGCGTGCGAAAGGCGTAATTAGTAACGTGGGCGAGTCTCGTTCCACGCTTTGCTGCACTGTTCACTGATATGGCGTACAGTTATATGACATTCGACTTCGTACTGTACGGGGTTCCTTCGTGACTTCCACTTACCATTTTTTTAGAGCGCAGCTCTTTGGCGTCCGTTCCTGGGTTTCGCGTCGTCGTCGGCGTTGTCGTCGGCCTCGTAACCAGCTCCGCCCCCCTTTCATCCCCCCAGCGCTAGCAGCGACCGACTGATACCGCTGGATGCCGCTGACGCCGCTAGAGAGTCAAGATAACGTGACTGCATAGAACACCGTCGCCGCCATGCAGAAAGAGGAGGAAAGGGTCCCCCCCCCCCTGTTCTTGTGTGGCGGATAGGGTGCTCTTCAGTTGCCGACGCGCCGGTTATTCGTTGTCCCTGAAACCAACTCCGCAGCTGGGGTTGACTCACTATCGGCGTCAGCGGCATCAGTCAGTCGCTGCTATCTCTTCCCTCCTCCCTTTATCGTGTTGTCCGCTTGCTGCGCGCGCTTCTGCCCCCATCGTTTGCCGCTGGGTGTACACGCCGCCCCCTCCCCCCTCTTCCTGCGAGTCTCCGGTTGTCAAAGCGCCGGCTCGAACTTAATTCCTTTCTTCGCTCCTCCTCCAATGCAACCCCTGTGCGGTGGCAATCAGAGAGCCAGATCGGTGGCGGCGGATCTGTATATGTGCACCGCCCGAGCCGAAATTGCCGCTGCCGTTCGCCCTGTGCGGTGGCAATCAGAGAGCCAGATCGGTGGCGGCTTGACATAAAGACAAACAGCAATTTCCTAACACTTATGCGGGAGAACATCCCGTTCCTCTCGCTCGTAACGCGTCCCACGGCTGTGACAACCTCGCGAGGCACTTGTATAGATCTCGTCTTTGAGAATCAAGCATTGGTGTACCAAGTCGAACATATATCAGTCTATTTCTCCGACCACAAAGCTTCCTTCATGACTGTCAAGAACTGTTAGTGGAGTCTTTGTTAAAGGAATACGTGTGAAAAATAAAAAAAAAATTCTGTGATAGCGCATACATGTGTTGCTCGATTTCTTTGCCTCAATCTATCGAAAAGGTGAAACAGCTTATTTGCTGCGCTCAAATTTCGCATTAGGAAGTAACGTAATCGTCGGTAATTTTTTTTTCACTAGAGTCATTATCAACGGACTCGGTTGTTTTCCGTCTTTGGAATACCCACCACGGTGGTTCAGCACCCATGGCGCCCTGCTGCTGAAGTCGGCGTTCAGTTCTTCTACATGGTGGTCCCATCGTCATGGGGAGAGGGGAGGGGTGGAGTACAATTATAAGAAACGCTCTTGAATGCAGTCCTACCTGGTCAAAATTAATCCGGAGAACATAACTAGGGCGCTCCTCATAGCACTCCGGTTTGCCCTTGTTTCAGGACGTTAAACCCTACAACCCAAATTCTTTGAAATGACGTGCCTGCAGTTTGCGTATGCGTACATAAAGAAAGAAGAAAAGATAACCAAACGGAAACGCCAAACTAGTAGAAACACAACAATGCAACAAGAAGAAAGCATTAACATACGCCGTTCGTGCCGTTCACACAGCCGTTGATGCTGCTGTTACGCCACTGTGTACAAGTAGTATTTGCGTGTATGCTTCAGTATTAAAAATAATTCATGACGTCGTAACCTACACGTGCCTCGAAATATTGGCATGATGCTGTTACTGTTCCGCTGAAAACTTTGGCTTAAGCGTACTTTGAAGATTTAATTATTGGCAAAGAGGCGTGATTGAAACGTGAAAAAGGTCGTTTGTTTCCTTGGATAAGAGATGGAAGGAATGAACCTCTGTATGATGACACGAATATGTTTTGTCTATTTTTCGTAGAAAGACGGAAATCTTAGTTAAAGAATAAGACTTGCCACGACGGCACTTTTTTTTTTGTTCATTGAAGGTGGTCCCATAAACGACATTTTTTTTTATTTTTCATTGTAGTAGCTGAAAAATGAAAACAAAAGAATTAATAACACTGTTTTTTTAGGGATGTTGAGGATTCTTTAGTAGGTGTCTTAAATTTATTAAAGAAATGTCATGACGAGAAAAAAATGTACTTTAACGACATCGTGCGCCCTATTATTTATTTTTAATAAACATATCTTTCTCTCTCTCCTCTTTGTACTTTGGTGTCAGACTTAAGTAAAGAATTACATGCAAATTATTACTTGTAATCGAAAATGGTTTTCGGTAAGTTTGTAATTTAATGATTGCTTTGTTTACTATGTAACGCTCACTGTGATTCAATTAATCTTTTTAGTACCGAATTAGATGTAACCAGTTACCTATTTAACGAAGCAAGCTCTTGTAGGCGACGAAGTTTTGAGCACCTAAATTTGGCGGGAACTACCGAGTCCAAAGGTATGAAAACATGCACACGGGTTACCTCCTACTCACAGTCAGCGTCATTCAGGTACAGCTCATTCACCTGAACATGACAGGCCTGCAGATTAGTATAATTACATTGGAATTAAGTACGACATCTGAACTCTTCTCTTACAATAAATTTTTTCATAATTGACTCTACTTTGACCAGTGCTGCCTAGCATTTCCCTGACAGACATAATTTTTTAGCTGTGAAACGCGCATTTCTATCTGTTTGATATTACGTCACTTATGTACACCTATTTTTGTGATTGTGCAATGCATGCTCACTGACCTGGAGAGGCAAAGCAGAAGGATGGGTCTAAAAATTAATTTGCAGAAAACTTAAGTAATGTTTAACAGTCTCGGAAGAGAACAGCAGTTTACGATAAGTAGCGAGGCACTGGGAGTGGTAAGGAAATACATCTACTTAGGGCAGGTAGTAACCACGGATCCGGATCATAAGACTGAAATAATCAGAAGAATAAAAATGGGCTGCTGTGCGTTTGGCAGGCATTCTCAGATCATGAACAGCAGGTTGCCATTATCCCTCAAACGAAAAGTGTAGAACAGCTGTGTCTTACCAGTACTCACCTACGGGGCAGAAACCTGGAGGCTTATGAAAAGGGTTCTACTTAAATTGAGGACGACGCAACGAGCTATGGAAAGAAGAATGATAGGTGTAACGTTAAGGGATAAGAAAAGAGCAGATTGGGTGAGGGAACAAACACGAGTTAATTACATCTTAGTTGAAATCGAGAAAAAAAATGGCCATAGGCAGGGCATGTAATGAGGAAGGAAGATAACCGATGGTCATTAAGGGTTACGGACTGGATTCCAAGAGAAGGGAAGCGTAGCAGGGGGCGGCAGAATGTTAGGTGGGCGGATGAGATTACGTTTGCAGGGACAACACGGCCAGAATTAATGCATGACCCGGCGTAGTTGGAGAACTATGGGAGAGGCCTTTGCTCTGCAGTGGGCGCAGACAGGCTACTGCTGCTGCTGCGGCTGATGGTGATGGGGATGATGATTTTTGTGACTGGAGCACGCAAACAGTATTTCTATCTCTGAACAATAAAGGAAATCTTGAATAAAAACTTTACATTATCCTGATTTTACTCCGATTTTGTCTTAGACGTCGGCGAAATGCTTCAGACAATTACGAAACAGCTTTAGCTGCCAGCAGCCCACTCAAATAACAGAAATTGCGTAAACAACAACAATAAAATGTTATGCTTTCGTAAATTCACAGATCTAGAAGCAAACCTTGACCAGCACGAATAAAACGAGACGAAAGACGAGGAACACGAAGAAGCACAGGCGATTGCTGTTCCTCGTCTTTCGTCTCATTTTCTTCGCACTGGTGAAAGCTTGTTTCTGGATCATGAGCTAACTCGCACCAGAGTCCTGCTAGATATGAATCTAGATTGCAGTACTGTCGGATCAGAAAGACAATCCTACTAACACTAAAGTGCGTGCGCTCAAGGGAGACAAATGCTTCCTTCTACCTAGCTCTATCCAGCGCATCGATTGGGAAGATTTTTTTTTTTTTTTGGCCGTGCCGATTTTCGCAGGGCGTATTATAGCTTCTTAAACTCCCGCACGCTTTCTTCATTGGAATCTACATGAATATCCTGTGGACTTCATTGTCCATCATTAACTGGTTGTAGTCTGTAGCTCGATTTGTCTTTATCCCTGCACCTCGAAGCACTTTGTCTCTCGTGGCCTTTGCTATACAAATTTATTTTTGCTAAGGAAGAAAAAGCAAGAGGCATCCATGGCGTTGTATTGCTTGTGCCTGACTGTCTGAAATACTTATCGATTATATTTCTTTATTATTGGTGCTTTGTAAAACACTGCGCTCCTCTTAAGGTTTTCGCCAGAGGCGATTGCTTTAATTAGGGGCGGCCTGGTTCAAAGAGGTCGAGATGGAAAGGGCGAGGCGGGAGAGCCAGGAATAAAACGCAAATGACTCATGGCAAATAAGAAGAGTTCTCCACGAACCAAGACAGGGACCGCTTAATGAAATCTCGTAACCTGAGTGGCCCAGTTTGCGCTTGTCAAGGTACTCTGCAAGTTTTGGTCGCGTGCGTTTGTATACCGTCTTTCCGTGTGAGGCTAAGGGTAAGCGGGTAGACGTACTTTCATTAGTATCGTAATGAGGCGTCAGTAGGACAATTCAAACACAAACGCAAAGAACGTAGCATTTCTCGGTACATTAATTTTATTGATGCCATTCCTTACCGCGCCAAAAAACGTCCCGTGTGATGCGTCAAAATTATTATTCAGCCAGCTAGTATGACCCTAACCTCGTGCGGAACTATCCGATTTGCGGTTCCAACTTCAAATGTTGCACCTGTGTTCTATATATGGACAGTACCTGGCTGCTTGTCGTACTGAACGCAATGTCTCGTCATTATTCTACCGAATATACGTAACACTTGAAAGACGTCTTCTTCAAGAGTTATTCTGAATGGTGAATTGGACAAACACCTGATAATTAGACAGTGATTCGTACTGCATTGTACGCTAACTAGAGCTGCTAACAGAACCTGTACAGGTTCAGTTCTACAGGTGCCTCAAGAGCGGAGAGCCCCTGTAGCATGTGGGGCGTGGTCTAATAGAGATGAGTAATCCTGCGCACACTAAGGACAGTTACAACCTTTGGGGAGTATATTTTGTCTCATGACAACAATCGTCGCCTATCTTGCGCGCCTTTCCTTTCTTTAACGCTGCGTGCCCGGTCAATCCGGATCACGAATGACATGCGCGCCATCTGCATGATGCAGTACTCTTGACAGGAAAGTAGCGAGCGCAGGGTCATCGAGAGAGGAAAAGAAAGCGTGAAAGATGAAAGATGATTGTCGTGTGAGAAGAACACGTTCCAAAGGGTGCAATTTTTTCCCCAGCTATTTAGGGCGTAGACGCGGGTGAAGCTTGCCGTTGGTGTCTTTCGCTATGGGGCGGGCAACTCGCGCCGTAATCTGGACGCAGCGGTCGCCAAGCGTTAGAACATCATCTTGTTGTCTATGACGTCTGCGTAGTACGTGCGGCAAGAATGCTCTCTTTGAGGTTGTAAATGGATGCAGGTGCCCTGTAGTAACAGGCGGGCGGAAGCGTTATGGGAGTGTGTTTATGCAGCAGCGTCAAATAGTCGGGTTGGCACCGAGCGACCTACGAGACGAAAAAAGAAAGACAAAAAAAAATAATTAACAAGAAATGGGTTTGATACACGTTTGCTCGTGTTTGCAGGAACTTTACGCTCTTGAGATTGCTGGCAAGTGAACCTCAAGATTCGTTGCTCAGTTTCACCACCTTTAGCAATGTCTGGTGTTGTACTTCAATGCAGATTAAAATTACCTGGGCCACCTTCTACGCAATGCGCATGCAGAGACGGGATCTGTCCTACCTGTAGCTATAGCTCGTCACTGCTCGGTTCGTTCTACCATTGTGCCGGGGCATCCGGAATGATCAACCGTTGCATGATGAGCAGCCACCTGGGTCCTCTAATTAAAATCGGCTCTGCGTCCGCCCCCACAACAGCGAAGACAACGCTGGGCGTCGTTTGAACAGAGCACCGGAGAACGCCGGCCAGTACATACACCGGCGATTAATCCGTTCTCGAATGCGGAGCGGAGAAACCAATTAACTCGTTCGCGTTTTAGGTCGGGGCACCAAGAGACTGGGCTTGCGCTATAGTTGAGCTCCCGCTTTCGTTTCACTCTATGCGCGTATACCTGATATGCTTAAGGGGGGAGGCGATAGCTGGGTAGACGGTGAAGATGCGCGTCAGCGTGGTCCTTCCGATAGAGAGAAAAGGGCTCTCGCATTAATGAGAACTAGAGAGGGAGGAGTTCTAATCAGTCCCTGCTAAGTGAATGGGGTCGGCCAACCCCATCGCTGAAAAGCGGCCTGCGAGAGCGCAGCGGTCGGGCCACCTGATTAGCCGGTACAACGTAGCGGCAGTGTACGCCGAGTTTCCCCGAGGTCGATGGGTGCCGACGAGGTGAAAATGGTTGAGGAAGGGGCGGGATATAGGGCTTCTGCGATGAGTCGAAGTAGGAGATGGAGTAGAGCGGCAAGTTGGGCTAGTTGATGGAAGTTCACCTCGTAAGAAGGGCGCGTCTTCTAGATTTATGAATTTGCGAAAGCATAAAATTTTATTTTTTTTGGCTTTACTTAATTTTTCTCCCTCGCGTGGGCTGCTGGCAGCTAAAGCCATTCCGTAATTGTTTCAAGCATCTCACCTAAATCTAGGACAAAATCAGAGTAAAATCAGGGTAATCTAAAGTTCCTATACAAGATTTCCTTTTCCTGTCGTCGATAAGCTCTCCTATTGATACTGTTTTTTTTACTGTCATTGCTCTAAGTTTACTAAAGGAGGTTCCAATTCAGTCTCCGACTCCAGTACTTCCTGCTGTACGTTCTATTTTGTAATAACGTTATATACAGTAATAAAATTTCATTCTGATTGTTATCCAAGCAGTGCCGGCCCCGAGCACGTTATCACCAAGATCGGCCGATCGTGAGCGGTGGGGGACAAGAGAGGAACATGGGACGCATTCGCGGATGGTCAGCTTTCGGAGATACCGCTTTCAGTGCGCGCTAGTTGGCTGGTTGAACAAAACCGCTCTAATCGTACAACGTGCCGTGTGCCAAATCCCGCGAGAGTGATGGCACTGCTCGCGTCCTGTGCACTTCTACTTCTGTTGTCCCTGTGTTTATAGCGCAGTAACCCCGTTCTTACAAGATCAAGTAGGAAATATTCGGTTCGTTTCGAGAATCGTTGGAGAAAAGCGGGTGCTGGCAGGAGAGAGTGCCTACAGGTGTACAAGGTACGAAGTGCTGTCCGAGGAAAAAGTGTACGCGGCGATGGGAGTTCCATTCAAGCACTTCCAAAGTTAGGGGCGAGTTCTACAACGTAGTCGTCGTTGAAGTTTACGGTGTAGGTGCTCGTAGAATTACAGACTCCTTACGGAGTGCTTTGCCTTCTTTCAGGCTCGTCAGTTTGGCTATAAAGAAAGTCGAGATAGTACACTGACTATAATTGATTCTCCAGTTTTAGCTTTTTAAATCCCTTCTCCAGTTCTCCCGCGCAGGGTAGCAAAACAGACTTTCTTTTTCTGGTTACTATCCTGTTCTGGTTACTAGCCTGCCTGTTACTATTTCTTCCTCTCTTAGAGTTCTCTAACTAATCTCTTTCGCTTGGCCTATTGCGGTCGGTGCAGTGGCGATTGGCTTTCTCACAGAAAACGCGTACACAGTAGCGGCAACTAAAGACTATCGCCACATAATGCACAAGCGCGAACCTGCGGGCTTAAAGTGAATCGCCGTTACGAAAATCTCTCATGTGAGAGTTTATTAACGGACATGCAACGTCCCCGATACTCAACTATTTCACACCGCATGAGTCGCATCCTCTGTCGAGGCTACAAAACAAGAAAAGAACAAAAAGTGCCAGGTTGTCACAGAATGCGTGATGCAGTTATGTGCGGCGGATACGGAATGGCAATAACCATCTAAGAGAACAGCCACGACATTTATGTATGAAATGAAACCAGTAACTTTGAGTATAGTGTGGTACACCTGAAACTTTGAGACGCTCCATCAATTACCTCCTATTTGCTGAATATCCACGGCTGCACAAGCACACGTAAGGTACAGTTACGCACGCGCGGACGTACTAACATGTTTGTATTAGAACAAGTTTGATTTATTGTCAAGGATGAAAAAACAACTAAGAACAGCCACGTAACACGGTACAATACGGATGCAGCTACGATAGAAGGACGACAAAATAGACCGAACTAGAGTAGGAAAGTATTGCGTAGTCATTCAGACAGGTCAACAATCGTCTTCGCAACATCATCGCTTCTCTTATTGCATCGAAATCGATGTGTCAGCTTACTTGTCGATTGAGAAAGCACTCGCCCCGTTTCCTCGGAAGCGCGACAAGCTGTGCCGATTATTGAATATTTGAGCGCTTTGGGCGAGCGAGTGAAGACATGATCGGTTTGTTGATTCAAGCGCTTGTGCATTTTTATTTTTTGACGGGCGCGGACCAAAATCGACACGTGTATTGCACCTGTCATCCAAGTGTTGCGTATTTGTACCACGACAGCACGCAGGCGTACTATATGACTCGTGTCGCTATATGGGCTGATGCCCTTATAAGAACCGTCGCTGTTGCACTCGTCTCCACCTGCGTTGTTCGACTGGGTGCTCCGACGAAAACTGTCGCCCACCGAGGACGTCAGATGTTTTATAAAATGGCTGTGACCTTAAGACACCTGCCATCTCCGTAGACGAGCTCTACGCCAACGCAGAAATACTGGGCCGCTGCTTAAATTACGCTGAAAATAGTAATTAACAAGAATATTAATTAGCTTTTTCATTATTAACTTGAGGCCAAGGAAATATTGTAGGGCGCCACAACTTGTGGCATACGTATGTTTTTTTATTCTAGAAATGCAAAAATCGAAAGTAACTTGAGATATTCATGATCAATATTGAAGGCCGAGTGCAGGCAGTATCGGAACAGAGCGCGATGGGAGCTCGGAAAGGGCGGATCCTTTATTGCGTCAGACGGAAAGCCTCGTGAAAAGGGAGTGACGAGTTTGTATGAGGGGGCGTCGCCGCAAAATTTTGTCAGGGAAACGGCGAGTAATCTGCGGTGCACAAGCGGACCGTCTATTCTTCGCGCTTGATGTCTAGTGCTTATGTGATTCTTATCTGACCAAACAGTGATGCCATCTGCGTACATTACGTACTGTGCGTTATGTATCGTCGCTAGCTTCCAAGGTAGTGGAAGCAAGCAATGCTGAAAAGGACTGGTGCGAGCACAGATCCTTGTGAGACACCCCGATGTGCGACGAATTGGCCTGCCGCTTGGCCAGCCAGGTGAATAGAGAAGATGCGAGCCCGCAGGAAGGCTTCGACGAATGTGCAGACAAGGCTAGGGAACTGAAGCCAATTGAGAATTCCAACAACTTTATCGTGACTCACATGGTCATACGCTTTACAAATGTCCATTGCCAGAATGGTGCGAATTCTTTGCGAGCGGCCTCCGATGAGAACCATAGAAGAAAGGTGGGCAAGGCCATCCTCTGCGCCCAGAGGAGAACGGAACCCGATTTGGCCAGAATGATACCAGGAGTATCGCTCGACCCATCATGTAAAACGTGTTGCGAGCATCAGCTCCATCAGCTTGCCTAACGTTGAGGTTAGCACTATCGGGCGCATATGAGTGATATTGTCTTGAGGCTTTCCAGCTTGGGAACAGGGACAATTTGCATGTGCATGCCGCCAAGAATCAGGAATGACTCCTATAGCTCAAGCTTCGTTTATGGCCCCCATCAGCACATCGAGAAACTTGCCTTCCGTGTTTTTATAATGTTCATACGGTATGCCATCTGGTCCTGGTGCCTTGCATGGCTTCGACAGGCCTATTTTCGCTAAAAATTCCGCCATATTAAAGACAACTTCTATGCCCTCAATGTCGTAGAGCGTAGTCGGCGTGCCTGCGTCCGCGGAAGTGTCCGAAGCAGGAAAAAAAGGTGTGGGCGACAGTTTACGTGGATACTGCTGGTGTCCGGCCCGATGCTAACAGGGCGCATGCTGCTGGTTCTGGAGGGCGCCTACCACGTTCTATTACTCGGAAGGTGCGCCAAATAGAGGCATTGGACGATGAAGGACCGAGAGAAGAGCACCAGTCCATCCCGCGGCCAAGTTCTAAGCGGGTTCATGACGCCAAGCTACTGCAGTAATGCGTTGGGCCTCTAACCGAAGGGCATGTGATGCAGGGTCACGTTCTGATGCAAGTTCTGCTTGACGGCGCTACGCCCAGAGACGCAGAAGTTGCAAATCTGGAGCGGTTCGCGATTCATCAAGCCACGAGGTACGTGTTGCCTCAACTAATGGCGCACTAAGACAATGGGACGGGTCCCGCATGCAGTTGGATACAGTGCGTTTTGATACCAAACTGTATCGATCCCAGTCCACCAGGTGACATAGTCGGCGGAGCCGGCCTATTCCACTCGAAGGTAAGCCAAGGTGAATCGGATGATGGTAGCTACCTCAGCCACGAGGCGGTCGTCCTTCTTATCCACCAACTCAGGTGACTCGGGGTTGCGCGAGGGTGGTCACGCTGACGGGGAGGCACTGACAGACGATTAAGCAGCGTGAATTGGGCGTCCATAAATGTGTCCAGAACACACGTACCACGCGCACTAGACATGGCGTAACCCCATCTGATGTGCGGCACGTTAAAATCTCCTGCTACCATAATGGGACAACCAGGATGTTTCTGTCGTAGGTGCGCCAACCAGCCGAGACTCAACCGAGCCACGTGACCGCTGTAGAGGCAGGCATTGTACGAAACGATGACAACGTCCGTGCGTTGGAGACGAACCAGTACAGTCACGACTTCTTGCCATAAAATGCACCACCGTCAAAAATCAGCACGGGTCTGATGAAGAGTGGCTCTTACATAAGCTGTAGCCTTTCCTGGAGGTGCATCGCGCGTAGCACTCCTACGGTCCAACATTGAAGGTGATAAGTATGCCACAAATCCTAAAATGGTTGACAGGCCGTTGGATTCTTGAAGAAGTAGAGCCCAAACACGCAGTTTCCCAATATCTCAGACAATGGCGCAGCTCTCCGACCTTCCCAGCGATGCCGCGGCAGTTCCACTGTAAAATGCCTTCTAGAACGTTTGAAGATGTGGCAGCCATCACAGGTTAATGTTGTCCAGTGGAACCGTGGTGAGATGCTGGAGCTGTTGCGCAACGAAGCGCAACAGTTCTTGGGGTGAGAAAGGTTTTGATATATAGATGCCGGGTTAGCCATATGAGCAGGTATAGACGTCGATGACGAATGCGATGACTGCGCTCCGTCATGATGACGTCGGAGCACTGTACGGCGTTCCATGAGACGCTGGATCTCCTTTTCAAGGGTGGCTAGGCGAGCGTCGATATTGAACTTTTCGTTCGCCAAGGGAAGCGGCGTGTCTTCTATCGATTGTGATGCCCGTTGTGGTCGTGAAATGGACGGCCTAACAGCTGCGCTAAATGTAGGGGTGGCCGTATCACTTTTTGCTGTACTTGCTATTGTCGCTTGGCTAGCGTCCTCTTCCAGCGACGCCTGAACGGCGTAAGGGTTTTATACAGGGACTCGTTTCATTGATGGATCTCGAGGGGTCCTTGCTGGCTGTCGAGAATGGCGTTGTTCGGCTTTCTTGGTGGCCTTCAACTTCGTAGGGCATGTCGTGGTAGTGATGCCATGGTCGTTTGTTTGGCATAGGCCGCATGGTTCAGCAGCGGCCGCATAGGCCGCTGCTGATGGTTCAGGCTCCATGGTGTCGTTCTTGGGTGGGTAGGTGCAGGATGACTTCACGTGTCCCTGTCTAAAGCAAGAGTAGCAGTATACAACGGAAGGCTTGAACCGACGCGGGCGCAGTACGCAGCCGTAATACAAGATACGTTCAGGTGGGGAATTAGGAGCTTTAAGCGTGATTGGGCGTGTACGATTGCTGCCTAGGTAGCGAGCAATCACGACATTGGGCGTGGGACACGATAGTTCCTGCAGGAGCCTTTCGGGTTCTTCGTCATGGTTAACGCCATTAACCACACAGCGCCTTAAATCAGTACTACCGACGAGGTGTGCCTGGACTGGAGGGTCACATTCTTCTGAGAATTGTATCTGTGGCCGTCTTTCGAGCTTATAAGCTAGTGCCATAGCAAACACCGATACCGAGACCGTATTGGTAGGTTTGCGAAACCTTGAAACTTTTGAATCAGTGGCTTCATCTTCTCAACCTACGTGACAATAAAGTGAAGCAATGCAATTATGTTTAGAAATAAAATGCGCTTTTGGCTGTTTTCTTTTTCACCGTCTTATATCTTTATTTGGTCGCTCCATTTGTTGCGCCAACGGGCGCCGCTTTCGCTCTGATCGCTTCGGCTGCCATTCTCTTCGACTGTACCAGCTGCCCTCTGTGCACGTGCACGTTTTTTCGTATGACGTACAGTTGATTCTTTCTTTTTGTGCCTGCGAATGTTTCGGCAATGTCGAAAAAGAAACTGAGGAAAGGGCACAAGGCACGCTGCGCCGTTGTGTGGTGTGGCGACTCGTGGAGGAACAGCAGGGTGCGATTTCCGTTTTCCAGCGGACGAGAGGTAAGCCCAATTTTTCCGTAGTCGTTATCAAGAAACAAGCGCGATGCTTATCAAAACAGCTATAGGGCAAAGCGAAAAATTCTCTGCGGTTTTTTTTTCAAGGGGATATCTTTTTTGGTTTGGCGCAGCGCATTTTTCTACGGTGTTCTAAGAAAATGAAGCTACTTGTTGACAATTGCACATGTGCCGATTGATGCTAGCTGAACCATAAAGAGGGAAATTTCGCCTTGTGATATGTTAGCTGTTACTCTTCATTTATTTTCCACGAGCATTAATTCTGGTGATCAGTTTTTGTTTTGACATTATCGCCTTTAAATGTTGATGAACATGGCACAAGTCGAAAAGCAAGTCAATTACGCAGGAGTCACCTTTTGCGTTTTGAATTACAAGAAATTCGAGTTACCCATGTGAGGACGTAGGTCCGCTTCACTTCTCAACCTGTGCGTAGGACAGAATGTTTTCGTCGCTTCTTGGCACTCACAACATTGGTTTCACTTTTAGGTGTTCTTTAATCATGAACATGCGGTACTTTGCACCCTTTTCAGATGTGGCATGTGGCAAAATTACGCTACATGGGAAGGTCCTGGCGGGGCTGACATGGGAGCAGATGTTCCACGGCTACCGCCTCTGCTCAGGCCACTTCACAGAAAGGGTCCTGGCCGACCCGGTCGAAACGAGACTGTTGTGGATGGATGTGCCGACTGTTGGAGTGGAAGAGCGATCCCTGGGGGGCATCGATGAAGGTAAGAAAAACAAGTTATAAGTGGTTGCGTACCTGTCCTTCTGTACTTCGTTGTTGTTGTTGTACAGAAACTACTTGACAGGGCACGGTACAAGTGCCATGAGCACGGCGAGCGCTGCCTTTTCCAGGTCGTTTGCTACGGCGGCGGGTGCCCCAGCTCTGACGTCAGGCAGCGAAATTTGCCCCGCGTGCCCCAAGAAGCCACGTGCTTGCCAATTTCTCTTCATCACTTGCTGGTATGAGGTGCGCGATATTCCCCGATTCTAAGCTAAACTAAAGATGCCGAACAGTTTTCGCTGACAATGAGCGAACTCACGTTCGTAAGAAGTCGCGCGGCACTCGACACTGCAGCATACAATACGGAGAAGACAGCCTGTTGCCGCGAGCTGCCGTCTTCTCCCAAAGCTTGGTTCGGCACTTTATTGCAGAAAGTATTCCGGAGTAAAAATTCCGATGCTCAGTTGCCCGGCAGATTTAAACTATAGGAAGTTAACTTTCCTCTTACAGGTACTTTGCAGAAAAGTGAAGCCAAAGTAAGTAAAACGCTCAGTTACCTAACACTTAACAAGATGAATCAAAACTTCCATCGATCAAGAAAGCTAGCGCTAAAAAATTGATGCCTAGTATTCTCAGCCAGCTATTGAGAAACCAGTAATGAGTCACGTGTTACATGAATAGCACTAAAACTTGGAACATTGCTTATTAAATTTTGGAGGCATGCTTCTGCTTGAAATCTTGGAACCAAATACAATCAGAACTGACCTGCACGGATTAAAAGTACTATTTTAGGAAAATAGTTCTGCTTTTTGTCACGAGCACTAGAAACTTGGTAATGAACAGGCTTTTCGCATCGTGTTTGCATAAATGTGAAGCGATGTCCTATGGCACGCATGTGTAGCCAATGGAATTCGCTTTACAGTGGAACATGATACTTAAGCATAAAAGGACGCTGCGCTTGTCTTGTGTACCTGTGTGTAGTGTTCATTTACACAGCGTGCAAAATTTGCCAACTAGCCTAACAAGATGTTCTGATGACGTAGCTAACTTTACAGTTTCTATACCTCCGCAGCGAGGCAAAAAGCAGAAAATATGCTCACCAGAGACAGCAGGCGTCATCAGCCGACTGAGGAATGATACACAGTGGTATCGTATGTCAGCGAAGTTAAAGAGCTGCCGGAAGATTACCCCGAGGGAAGCACCAGAGAAGTTGATGTATCATGTGAGCCAAGGATTATACCAACTCCTGCTGTGCCGGGTGACGCTCTATCATCGCAAGAGGAAGGGAAGAACATGGAGAAACATCTTCCGGAGCATGTTGGTATGGTCATGCAATTGTGCGGTGTGTCCACTGTACTGAAAGGTAAGCTAAGCCGCAGTCTACTATGAGAAATTTCTTGCTCTAATAAGCGTCGCATATACGTGCTGCAGTAGTTCTGCTATGCGTAGCTTATGGTGCACTTAAATGACATCAATGTGGATCTCGAAAAACAGCGTGAGAGAAAGTCCGCTGCAAGAAGAAAGCGCCAGAAGCATGAAAATAAGGAACAAATTTCTTACCGATATTTTATTCTTTTTGTAATTCTGATAGTTCTTAAGGCGGTCTCCTGAACAGCCTATCTTTAGAAAATATGCTGTGCCAGAAACGAGTTTCTAGAAAAGTTGAAATGCGTTCGCCTCTTATTGTGTAGACAACCAAATTCTCATGACGGTTGAGCTCCAGCCAATGATGAAACGCGTAACATAGCTGTAACACCTGTTCTAGGCTTCAAACCAGTCGCACGAAACTGATCCAATTGGCTCTGTTAAAGAAAGGGGTTAATGTACATTCAGCGTATTAAAGGAATGTCTTGAAAACCGTTCAAAAGATAATTGTTCTGAGTAGGTTTCCCTGGTGCACTGAATGCAGTGGACTTGCATTGTTAAAAAAAAAATATTTATCCATGTTCAGAAGCTACGCGTTCAATAACACCTTTCAGCATCATTCTGCCCTTGCCCAACCTTTACTGACGATCAATCACCCGATTAACACATGCTTCTCTACAAAAAAAAAAAAAATCTTAGCGCTATTTGTTGTTATTGTCTTGGAACTGTGCCACTTATACCTAGATTACGATAGAACAAACCAAGTGCGTTACAAATTTTAACAAACATCTGCAATATGCTCGCGAGGAATTTCGGATTGATACCTTGTACGCAATGTTACCGATCTGAATGAAGCTCTAGTGGTCGTACATGTTGTATTGCGAAACAAAAACACATATGAAAAAAGACTACAGATATTTTCAATATAATTTGCAAAACGTTTATCGGCACATTATCACAAGGAGAGCAATGCAGAAAATTGACTAGGTATAGCATGTTTTTGTACTAGCAAGTATACCAGTTGTACGGAATAAAAAAAAAAGCTTTTTTTCTACTGGCATGCGAAATTTATGCATCTGCTGCCCTTCATAACCTTTTTATTATTTAGAAATAACTGTTGTAACAAAAATTTCTTTGGTAGAAGTGTGTTGCGCGCAGCAAACAAACATGTCCTCTGTAGCAATATTGTGTCTATAAGAAATTGTAGGAAGCTGTCTTACGCACGCATGATCGTAGCAAAGAATGCGTCATGTTGTATTGACTAAAGATATGCTCAGCTCTACATTATTGTTCACTAGGGTTGAGTTCCTTTATCTGGCCGGCTCGGCTCGTTTCTTCCTTTCTATGTTGCGCTGTACCAGTTTTCGAATACATTATTGTGTTGTGTTTTGAGTGCGTTGCTGTGAGATTGGACATTAATAAAAATAGAAAAAATAGGGAATAAACAACATTTTTCTACCTACTTATATTTTGGCGAAACAATATCGCCACGCTGCATGGCACACTGGTTCACGCATCTTGGACAGAAAAACATGTTTTCACTAAGATGCCTTGCCCATATATTGTAAGTAAATTGGAAGCTGGAGGGTGTTGAAAACAAGAGCTGAAAGCGGAAGACACTGTGAAAAAAAAAAACAAATGGAAGCGGTGTTAGATTCCGTTGGCGCCTCCAAAGAAAGTCGTATGCGCGTCGAGCGCATAGCCGACGACAGGCGGGATGGCGTTCCCCCTCGCGCAACAACGAAAGCGTTGGCACAGCGGCATGCTTGACTTCTTTCTTTGTTTTTCCATCTCGGAGTTTGACCTACCAAGCACCAGGGGAGAAAATGGCGCTCGTGACGCAATTCCCGTTTACCTGGGGGCTATACCAGCCGACATAGCCGTGGTTACACGGCCTTTTCATCGAACCGACACGAAGCGACGCGTTAGCGTGTCGGCGTGTGCGGATGCGTGTCGGCATGTGTCATTGGTTGGGCGTGGACTAGCTGCTGGGCCCCGACGTATATCGGTAGCTGCTGGGCACGGTTGGGCCCAGCAACTACTGTTAGACGTCGCTGGCTGGCTCTTCAGCGCCCCGGAAGCTGCTGTTTTCGCGCTATACACAAGGGTGACGTCGATTGTACACGCTCTCAACCACCTCTGACGCGGTGTGCTAGGCAGCGGCCGAAGCAGCCGGAGCAGAGCAAAGGTCGAAGGAAGAGACAAAGAAAGCTTCGCTGTAAAAATGTGGGTGCCTGTACTTTTCGCACACGAAGCACTATTCACAATATTATCCTACTATTTTGCATGTGTTGTCTCCAACAAGCACGCTGCCATGATTAAGTAAAAAGAAACATGCTCAATGTTTAGCTTCCTAGGGGTGCTAATTGAGCTTAACAATTGCTGCAAGCGCTAAAGATAACATTGGCCGAAATACAGGATATTACTTAGAGCAGGTGAGAGGGTTCCCTAGTGTGGCTTCCGAGCAGTGTTGCACTTCACACTTGGGCTCCGAAACCGTCGTTGATGAAATAATAACGGCTCCCAAACCGTGCCGTTATTCATTCGCATGTCCTGCTCGGGCCTCTCCTCAAATCCTCGAACTAGTCTCGAGCCCGGAACAAGCGTTTCTACCGACGTCCCTGCGTGTTCCACGTAGGGGACGTCCACCTCTCACGCCACGGCGCCACAGCGTCATGGACTCCCTCGAAGGCCCACGTCTTCGATGTTGTTGTCCCTACGGTGAATGGTCCCGAGACCGTCGTCGACGCGACGGCCTGAATAGTTGGCCTCTTTGAGGTCTACTGCGTTCAGCACATGGAAGGCCTCAACTTCCAAGTCACCGTCAAGAGCATGGCTTCCATGACTCTAATCGTCGTTGCTGGCTGCCTCGTCATCGGTGGTGATCGTTGTCCCGTCGTTCCCATCGGCCCGCAGGTAACCAACGTAACCTGCCTCTTTTTGCCGTCCTTCGTTCCGAACGAAGTCCTCGTCCAGGCACTATCACCATACGGCAAGGTTCTGTCTGTCAACGCTGGTCTTATGAGCGGACGGGCACACGTGCTCACGGGCACACGCTTCGTGCGTATGGAAATGAGTGCCACAACCCCGGTCCCAAATTATCTGCGAGTCTCTGGTCATCGTGTGACGTTTGACTACCGCGGCTTGCAACGCGTGTGTCGTCGGTGCGGCTCCAGCGACCACTACCGTGCACAGTGCACCGCAGCGTTCTGTGGCCGTTCTGGCGCCCATGACCATGAAAGCGACGGATGTGACCATCCTTGTCGGCGTTGCGGGGATGGTCACCCTACGGTCGCGTGCCCTGTGCGGCGTTGATACTCAGACGCTGCTACTGGAGCCTTTACCCCCTTACCGCCGGCGTCAACTGCGGTTGCGACTGCGCGTGACGCCGTAACCAAAGAAATTCCACTGACACCGCATGAGACAGCGTCAAGAAATGAAAAAGAAGAGGCATGCAGCTCAGGAAGTCACAACGAGCCATCTTCGCCGGCCTCCTCTACTGAAAAAGAAGACCGTGACGTGGCGGATCGCAACACGCCATGTTCGCTGGCCTTCCAAGCAGCGAACGACACGCATGCTGTAACCGAAAGCGCCTCCACTTCGACTGCTACCATCACTCCTCCTGAACGCAGCAAAATTTTAAACGCAGATAACACACCTGACCCTGCGATCACTACAGTCGATATACCCACAAAATCTGCTGTGGCTTCATCCGCCTCAATTGCATCTCCTACAACGGCGCAACCATTACATCTGAATGAGCTCCCAGCTGCCGAAGTTGTCGGCGACGATGAAATCAATTCCGCCGCCCTACCGCTACCGACATCAACCTCATCAGAAAACAGCTTCAGCCTCGGAGTTGATAGCAGCGTTGGACTGTCGCCAAGCCTGGATGAACTCGACATAGAAATGGCGGCCCCACGAGACGTAAAGCGCGCTCATGCGTCAGCCTCTGGCTCGGACGGCGGCCCCGATCGCCGTGCCGAGTTACAGCGGCCCAAAAAACCTCGGCCTTCTTCGAGAGGGTCGAAGAAGTGACGCGTGGACTGCTTAACCCCTGGACTTGTTCCCGGGGCGCCGACTTGAACAACACGACCAGGTCAGTTTGGTGATACTTTTCATTAAATATGGCTGACACCCTGAACATTATTTCATTAAACGCACAAGGGTTCCGAAGTCCTGTAAAAAAAGTCGAAATTACCATCGTGGCCCGCGCAAAAAATTGTGACATACTGTGTTTGCAAGAAACAAATGTTTTCACCATTGGACATGTTCTTACTTTCAAACGCGCTTTTAACCTAGACTGTTTCTTCTCCTTCGCGACATCACGATCTAGCGGAGTTGGTATTATTATTTTCAACAGAGCTCTCTTGCGAGATCATCATGTCTTTTATGATGTGACTGGGCGAATATTGGCATTTGATTGTGTACTATCTTCATTGAGGTTACAGATTTTGTGCATATATGTACCCGCGCAGGCCATTAAGTCCAATAATTTTTTTCGTGACCTGGACGTGTATTTCCTTGACGGTCGTCCCGTGGTGCTTGTTGGGGATTTTAACTGCGTCTTATACCCGTGTCACACGGGCGTTTGGAGGGCCTTCCAACCGATAGTCAGTTGACTCAAAGGTCAAGTTCGAGCTGCTACACGGGCGGTTTCGAAGGCCGCCGAGTCAATAGCCTGTCGAGTCAACGGAGCACCTTGTAACTCTATCGAAATCTCGATGGCCTTTGAGCAACGGAAACCGCGCGAACATGCCCTCTCGTTCACAGTGTGCTCGTACTCCCACGGTTAGAAAGAACAAATCAAACCAAAATGCTCTAAAATACTATGTATGAGTGTTATCAATTATTCAATAAAGTATTTTTGCCACTTGATATGTGCGAACTGCACGTACTCTCGACAACAGCGACGTGCGGCGACGCAAACGTTGCCGCAGTTTCGCTACTCAAGAACTTCAAAACTAAACATACATGTGTGGCAATGTATGAACAATTTTTTGAGATGTATAAACAAACATAAAAGAAATTATAGTGCTTTTAAGTAGTTTTAATGTTGTTTAACCTTTCGTGATATGAAAACGAAAATAAATATCCGCAGCGCCACACAATTTTGCGAGAAACGCCTGAACCCCTCAGCGGCCTTTCAAAAGTGCCGTGTAGCAGCGTGACAACTCCTTTGAGTCGACGGAGTTGTGGCGTTTCGAAGGCCGTCGACTGGAAGGCCTTCCAAATGTGCCCGTGTGACACAGGTATTAGACACGCGAGCAGATGGGCAAGGCCCGGGCTGGGGTCACACTGATTGGAACGCGCGGGAGTTGCGTCGCCTCGTCCAGCATTTTTCGTTGCTGGATACATATCGACTTTTTCATGGTTCTTTATTTGCCTGGACCTGGCGACGCGGTGCGTCGTCAAGCAGGTTAGACCGTGCCTATGTGCCAAGCAGTTTAGCTCAGTATGTCACCCGGTGTGATGTGATAACGTTACCTTCATCCCCTGTTTATATTTCCGATCCCAAACCAGTTATACTTGAAATTCGCTTCCCTGCTTCCTCATCAGTAAAACCTTGGCGTCTAGATATCCGCGTTCTACATGACGCGCGCTCGCGCTCTTGTTTGTCAAGAGTCTTGGGCGCCTCTGTTTCTAGATCTGACCGAGAGTCATGGGATGCGCTCGAGGCGCAGTGGCGTCTGCACTGTTCAGTTGAAGGACGTGCACTCAGACGACGTATGTCAGAAGAACTGGCGGATACTGCGACGAAGCTCCGCATGGCCCTTCGGGTCAATCAACTGACTCCGTTTATGTGGTCATGGCAGCGTGAGGTACGGAGGCGTTTCCAACGCCTCATCGCGGCGTCATCTTTGTCAGCGGTTGCTTATCGATGCAGACGTAATCCGTGTGCACAAGCCGACGTTCTGCGCTTTTCAAGAAACTCGCTTATTAGACAACCGAATGCATTCGGTTCTGCGGCCCCAAGAGCACTTCCTGTTACACCACCTCCCACGCGTGATTATTCGCTCTTTGTAACGCATTTCGTAAACATGGCGCGTACGACCATGCAAATAGATTCTGGCTCTCGAGTATTGCATACATTGCTTAGCGGGCTGCCTCAGGTTCCACCTGAGGTAGCTGACCGCACTCTCTCCGCTATCGCCGTCTTTCATCTTCCGCTGCGCTGCTAGTTCACTTTATTCATTCGCTGTGCCCGCTCGGTTACGCCGAAGCACGCCGCCGACACCGAAGGTCCCCGACGCTGGCGGCAGGAACAAGCGCCTATGAGCTGCGCTCTAAATATAACGAAGTTGGTCGTGGCTACTCTCCGTCGGTTAAGCTGGCGAAGGACAAAGCCAGTCCGCAGCATGGTCAGACTGTAGCATATCAGCGCAAGCATACACTCAAGTCATATGAGCGCGAGCATGCACAAAGCGAAAACGCTGCGCATTGAACTGTGCGAGGCGGAGCGTTCTGGGCGCGCCCTGCTCCCCGTAGCCTTCGCAGTGCAAGGTATTGAAGAAGGAGCCGAAGAACCGCGAAGGCCGTGTTTGACTGCCAATAACTTCCCGTCTGCTGAACACGTTAAGGTGCTTTTTCGGCAAAGTATTTCTGAAATAGCCTATTTTTACTTCAAATGCATTTCTCTTCATCGGTGAAAAGTGCTTCAGGGCCCCTTTAAGAGATAGGCGTAGAAAATAATACTAATGAATAAAAAATTCACCGACGATTACGATACTGCCTAGTGCGTATTTTGAGCGCAACTGTTTAGGGGTGTTGAATGCGCAACATATTGTGGCAAAAAAAAAATTCATTCTGAACGAGAGGATGCTATTGGCGGCGGCGCTGAGCGTTTGCTCAGGTAGCTTGTTTAGCAGATGATGAAGCAATTCCACCGGCTGCGTTGCTCATTGTTCAGAAAGCAAGCCTGAAGGTACGAACACGTCGCTCGCGCTGAGTGCCTTCTCCAGCGCCGACGGCGCCGCAGGCGAACTAGCGCATGCTCAGCGGGTCCGAAGCTCACGCCAAGGCTTTGTTCCCGCGCTGGCCGCATGCCTGGTCGCATTGAGTTTCTCACTATAAGTAATGTAGTGAGAAACTCTATGCCTGTCGCCTTCGGCATTCCGCTTTCCTCCTCGCCCTTTCGCCATACCTGCTCCGCTTTCTGCCTTGTAGTTCCGCTGCACCCTCCTTTCCGTGTTTCTCCTCGCGCCTCTCCGCTATTGCCGCGTTTTTCGTTCACGCGTTCCCTCTCATTTTTCGCTACGCTCGTTCACTCGGTTACGCCGGGAACGCCGAAGTTCGCCGCAGGAACGGGCGCCTAGGAGCTGCGCTGTAAAAGGACACCGTAGCTGGCACCAGAAATTCAGTTTGGCCTAGTTGGTGCTTACTGCATATCATACTGACCGCAAATAAATACGGGGAAAGCGGAAGAGAACACCAAATGAAAAAAAAAAAACGACACGGGTGGTTCTTTTTTGTGCGTTCTCTTTCGCCGTCCCCGCATCTATTTGCAGTCAATGTAATATGCAGTAAGCACCAACTAGGCCAAACTGAAGTTACTGCCCGTGTCGTATTTTTTTCTGTTGTGTGTTCTCTTCCGCTGTCCCTATCTTTATTTGTGGTCAATACGATATGCTTAGCTGGCACGAACACTTAAGGGTACGTACAGAACACTGCATGTGCGTGCGTGTAACTGTACAAAAACTTGTACCCTAGATTTTAAACATCCATGCACGCACTAATAAGGATGTCTTTCGTAGCAATAACGCAATATCCTTGCAAGGCTAATATCTGTCTCTGATCCTAGTATCATAGAATCATAATGGGTAGCTGCCCAAAGGCCTAAGTTAGTCCTGCAGCTGCCTGCTTTGCTGGGCATGTATGGGGCAGCCCAGCAGTGTGTGTACTGCGTCCTATTCTCTGCTGTACGCCTATACGCTACATACTAAGTCTCTCTCTTGTGGTCGCGATGAACCGGCAAACATTGCGTTGATGAGGTAGAACAGAACGCTGCGTGCCTGACGGGTGTAATTGGATTTTAGCTGCAGAGCGAGCATGGATAAAAGAAAGAAAGAAGGGCGAGAGGCATCTTTTGTCCTGCCGAAGCCCTGAAGCGACTGCCGGGAGCCACGGAGGGGAGGTCTTTCTCTGGGCAAACAGTGGCTGCTCAGATAAACACGTTTGATCCGGATCGGTGATTACGCTATTCGTTGCAGCGAGGTGTTCCAGAGTCGGCTCTGTACGTTTGGTGCCATCGTTTCTATTTGCATAGAAACTTTCTTCATTGAACAGTGCGGGCCCTGGACATTTCTGGCAGCCCGGCAAGAAACAATGGACAGCAACATGAAACGGCGGACGCCGGGTGTTCCAGAATCGAGGTGTTCCAGTGCTCTTCCAGCGATATGAGAGGATTTCTCCGAAGCACACACGTAGCCCAGGCGAAACTGAGAGGACTTGCATTGGCTAATAAACATCCAAATAAGAAAGCTTACTTAAGTATATTGCTACCCACCTCGCGTGTACGTCACACGAGCGATTGGTTTCTGACGAAGGCCGACTATCGGAACAATTGCCTTGATTATAGTTTCTGATCCTTTGCCATACGGAGCACTCCTTTCGCCGTGTATATTTCTTTTATTTCATTAGTCAACAAGTTATTTGAATAAACGATTACTCATTTGTTTCGCTGCCTGGGTGTAATATCATTTTTCAAACAACAGGGCGTAGACACATTCACATGAAAGTGCACACCTTTAATCGCGTTAATAATTATACTTCCTATGACTTCCGCGCAACAATAACTGTTTGTGTCTTCATAGCACGTTATCAATTTTGTTAGAACGGTTTCGGCTCTGAGGCAAATTCAATTTTAGCATGGACCAATCAATTCAGGAAAGGGCATCCGGACATTTCTTAAACCATTAGCACCATCAGAGGAAAAAAAAAACAAAAAAACAAATGAAGTATTTAGAGAATAATTGGAATTAATTATTATTTTTTATATGAACAAACTCGCAGTAACAAATTTTTGCAGACAGCTGGTAGTATTATACTGAGAAGAGAGCTAACAGTTACGATTGCAGCTTTAAAGGCTCGCAAGGTTAGCTAATTAGATGATGCTGGAATCTTCACAGATATAACTGAAACCTACAGAAGTTTACGTGAAGCGCCTTAGCAAATACGAAAAGCTCCCCGTATGCTCAAACGGCGCTTTCACGCATTACGAATGTTCGCCAATAACTTTAGTAATTAGGAACGTGAGTACATACGTCATAGCACACGCGATCGATCTAAATTGATCGTCGGCATACGCTCGTGATCGGGCCGGCAGTCTAGACCTGTCGTTGCCGTCGTGGGATAAGCCGGGTGCGCATTTTATTTTGTTTTTCTGGACCCAATAAAAGTTTATTTACTCATTCATTCACTCACTCATAGCACGTGACGCTCACGTGACGATGGAGCCGAGTATAGCTGTGTGGATCCGGTAACGTGCGTTATGTGGGTTACCAAGGCTATAGTGGGCTATACGCGTAATGTTGGGCTTGGCTCTTGCACTTGAACGTATCAGCTAAGAGTATGTATGCGGTCCGATGCTAGGATCGCGAGGGTTGTACGCTGGATAAATTAGATTGATTGACTAATACACTGACTGATATATCAATGGATTGATTCAATTGAATGCACGGTTGATTGATTGTCTGATTAGGCTTAAGGAGCCGAAGTAACACTAGGGCAATGAGAAACGCTGTTTCGGAGGACTTCGGATTAACGAAAAAGAAAGTCGTTTTTGATACTTCAACCGAAAAAAAAAGGAAATACAACAGTTATGCCATAAGGGCGAAGCAATGAACGCGATTGCAACATGTTAGAATACTACACGAACTGCGAGACTCGTAGCTGTATAGTGGCTGTATGAACACAGGTAAACGTAGGCTGACTAAGCAAAAAATTCGTAGATCCGCCCGAAAGACGAAGCACCGATTGCGATAGCAAATTAGTAGATACCTGTACAAAGTAAGGATAGCAGTTCCATCGGTCCTATACACTTGTAAACATTTGCTTACTAACTAAAGACATAATGATAGAATATGTAAGCGCGACTCAACGAGGAGGTAGAAAGAAACACACACAGAGAGACAGCTCTGACGTGTGTCCTTTTTTTTTTCTACGTTTTTGTTCAGTCACGCTTACCCATTCTATCATGAATTCAAACCAACCGGCCTGTCAACGTGTTTCTACTAAATTAACCAGCACGGTGTCACGCGCGCACTGGCAAACACCAACAAATCTCGCTCGGTCACAGCGGAAGCTGTCTGTTAATACGCTGGAGTTAGGAATCGCGGCAGCAGCCGCGAGCCAGATGACCTCCGTGCATCTGTCACTTCAACGCGAAGGAAACGTCGAAAACACAGCGCATACGATGCTACCGGCACTACGCGCACTCCGCAAACATCGCAGATCGCTTTGAAGATGAGGCCCGCGTGGGCGCGCACTCTGGGGACGTATTCTGAAACGTTCGCCGCCGCGAAAGTTTCACCCTGGCCACGCCTCCGCCGTTGCGGCGCGCGCTGAATGGCTGCTTTGACCAAACCGGAAATTCACTTGCGCCACCTGAATTTCCGGTTTTGTCAAAGCAGCCATTCAGAGCGCGCCGCAACGGCGGAGGCGTGGCCAGGGCGAAACTTTCGCGGCGGCGAACGTTTCAGAATACGTCCCCTGGTCACGTCGCAGACCGCTTTCAAGACACACGAGCGCCGGCAACGCGTCCCTACGGCGTCCGCCAAAGGCGTCTACTACGGCGTCCGCGATTCGCGTGGCCAACGCCGCAGTAAACGCCGCGGTGTCTCCGCTCTGTACGAAGCGGCGGTCGAGGAGGACATCGAGACACTCTGGCGGCCGCCGGAGAAGAACGCCCCTGCTCCCTCGCCTGACCCCCCTTGCCTCACGCGCCGCAGGAGAGCGCACGCATCTGGGCCGCATTCCTGGCTCGCGCGCGCGGGATTGAACTGCGTTCGCCGTCTGCCATGCGACAGTACTCTCATACGAAACTACGTCATAAAAGAATAAAATTTACTCCGCAGTCAAAATATGTATTCGTTGTCTGTGCGCTTCGATGATGATGACGATGATGATGACGCTTGTTTTTGCACCTATTTTTTTTTTCTTGCGCCTGTTCTTTTGCGCCTGTTTTTTGCGCTTGTGTGAAGCGCTTGTGTGACGAATTTTTTTTTTTAGAGCAATTCCCCATTATTGTATTTATTTTGCTTTGTGAACTTACTCGTGTACCACGCTGCTAAGATCTTGTTTAAGATCGCAGTATTTATAAATAAATAAATAAATAAATGACGATGACGACGACGATGATGATATACACATCGATGCGTCGATTGAGGTAGAAACACGATATAAGCTTCGTTGCTTGTCTTCACACAGCGGAAGGGCTGAGGATTTTTTTTATTATTCTGAGGCCTCACAGGCTCCAAACGGAGTATTACATGAGGAGGGGGGGGGGGCGAACCAGGAATGATCAGAAGAAACGCACTAGTTATAATACAAAGCGAATTACAAGGGAAACACGGGGAAGGCGGGAGCTGGAAACTCAAGACGATGAGCAAAACGAGAACAAGGTGAAAACAGGAGCCAACGTTTCGACAAGTGGACTTGTCTTCTTCAAGGCGAATTACACGTGAGTCACAAATTGATCCAGTTGGATCATCGGGAAGGATGTAGAAAATAAGTATTTAATATTTACACTATGGTTAACAAGGGCTAGTGTAATGTAAACAAGTTGACAACAAAAATGAAAAATATATAATAAAATCATGAAATCCTGGCTGTCAGCTCTGATGGAAATTTCACCGGGTTTCAGATGTTGACAATTGTACCACGAAGACCATTGCACTGTTCGATTGCACGCGGGAGTGCTGATGAAGTAAACGCCTTTGTGCGTCCGAAGATGCGTTGATGAGCAGGTGTTGTACAGTAGCGTCCAATGGGCCACACAGTGATACAGCGGTGCATAAATGATCATTCACTCGTCTAAAACTTGTACTAACATGTCATGCCACCGCGTTTCTTTGGTGTAGTCGGTGCGACATTGCAAGTACGTAAAGAGCCAGGACACGGAGATACAGCATGGGAGGAGATAGGACGGTGGGTTCCTTGAGCAACAACTGGTAAATTATTCCGACGCATTCCTGGCTAAATACGTAAAGCGAAACAAAATGAGCTGCAACAAAGCAGATCTGCATATTGATTTCCTTCGAAGTAGCAATTACGCTTTCATTTCATAATTTTCTAAGAAAGCTCCAACTGCACTTTTAGCACTTGCTGCCAGCCTCTCCTCCATTTTCTTTCCGAACTTCCTCTCTTACCCCCTCGAAAACCGAGGAGTTCGAACTGAAAAAGCGGCCACCGTCTGAGGGATGTTGCGCGAGTCAATTAGTACGCGCAACGCTCTGCCTCTCTACGCATGCAGTTTTCCAAAGTTGTGGCGTGAGAAAGTCGACCGCGCTGAAAGAGACTACTCTAAGAAAAGCGAGGCGCATTCATCTTTGTAATAAGCAGAAACTCCCCTTTGCTGAGCTGTTCGTACTTCCAGTTCCGTTAGCCGCTTGGGCCCCGAAGGGAGGCTTGCCACTAAAAGGCGCTCTCTCGCGCGACGTTGCCTTGTTGTTGCTTGCTGTTTAGTCTAAAGCCTAGCGCTTTTTCTCCTGGCAGGTAAAAAAGCTCGCTCGAAAAAGCCTTTCGCGAAGCGGCGTGGAAATGTGCCTTGGTCGTCAACGTTGGATGGGAGAAAGTTTTTCCAACTCCGTCAGCGTTTTAAGGCACCCGCCTGCAGTTTCCGCTTGCCGAAGTGGAAACATTAATGGCGTTGGTTTACTGCCCCATGCATACTTGCCACAATGAATGTCTTTGACTTTCGGAAAGCCGGCTCTTCGTCATACGTACGCTTCCCATATGTGCGTAACAAGAACGACAGCAAGAGCATACACGAGTGCGATAACTAATACGCCAGGTCGTGAGTCAGACAGACTTAAGAGGAAGCTTTAGCTCGGGCCGAACTCCAACGCGGCCTATTCAAATACATGTAAAACACAAAGACATTTTTTCTGAGATAACCCTAGGACCGATTTTAATGAAATTTGTTGCTTTATTAAACTGCATTTATTGTTAAAAAGGTTTTCAAATATTCGAACATTTGGAAAGAAATAGAAGCACGACGTTTACAAATTCGTAGCTCTGCATCAAGAACAGATATCGCGGTTCTGTAAACGGCATCCATTAGATCATTAAAAGCCGACAAATTCGTTATGCCATTTTACATCTTACATGAATTTGTTACGTTGGTTACAAGGGTTCTGCAAAAGCTGTATTGCCATATTACTAATTTTTTTTTTATATTCATGTGTAACATATCAATTTTCTCCGCTTTAGATGTACTATTATATGCAATTCACAGAATTGTGATATCATTTTTCGTATTGAGTTACAGAGTTGTAAACTTCATAGTTTCAATTTTTGAATATTTTCGACTTTTGCCAATTTTTAATAAAAAATTGATGACCTAACTAAACACTTCGAAATAAACAGTCACTAGATTGTAAGTTTCTTTTTTAATGCCACAAACCTCGTCAAGTTTTGTGCAGTGGTTGCCGAGAAAAACGAATTTTCCTTTTACATGTATTTAGATAGGAGCACCCGAGCTAAAGCTTCCTCTTAAGGGCAGTTCGTTTTTGTCCTCGTGAAATGCGCTCTCTCTCTTCTTTAGCCCTATACGCAGACATCACTGGATAGCTTGGTGCGACGGAATATTTCTGGCCACGGATTGCAGGCGCTGTTGTTGCCATCGTTGATGCAGCTTCAGGCGTCGTTCCCGAGGCAGGTGTACTATAGAGGAACGCCCCATTGTCGCGCCAGGAAGTTAATGCGGCACTGGCGACCTGTCCTCTCCTGTCTTTATCTCTCCTCCCTTCCCAGTAGCCTGCCGCTTTTCACCTGCGGTTCAACGCGCGAGCTTCGCACGCGGTGTATGCCTTAGAGGCACGACCGGGCGTGCCCGCGCCGTATTCGGCTGATCGTAGCCAATACAAAAAGCTCTCCTAGCTAGTCAAAATTAGACGGAGCAGATCGCCACTTCTTCCCGGCATGCAACACGCGGGAAGATAAAGCCCACTCAATCTCATGTTGCTGCCTATTCACATAAGCGGGAATTCCCACGCTAACACCAACACTTAACATGTAGCAGATACTACCCTGCTTTGAGCTGCGATGCATACTTGGTGCATGGACTGGCGTTACAGGTGTGTCCAGCGTGCAACGAGAACTATTTTGACCTTCGTGAGGGGCGCTGATCTCCACGAGATACATTGATTATTTATTTATTTTTTTTTGTAACTTGCGCGTCGTGTGTTTCATGTGTGCGGTGCGTCGGTGACGTGCAGCGCCTGCCCTCTGCGTATCATTTGATTTCACATCATTTCCATCTGGAGCAACACGCTGCTGTGGTATGCAGCCGGATCACCCTCCCCATCATCATCATCATCATCATCATCATCATCATCATCATCATCATCATCATCATCATCATCATAATCTTTTATGTCCACTGCAAAGACGAAGGACGCCCTCCCCAGGATTCGATAAAGTGATTTGGTTCCCGCTGTCCTTCACAAGTTCGTCGGGCAACATACGATGCACTGTTTCAAAAAGCTTTGGCGTAGCAGGCTCTGGCAGGTTAGAATCTCGCGCCGTATTGTGACAGGCGCTCTCTCTTTTTCTTTAACTGCACTTAATCAAAGAAGTAATTGTCCATAGCAGATATCGCAATTCTAACCATTCAGCTAAATTACTCGGTGAGGAGGCCATCGCTACTACAATAGGTCAAAATTCTTATTTGAATAATTAACACAATTACGCTCATTAAGTTTTCATTTGATACAGGGCACGCATATCGATTTACGAGTTGTAGCCGCTGAGCTCGCAAGGCATATACACTCTGAACCAATTATCAGAACTACGCCAGTTTCAGGATAATGATTACTTTACCAATTACTTGTATGCTTCGATGCATAAAATAGCCTTTCCTTTAAAAAATCGGATCAACAGTGAATTTTCCTCGCAAGTTTCACGGCGTATATCCCGAAGCCGGTGCCATCCTCAGACTTCATTTCAGGTCGATACGTATCGCATACTCTCTAGCTATAATTCGTATATGTCAATAGATGCTATAAGGTAACTGATTAAGAAGTTAACTCATGAAATAACTTAATTATCCAGTTAAGCATTTTGATTTCTTGTAGAAATAATGGCCACCTCATCGAGTTGAAAATTTAGCTAACTGATCAGAATTGTGTTATCTGCTACAGGATTTTTTTTTTAATTTGCTGCTGCTAATAAAGAACACCCTGTATGCCGGTAGCGCGAATTTCACAAGGGACAATTAGATATTGCCTTAGCAAGCATTGCAATAAAAAGACCGCAGAGAACACGGCAATCGCAACGGTATAGAGGAGCTCGGAAAGAGGCAATCCTAGGTTTATTCCACATTTATGTCAGTAGAATAGGATCCGCTTTTTTTTATAGCTACTAGATCTAGAAAAAAACTAAGTCATATGCCTTCTTTAAGGTAACATGAAAGCTATAAGACTGAGTTTCATATTCCTTGATGACAGTGACTTAATTTACAGCCTCAAGACTATTTACATTCAGCCGTCACTTCTCTCTCACCAGTACATACAACGATCATATATTTTCTTGTCCTTATTTTTTTTATTTCCCGCCCTACTCTTTCTAGCACCTTTCTGTTCACGATCCCTTTCCCTAGGCACAGTAGCATGCCGGTGCCCATACATGTATAACGCTATGTTACAACGCACTTTCATCGGGATCCGGTAAATGCGTACGGTCTGGGACGGTCGGCTGCGCTGGATCTATCGTACCGCGGCTCATTATGCGCCGTTTCACATCTTAAGGGGTCAGAATGAAGCACTCATCCTTTAATTTATTAAGCAACGAGCATTCATCGATCATCGGCCACTGTTGAAATTAATGCCTCGATATGCCGATCGCTGTTTCTTAGCTCGCGGGATTTGAGTCTTAAAGTAAAGCTGCAGTGGTCCCCCCGATGGAATCTGTGGGCAAGCTTTTACGTTTATGAAGAACTGGCAACGTCACAATCCCCGGAGGCTTTACTCCGGTGTACACGACAAAAATGTGTAGTAACAGGACCCGCGCTAACCAATGCGCTCCTGTGGTGCTACGACACAAGCCGTTGCAGACTGCTGAAGGTGAAGTACGCACTATCACTAGAATAGTTCTGCTTGCTTTTCTTTCTTTTCATATAGTCGCCTTGTTTCGTGTTCGCACAGTTTCAAGGGGACTGTGTTTTCTCTCAAGAACACAATACCTCCTCCCACATCGTCTCCGACCTCTATGACCTGCAGTGTAATATACTTTAGGTTAGTGATCGTTACTAAAATTGGCCGCTGGGGTGTTTTGCGCGCCGCATTGGCTGCGAAAGTGACGGCGACTATGCCTGCATTTCGGATGCCCCAAAATGCAGCATGGCAGTAGACGAGGACCACATATTGAGCATCACAATGAAGTTGTTCGTGAAAAGATAGCGCTTTATGCCGTAGAAGAGTTCTGCTTTCTCTGCAAATGAGCTCGAAGCAAAGTAATAATAATAATAATAATAATAATAATAATAATAATAATAATAATAATAATAATAATAATAATAACTTCTGCCAATTGTTTTTCTCTTTTACATTCCGGCCAAATCTTATTAGGCCCAAAGAAACAGAAAACCTTTGAAGCTTCATAGTGACTCATGCAAGGGCTCATCAGATGACTCAGCACGGCTGGTCAAATTTAGAAAACGGAGATACCGTGAAAACAACGAAAGCGAAACTGAATAGAAGGTCAAAAGCTGCTCTCACAAGACCAGGCATTTTCTCAGGTCGAATATGTCTGCTGATTAGCGAAACTTACCAGACGTTCTTGCTTCCAAGTTTGACATTTTAAACATCGCTAGAAGGCATACGCTATTGGATGACCGCTGTGTCAATTTGCTAAGCGCCCCAGAAGGTCAAACTTGGATAGTACGACGTGGTACATTTTTATCTCTCCCTGCTTATTATGTACTCGCTGCCAATTTTTAAATAGCCTTCGTGTATTCAGCTAGCGCTTACAGTAATCTGTCTTCGTCCACCAGTCTAAACGGATGGGCAATATGCTGCATCATTTAACGACAGCTGATGAGATACACAAAGATAAAGAAAGCAACGAATGCTTTTTAACGATATGGCTACGTGCTTCAAGCTACATCTTTCTTTTTTTCTGTCCATGTGGTTAGACCGCTTGAAAATGTTTGATACGGGTGCCGGATATAAATGTTTAATTATCGGAGGAACCAGCTGTCCAGCGAGCAAACTGCAGCACGCTGTACGTTGATTTAACGACGGCTTATCGTAGCTATTTTGGAACTGATAGTAATAATGAGAGTAGTTACTGACTAGAAGCCGTCTCAGGTGGTGACGTAAGCTCTTCCAACCATTGTGGTGAAGAATACAGAGAACTTTAAAAAAAAAACTCCCGCTAGCAACTCTAAGCGAAGCTGACATGTATTACGGGCGTGGCAAACTAATGTAAGCGAACATTAAGTAATAACCAAAAGTGCAACGCACTGCATTATATTATTTTGTGGATCATAATCTGTACAGGGCAGAGAACGACGCATGTGCTTGCGTACATCATCAGCCTAATGATGAGCGGCGTTGTCGTTGTCATGCCACGTCATCACTTATACAGACCAAGTGGGTTGTGGGATTTCATGACCCGAAGCGCACAGATGGTTGGCAGGGACGCTGTATGGGCATTTATTTGTGTGACCATATGCAGCTCTGACGAAAGAAAAGTTTTTTTTGCGTTTTTTTTGGCATCCAAATGCGGTCGCCGTGGCCAGGAGTTGAATCCGCTACCTCGTGCTCTGCAGCAGGACGCCGTGACCGCTGAATCACCGCTGCAGTTTATGTAAACGTTATTCCGTGTGTTCGACCTGGTGTTACCCAAATTGTAGAAAGAAAAAAAAAACAATGATAAATTACGGTATGGTATGGTATGGTATGGTATAAAAAACTTTATTAAGGTCTTTCAGGTCGCGCTAGTTTCCTAGTCCGCAGCGGGCCGCTCCCACGTTGGGACCGATAGGCCTAGCCTCTCGGCCGCATCGCGGGTACGGTGCAAGATACAATTATAAGGGTGGCGGAGTTCGGTCGTCAGAGGTCTGACCATCAAACATCACCGGTCTTAAAATCGTATCTTCTACCACGTTTTCAAATATCTTTTTCTTTCAACAACTTGGCTAACGTTAAATTCTCGCGCATGGCTCTCACTTCACGAAAAATTAGTTCAGTGCAGGATTTGCATTAGTCTCACAATGCACAACCGGTGCTACAACATAGCAAAACCCAACGATTTATCGCCAGATTTGACGGGGGCCGAAACCATGGTGCCTCGAGCGCGTCGATAAAAAGTATAATTTGCCACATTTCGTAATTTCTTATACGAAATTTTGTAAAATGTCCCTATCCTTAATTGGTAATGCACATTTGGAAGTCTAGACGCTCGCTGGTTTCACGTTATGTACTATGCAGCGAGGTTGCATGCCCGGTTTTTTTAGACTTGAAATACGATTTGGGAAACAAACTTCCAGATCGAATCACAATTACTTATGCACAAAAAGTCTTTCGTCAATTGCAAAGAGCAAACACTCCGCCCGAAAACAAGTGCTACACTTAGGATTTCCGGACATACAAGTGTGTGCACACACGCGCGCACACACACACACACACACACACACACACACACACACACACACACACACACACACACACACACACACACACACACACACACACACACACACACACACACACACACACACACACACACACACACACACACACACACACACACACACACACACACGCACACACACGCACACACACGCACATACACGCACGCACACACACACGCACGTACACACACACACACGCACAAAAGCGCCACTCAACCAAACCATCACAGGAACCCCCCCCCAAAGTTGAGCAAACTTCGTACACCGCCTTCCTTTTCTTTCTTTTTTTGAATTGAGCAACAATAAACATTAGCCAACCTACGCACAGGCCCATTTATTCTGAGCATAGCAATATCTCGGCGCAATTCACAAGGCCGCGAAGTCTCGTGTAATTCTACAGCTTGACGCACCCCATTCAGCCGTCACGCGGTAGTGAAGAATAAACGATCGGCCATAGGTTCTTTTTACGTCTTGAAGGTGCAATATCCGTCGTGTCCTCTTCCTCGTGTCTTCGGAAATGGCCTTCTCGAGGCCGATTGAAAAGTTTAAGGGAAAGAATGGCTTCGTGCGGCGCTGTAAAAGAAGCGTGGCTTTAAGGATGATTTTCGAGATAGGCTTCGAAGGACAAATGACGTTGAAAAGTGAGCGGAATGAAACGTAGATGTGGGAAACCGGGTAATAGAGGTGGTATCACCCGCAACTGTCGGTAAACCACGAAGAGAAATAACTTCTGCTGCCAAGGTTGGTATCCTGGAGCGGAAATGGACGTGCAATCCACGCGAAACCGCGAGAACACAGCGGTGTACCGTGTATTTTCAGGCTGAGCAGCCGATGCGCGAGTAAAGTACTAATCGTTTCATTTTACGAATGTCGTTTTCCGAAATAACGTTGGTGACCGAGTTTTCGCAGTGCTGCCAGCTTGGCGGTTATTCTAATTACGCGTAGCATCTCTTCTGTTGAAATTTTGGCGATAAATATATTTAACGGAACGTGGTGTTTGACCTGCAAAAAGCGCCGAACTCTTTACCCGGTATTGCATGAATCCTGAAATCTATGCGTACATCATGATTTTCGATGTTCGATAAGAACCGCGCACCGTTATGTATCCCACTCTGCTTCTATGGTATTTTAGGAGGATGTGTTATAATGCAATATCGTAGAAAATCTTGCTCGCGCGAATGCCTTGTACGTGGACTACCTCGTTTATACGTGAATTGATGGCGCAGAACATGTTCGGCGCCACCACTCTCGCAAAATCAGGAGTTTCCGCTAGCGTTTTGTGGATGATCGAGTTAAGGCAAAGAGACGAGGATGAATTAAACTTGGCCAAACGTGTGAGTTCAGAATTTAAGTATGTGTTGGGGCGTTCTTGTGCACAGAAGGACAACTGCACCATTCAAATACCAACCAAAGATAACGACGAGCACAGTAGCCGGTCATCGAATCAAAAACTAAGGGAATAAATTTGTATCCGTAACCTTTTGGACGTTTTACTATATACTCTAGAGTTATCGCTGATGCTGCCGTACATGACAGAACGGGGCGCATTATTCGCGTCGCTCTCAAAAAGTTATTAGGCAAGTCCATTTCGCTATAGAACTGACAGCAACATTCGCAAGATAATGCATACGGTGCAAGCGCCTTGAACGGAGCGATAGCGTGAAAGCAGTACTAAGGGTTAGCGACATCCACGAGTTAAAAAAAAAGCGAAACAATGTAAACACGACGACGTCTCGAGTGCACAATTAGCCCCATTCGTTGCATCCTTTCAAACCGTCCTAATAACCTTTTTGTTTTGTGTTCGGCAAGTTGTGCCATAATTAACGAATAGCTGGTGTCTACTCAAGCGGGGGTCAGATGAAGCTAACTCCTATCAAGAAACACCTCTGTAACTCAGTCATTAAAAGACGGAGAAACTATACAATCATTGTTTGACAGGATGCTTGTACCTGCATAATGTGCCAATCACGCAGTGCTAATTACCTCGAACCAAAGTTTTGCTTGCACCAATATGTCCGTGAAGTCAAGCGGCATCGACCGATACCAGCTGACCCCAGAGGTGCGTTCTTGTTTGCCAGATTTCGTGACTACTTCTACTGCCGCCGTGCGAAGGATTGCTAGGCTTAGGCGTGTTCCGCTGACACTAGGCCCAACACCGTCGCACCGACAGCGGCCTGCTGTACATCCCGGCGGCTGCCGCTCGTCAGCTCCGAGATGGAGGCGCCCTCTCAAACAACAATGATCGTCGACAATCACATGTGCGTTCAAGTTCAAGGAAAAGAGATATCACCCGAGGAATGACACAGCGACGCCGGATGGACGCTCGCGAGGGAACGCATGTCGAGGCTGCGCCAGCGGACCCCCGCCAGCGGCAAGCCCGACGGACCCGGCGGGAGTCAAACAAGCACGAGGTCTAAATTCTACAAGAAGATCAGAGCCTCGGCCATCAAGGCAGCACGCATGCCAGCCATGCCACTAGAAGAAAGCAAGATAGTACAGATATTCAGATAGTTCAGATATTCAGATAGTGATAGATAGTGATATTCAGATATTCAGAAACAGATAGTACACGATGTACAGATATTCCACAGCTACCTTAATTCGACACAAGAGAAGCAGAAGATACCTGTAAAGAAAGGGGTCAGAGAAGGAGATAGAATATCTCCAATGCTATTCACTGCGTGCTTAGAAGAAGTATTCAAGCTATCAAACTGGGAAGGCTTAGGAGTAAGGACCGACGGCGAATATCTCAACATTCTTCGGTTTGCAGATGACATTGTTCTGGAGACGAGTTACAACAAATCATTTAGGAACTTAAGAGAGAGAGTGTAAGAGTGGGGTTGAAGATTAATATGCAGGAGACAAAGGTGATGATGATTACCAGGGCAAGGGAACAAGAGTTCAGGATTGCCAGTTAGCATCTAGAGTCTGTGAAGGAGTACATTTACCTAGGTCAATTAATCACAGGGAATCCTGATCACAAGAGGGAAGTTCATAGAAAAATAAAAATGGGTTGGATCGTATACGGCAGACATTGTCGCCTCCTAACTGGAAGCTTACTATTATCATTGAAAAGGAAAGTGTACAATCAGTCTATTTTACCGGTGCTGACGTATCAGAGACTTGGAACGAGGAGTGCCAAGCATAACGTTAAGAGACAGAAAGAGAGGAGCTTGGGACAGAGAGCAAACGGGTACAGCCGATATTCTAATTGACATTAAAGGGCCCCTGAAACGGTTCGGACAAATTTTGTAGACGCGTAGGGTACAGCTTAAGTAGAACATTCGCACCACAATTTAACTGAAGCGTTACGTATTAATGGAGCTACAAGAGATTAGAAGTTACTCTCCTCCCTAGCCATGCTTTTCCTCCTCAACTCGTTCGCCGAGCGAGCGGGGCTAAGCTCCGCCTTCACTGGTTTGCGTCACGATGCGACGTCACATCGTCCACTTCCGGTTGTTTTGGAGCTCGCCCCCGCCTGCGCGAGACCTCTCCGCTAGCCGCTTGGCCGTCGGCCCCGAGCGAGAGCTATCGAAGCAGCGTGCGTTGCGAGCATTCTATCGTAGCGCCGAACGTGTCTTGTATTCCGGTAACCACAGGCAAGCTGGTCATTTCTGCAAATAACTGGAGGCATAAGCTCAAGCTGATCAAGGAACTTTAGCGTAGACGTACGACAGCGGCCTGATCGGTCTGCATGCTCCATACACTTGTTGGCGCGGCGCTTAATCAGCCAAACAAAGCGCTAATATTGCTCTAACCAAGTGTAAAACATTTTAAACATTTCTGAAAAACAACGTGTTGATGATTACACTCCTGCGAAAAATACACACCAGCAGCAAAGAATACACTTCGTTGCTGCTACTGTGCATGGTTGAGCTCTGAGTCACCAGGTGGCTGCACCGTGCAGACTATTCACATTTGCCCTTCTGCTCATCTCATGGCTCATACCGTTACGGCACAGTCAAACGGCCAGGCTCTGTCCCCTTGAGCTTGCGTTTGCCCTAATACCGGACTCGGAAAACGCTATTGCGTTAGTAATCTTCCGGTGTAAAGTGACGGCCACAAACGCGCAAATCCTGGCGCCGATCGGATAGCTGCAGTCCGATGCGCAGCAGCCAATTGACTCGTATGATGCCTTACAGAGGGACACGATGTCGCAGCTTGACATATTGCCAGTCGCTACGTTTGCTGTCCACAAGGCAACAAAGTCGAATCATAGTGCTCGCGAAAAGACTGAGACCGACTCTGACCGCGGAGCTCTCGTCAAAATGGAGTACGTTGTAACACAAGCAGACGACACTTGCTGTGTGCCGGAAGTGCTTAAGTGTACTGAAAAATTGTTCTTGTGCATTCTCTTTATGTTACTTTCTTTTCATAAAAACAAATTAACTAACATTACAACTATTACGAAGATGATTTGTTTACCATAAAGTTGGAAAAATTATCGATCACGCGCCCTGGTCAGCCAATCGGATAGCTCGCCCCACTGACGTCGTATGGGTGATTTCGGTCATATGGGTAGCGGCGGCTTAAAATTCCGCCGAGCAGTGTGCTGCGGTCGGCAGCGATGTGCATTTTTAAAACCTTATGATATATTACACGCTTTACGCGGGGCACTTAGATGTGTCAATTAATGATCGGAAGGACCTACTCTAACGACTCAGTACGTTTGTAGAAAATCGTCAAAAGTGTTTCAGGGTCCCTTTAAGAGAAAAATTAAGAGGGCAGATCATGTAATGCGCAGGTCAGACAATTGTTGGACCATTAGGGCTACAGAATGGGTATCAAGAGAAGGGAAGCGCAACCGAAGACGGCAGAAGACTAGTTGGGGCGATGAAATGAGGAAATTCGCGGGCTCTAGTTGGAATCGGTTGGCACAGGACAGGGGCAAGTGGAGATCGCAGGGAGAGGTCTCCTTCGTCCTGCAGTGGACATAAAATAGGCTAATAATGATGATTATGATGATGATTATTACGACGGTGTATGCACAGCGAAGACAAAGCCTCCATGTTCGCAAAACTAAATTTGTTCCTGCCATTCGTGAACTATCGGGCTGATAAATTTTTTTCCTGCTGTGTTCTAGAGAAACCCGTGCTCTGTTCGAACATCTCATACTTTATTTTTGTTACTTATGGCACTTGCAGCGATTTTGCGCATTTTCATGTCAGGGGATGGGTGTGTGTGTGTGTGAAGTGATTTTTGGAAAGGAAACGGAAAAGATGAGTGCAGCGCCGTAACTGTCTCTCACAGGAGGACACCTCAACAGTACTGCACGGGGAAGGGGGAATGGGAAGAAAAGGATGAAGGAGAGAAAGACTGGACGAACGTTGGAAGGGGGAAAAAAGGATGTGAGTGCGGGGCTCACAGCCGCGCTCTCAAGTGCGTCGCATTGCAGTAGTCTAGCAGTGCCGAGAGAGCGTGCTTCACGATGGACGAGTGGGCTGCAGGGAATAGCAGCGCGGTCGCCGTATCGTAAGTCAGTCCCAGTCGTCGATAGACTGTACACAAGTCCGTGCGCTCCACATCGAAGGCAGGGCAGCGAAGTAGCAAGTGGTCGAGCGTCTCCGTATCGGCGCAGTTGCTGCACGCGGGGTCGCCAATTCCCTGCAGCCTGTGCGTTCTAGCAGCCGTCCTGTAGCAGCCGACGCGCAGGCGAAGCAGGAAAGAGCGGTCCGCCCGGGAGAAGCCCACGCGGGGGAGGAGCCGAAGTGACGCACCCGCGGCGACGCGCTGGTCCGGGTGCTGCGCACGGAGAGTTCGCAGAATGGTTGCTTTGGCCACGTCGAAGCCGCTGACCGAGGTAGCGAGGGGGAAGCGCAGGGAGTGCAGAGGAGGAGGACTTCGTTGGCCCGCCGCTAGACGGCGCAGCGTGCCCAGAGGGAAGCGCGAGTGAGGTGCGCAGCTGCTGCACGCGGCTCGTACCTGGCGCGTTTACATGGTGGCAATATAGCGTGTCGCTCGCTACACATTGCTCGAATGCTAATCGCACTAACGTCGACAGTCATTGTGCAATGAGTTCTGCCGATTTTTTTCTTTTTTTATCTTCATTGCCTGTGTAAAGGTGATTCACCGTATCGAGAGATGCCTGTGCTTTGAGAGATTGGGGAAAGGGGAGCATCTCTTGCAGGAACTGCAACTGTTTCCTGCTATGTGTACAGCTCTTTACTCCGTGGCAGCAGAAGCGGCCGTCCGCACTTCGCGTTCGCACGTGGTTTCCCTCGCGATAGTTGACCAATCACCATGCTGCTTAGCTTCGGTGCGGAAATGGCTTACGTATTCATGAATAGTATAGTCGATGACCGTCAAGACGTCATCGACTAGACACTCGACAAGACACTGAACTCCCAGGAAGCACTGAGTGCTTCCTGGGAGTTCAGTGTCCTTGTCGGTGTCCGGGTCGTTAATGGCGTTTCAGCTGTAATACCGCGCCATCGATTCGCCATTCAACCCCTCCCAAATCAATGCCATGTTGAGTTTACAGGTGTTTGCAGCAGCAAAATTTGAACTTTTCCGAGTAACACTTTCAGCTGCGCGAGCAGATTATATGTGTTGCCACCCTGCCACGCACTTAACATTAGATACTTGACGATTGCCTCTCAAGCTATGCTGCATTTCGTTCACGGTTTATACTAAACCTCCTTTTTTATTTTTTTACTCGGTATGAAAAACGCAAGGAATTACGTAATTTCTTTGTCTTAACAGTTCATAGCAAGCCTTTTTTTAGATTTTACTCGGCATCAAAACTGCGAGAAATTACGTAATTTCTTTTTCTGTATGTTTGAACACGCACCTAAGCCCTTACGGGCGTGTAATGTTACCACCATTAGGGCCCTCTTTTAAATAAGACGAAGTTTGTGCAGCATACCACCGGTTGCTTTAACAAAAAAGCAACCAACAAAACCAAGTGCAACACAAATGAGCGACGAATTTTATCGCTTTGACTTTCAACCAGATCGTCGTTGTCTCAGCAAGCGCCCTCGAGCGAGTATAATGCTCAACGCATGGCCGCAAGGTACAAGCGTCGCCTTGCGACATTCTCGGGTACAGGTACGTCGTCACTAAATTCTGCGCTCCCTTTTCGCAATCGCTTACAAAGCGGCATTAGAGACTTTCGCTGCGCCAGACGACTCGGTCATTACGACACGGGTGTCTCTGGTTCAACAGTGTGTAGCAAGTGGCGCAGACAAGCGACAGCTGCGCTGACCAGCATCGAAACAGTGCCAGGACCATCGATCGTTATACCGGATCTTTCATTTAATTGGTTCTTGATTTGTTCTTCCTCTACTGCGCGCTTTTCGTGGTCTGGCGAGACACGGCAAACCCGTCAGTACTGATGAGCTCCCGATGGTGGTGTTCTGGTTTTCTTGCCAATTTCATCTTGCTTTTTTCGAACTTCTGCTGTTATTCAACAGATTCATGTTGCTTTTCAACCGATCAAGTTCAAAGCTCCGCAGCCTCTGTTGAATAAGGCTGTTGCTGCCTGGATACGCTCTTTGATGTAGCGCTAAGACAGGAAGACGCAGTTCTGATTTAGAGGGCGATTGGGTGTAGTTGGTATTCTAGTTGAGATTGAGGTTGGTGGGGGCGGGGGATTTCAGCAAGTCATGTAATTCGCAGGGGTCTATTAGGCCAAAACAATGGGTGCCAAAGAAACGAAAATGTGGTCAATAGCGGTAGTAAATTAGGTGGTGTAATGAGAAGTGGGAGACTTGCAAGCCTACGACGGAGCTCCCTGTCGCGAGACAGGTGTAGTTGAAGATGGTTGGGAGAGATTTTCGTGGGACAGTAAGGCGTATCTGATCACGCAGAGAGCGTCTTTCTAAGTGGTCTAATACGCCGTGCATACGTGCGTCAGCTGTGTATTACCCGTCATTAATTGATTTGTTTTCTTGAACTGCGAGTCTGCCAACTGTCTACTGTCGTCACTAAACCCCATTTTGTATATTTTTCTGTCGGCATCGTTCAGCGTTAATCTGACTAACGTTTAGGGAAATAACGGTTCCTTTTGGATGGAAAAATACTTTATTTTGAATCCGGCAAATTTGACGACCCGGGCTCAGGTCTCCCATGAGGGGACTTCGAGGCCTTGCCTCGTCTCCGCCTCTCGGGCTTGCTGGACAGCCCACTCTTGTGTCTTGAGGGTGGAGCTGCGCAGAGCGGCGGCCCACTTCGACGCAAGAGGCTCCGGAGCTACTGCCATTGTAGCTGATGTAACCCGACATTCGCACAACATGTGTGACAGCGTCGCTCTAGTTTCCTGACATAATTTGCTACATATTCTTCTAATAATCTTCTACATAATCTTCTAGTCCACTTCTACATGAAGAGAATAACGCACGAAATTAACAGAACTAGCGTTCTGGAAGAAGTCCTGCAACACCGCTGTTTACGGTCTCCTTTGTCCCGTTTCCTGGTGATACCTCGTTATATCGTCAAACCGGCTATCGTGTCCCACCGTCTGTGCTATCGCATAGTAGAAAAGCTGCCATCGCTTAGTTCGCGTGGATGGTTCAGTGCAGCCCGTTCGCGGGCTGATCGGACAAAAAGAAAGAAAGGCGAAGCGAAGCTAAGTTGAACTCCATTAGAACACGGGAGCATTAACATACGAACAAAATTCGTGTGTTACCAGCGCAGCCACTTTCGCACTTAAGCATATGCGCTGGTGTCCCTGCAACATCCGGCATTCAATGTCACATCGCTGTCCCACATCTCTAGCAGTACCGTGTAAACCACGAACACGGCAAACTAATAACATAGAGTCCGCGACGTCACATAAATACACCCTGTCATGCAGAGTTCTCAAAACCAAGGTTGAACGTTGGACTATTTGGTTCTGCTTACGAAGGTTCAGCTTATTAGACGAGGCGCTGATTCAGCGCTTCGCGTGTCGACTTTCTTGCCCTCGTCTAATAGGCTGAAGAATACCTGAATAGTTCTCAAAATGACCGACATCATTTTTTTGGTAGGGGCAGCTTGGCCTGTGATAATTACGCTAAACTGGAATATCTCGAGCATTCTGTGTGACGCACGTTGATAATGTAGCCATCGTTCCAAGGAGACAAGCTGCAGACTCGAAGACAGTTACAACAAGATTTCGTCAATGTTTGAATAGCTCTTTTTATATACCGTTACTCTCACTCTTAAATGACGTTCGTTTCTATGGCCCATAGGGACAGAAACTGGAGTGCGGTCATTTCTCCGCATTTCCGGGTGCTCCAGAATTCGGGTGCTCCAGAGAGAAGTACCCTGTTGGCACTAACGATAACTATCGACCTAGGAAGCGCCAGACGAAGGCATTTACTTGCACCCCTTTGCCAAATGCAGACGTGTTGGCCGCTCCCAATGAAAGAGTAACAAGAAAGTGAGTAACGCGAGCGTAGGAAAGAAAGGAACGGATACTGATCGCGAGACGCGAACCAGGCGAACGTGCCTCGGTGAATCAATCCCGTGCCTTGGTTTCGGCGGCGCGCGAATGTCTGGCCTGCGAGCCACAGGAAAAGAAAATTTGCCCGCTAGCAGGCAAGCCTTTCTGAAGAGAGGCCACGGACTAGGAGTTTGTTTTCTTCGTTCGTGGCCGTCTTTACGAACGGGGAACGTGCTCACACAAAAGACATGTCGGCGCAGAGGAAGTGCAGCTTTGTCCGTGGCCTCAGCGAACAAACTTTTAATATTTAAAACAAGCATGACCTCTCCAGTCTGGAAGAGGAAGACTCTTGAAGGAGGGAATACTTCTGAGCTCGGCTGAAGAACGAAAGAATCATTGTCGTCGTACATAAGAAAAGTTGCTTGTTGTCGCAAGAGTGCGCGGAGCTACTGATGATAACTTTCAGCCCGCGTTTCTCCTGTAACATGCTTGCGTTCGTGAATCCCTGTTGCCTGTAACTGTGGACGAGGCGTAAGGAAATGAAATTGAAGCCTCTAGTTTTCTGGGAATGGAGGTGATATGATACCCGCTTTAATACAGGAAATGTCCTTTCGTTGCATCAAATGAGTGATCATATGGCTGCAATGAGCGGTATAAGTCATATTATATAACAATTAGCAATAACAAATAATAATGAAAGAGTGACCATGACACAACAACCGTAAGAGAGGTACAACCGACGCTAAGATTCTGGCAACGTGTTTCAACGAGCCTGAAGTACTGGTATATATGGCTGACGGTAGTCCGCAGAAATTTCGGAGCATACGTGTGCTTCCGTTTAAAAAAAACATATATGGATTACTAGGCAGATAATTAACACCACTAAGCACACCAGTGCCCTAACTCCCGTTACGGTACAATGGCCTCTGTACAATGTACACTGTCCGGAAGATGCGCGTTTATCGCAGGGTAGATTAACAAGGACCACAAAACAACAATGCAGTGGCTTCACTTACACAACGACGGTGAAATGAACACAAATGACCACACGGGAACAGGATTTAGGAAAATATACAAAATGTATACCACAGAGCCTCGCCACATTCACAACGCACAAACCACAAGCAGGAGGGGTATTCTCGAACAATCACTTTCGGAGATACGATCCCTATCCCAAGATGTCGCGTGACTCAGCCGTATACTTCGTCGTGTACGGTGCCGAGTCACGCGATATCTCGGGAAAGTGATCGTACCCCCGAAAGTAATCGCTCGAGAGAACCCGCCCTATGTACGTATGTGTAGATGAAATGTAACAGATATAAACACTTGTTACAGGTGCAGACATGTACTGTGCATTCTATGTATATTAGTGGCATTGCTACAATAAAAACTTATGCCAGGCGAGAAGAAACGTTTCACACTTCGATCAGAAGGGTGGTGACTCACCAAGGTCATCGCCAATAGAATTCCTCTGCCAGAGGACGAGCTCCATTTCTGACAAAACAGATGTAGGTAAATCTGGTGATTGCATGATTGTTTCGTTGCATCTGTCATTGAGTGTCGCTACTTTGTCGAGAGATGTTGCTTGTCCGTGTAACTTTACGCAGTGTAATCAATAGAGACTTTTAGCGTGCTGCTAATCCAGCAAATGGGGGTGGTTTGGGCCTATTGCCGGATGGGCGGGCGCGTAAATGCGAGCTGCCGGAGCAGCGCAGCCGCCTGCTGGTGTAAAGCTCAACTAGACAAACAGAGTTAAAATTGCAGTCTCCTACTGTATTCTGCTTCGCTGCTAGTGCAAATTTTCGGCAGCGACGTAATTGTGAACACGACTGCGCCGCTGTCGAAAATTTACACCAGCAGCTAAGCTGAATATAGTAGTTGACTGTATTTATATGATTGAGCTTTGCACCACCAGTTGGCGCCACCAATCTAGCCGCTCACGTTTACGCCCCCATCTTCCGTTTACGTCCACGTTTACGCCCCCATCCCACGCAGTGTGGGAATCAATGTAAGTGAAGCTGTGTATGTTGTTTGCTTTGATTAGCGGTAATTAGCGGTGAAGTCGGCAGTGAATGCGTGATTTCTTCAGCATCTAGCCCAATACGAGAGTGGTGAGGTGATGTTAAACGTTGCCTTGCGTGCACCACTGTCTGTGTATTCCATAGAACTCATAGTTCGTAGAATCCACAGAATTGTTCATAATCACCGAGAGAGTTGAGCATTATTATTACCTCATATGGAACATCGCACTGTGGCAGAAGTATTAAACTTTTATTGAAGTATGCGGCTGCACGTAATTGAACTAATTATTATAGAATTGTACATATACATTGTATAAATACATTCGCGGTCTGCACCGTGTTTCAATGCCACGGATATATCGGGCTTGGGTGTCCTCGACGATGAGAGCACGCTTTGTAGCTAGCGCGTGTTTACGTGCTCCTTCTGCATAGGTGACCAGCCCGCTGTTGAGTCGCCAGCGCCAAGCGGTCGCTTCAGGCTATGGACGATTATAACGTTTACACTACCACAGCCCAGCGCGCGACCTCCACAGGCCAGTACCTGCATTTTTGTCGCATTGGAAAACAAGCACATCACGAGCCATATGAACAAACTACGCATCCCGGCCCGCGGCAGTGCCGGCTGGGATGGTATTCAGGGACCTTATGGATGCGCGGAGGCGAGCGCCATCTGGTGGTGTTGCAAGAAACCCAGCGGAACGCACGGCAAGACTATCCCAGCAGCACCAGGATAGCCGGCAGAAGAGGCAAAGTAAGCTTAGACTAGAGCAACGCGAAGGCTGTGTGATAATGCACCACGGTGGTCACGTGTTGCTTCCAATCACATTGCCGCAGCGGCACGGGTTCCAATGCCAGTGGCAGGGCGAAAGTTTGTTTTAGAGCGCAGCTCTTTGGCGTCCGTTCCTGGGTTGCGCGTCGTCGTCGGCGTCGTCGTCGGCCTCGTAACCAGCTCCGCCCCCCTTTCATCCCCCCAGCGCTAGCAGCGACCGACTGATACCGCTGGATGCCGCTGACGCCGCTAGAGAGTCAAGATAACGTGACTGCATAGAACACCGTCGCCGCCATGCAGAAAGAGGAGGAAAGGGTCCCCCCCCCCCCCCTGTTCTTGTGTGGCGGATAGCTGGGGTTGACTCACTATCGCCGTCAGCGGCATCAGTCAGTCGCTGCTATCTCTTCCCTCCTCCCTTTATCGTGTTGTCCGCTTGCTGCGCGCGCTTCTGCCCCCATCGTTTGCCGCTGGGTGTACACGCCGCCCCCCTCCGCTTCCGCTTACTGCTGGTTGCTCTCGACGGCGGCGATGAGCCTCCGCTTCGGCGGCGCGAACTGCAGGGTCTTCTCGGCGGCGGCGATGAGCTTCTGCTTCAGCCTCGCTTACTGCTGGTTGCTCTCGACGGCGGCGATGAGCCTCCGCTTCGGCGGCGCGAACGGCAGGGTCTTCTCGGCGGCGGCGCTTAGCCTCTGCTTCCCCCACGGCTGTGACAACGTCGCGAGGCACTTGTATAGATCTCGTCTTTGAGAATCAAGCATTGGTGTACCAAGTCGAACATATATCAGTCTATTTCTCCGACCACAAAGCTTCCTTCATGACTGTCAAGAACTGTTAGTGGAGTCTTTGTTAAAGGAATACGTGTGAAAAATAAAAAAAAATTATGTTATAGCGCATACATGTGTTGCTCGATTTCTTTGCCTCAATCTATCCAAAAGGTGAAACAGCTTATTTGCTGCGCTCAAATTTCGCATTAGGAAGTAACGTAATCGTCGGTAATTTTTTTTTCTTCCCCCTGTTGTGACGGTGAAGTTGAGGATGCGAAGGCTGCGTGGCGGTGAAGACAAAATGGCGACATCGGCAGGGATGGACAGACACGTAAAACGAACCGAGTCTCTCGAGATTTTCAATAACTGTCACAATAAAATACACAGCGGGCCTGTGCTAGTGTTTGTCTAGCGAAGCACGTCAAGAACCACAATTTTATGGACTGTCGTATGGGTGTAGCACATAAAGTTCCCCTTAGGTGTGGCCATTTCTACGTAAGGCAAACGGGACGGTGTATAAATCAGAGGTTAATGCAGCATAATAGGTCGTTAATCGGTGGATCGCCTTCTTATCTTTCCTTACATTGCCAAGTGCGTGTGTGAGTCAGCCTTCAATTACCTTACATAAGGAAGGGACCAAATGCCTTAACAGTTACCTCTCACGTAGACCGGGACGTGTGCCCGCTTGACACGTGGTGGTAACATTCCAGAGCATGCGCAGATGAGTTTTATGTCTTGCTTCTTTTTTAAAGCGAATCTTTCTTTACCTTTTCTTTTGACTTTCCCACTACTGCTGCTGGTGCTGTGGGCTGCTGTGGGCTGCTGTGGGCGGCTGCTGTTGCGCACACCGCGTCGGGGGGTGGCTCAGAGCTTGTATATAGATGACAGGCGCTAGTCGGAGAGAAAAGGCACGTGGTGCGAGGATTTACACGTGGTGGTACCATTCCAGAGCATGCGCATATGAGTTTTATGTCTTGTTTCTTTCTTAAAGCGACTCTTTCCTTACCTCTTCCTTCGACTTTCCCACTGCTGCTGCTGCTACTGTGGGCTGCTGTGGCTGCTGCTGTCGCGCGCACCGCATCGGGGGGTGGTTCAGAGCTTGTATACAGATGACAGGCACTAGTCAGAGAGGAAAGGCAACAGGAGAAACTCGTTTTCATCCCACCTCGTCAAATGTGCACAATGCTCTCTGGAGCTCCTTGGCCGTCGTAACCTTAGCCACTTGACAGTTGTAATTATCCATGACTCCCCTCAATAGCATTGCAGAAACTACAGCGCTTCCCTTTCTACTAAGGTGCAAGACCAGAGGGGACGCAGACAGAACTGTACAGCGGAGAAGAAGAGGAGAAGAAGGAGAGGGAGGAGAAGGCGCAGTTCCCATACAAGAGTGGGGGCGGGGGGCGGTGACGTGAGAAGGCAGGGAAACGCCACTACTATACGACAGTGGTTGCGAGGAAACAGGATAACCTTAAGTTCAAGGTACGCTACAGTACGTTGCTGCTATTCTGAAAAATAAACGCCATGCAAATAGGTCAAGGTGGCAACTTACGCAGGGCGTGCAGAAGCAGAGCCGCATTAATTAAAGCGCGCCCCAGGGTCCAGGAGACACTACGGATGCGGTCGACCGTAAAGTCAACACTTCCGTTCCCGCCGCAGTAGCTTTGCGGCCATGGCATTGATAGAGGTTGTGGATTTGATCCCAATCGCGGCAGCCTCTTTCGACTGGGGCGAAATAGAAAACGCACATGCACTTAGATTTGGGACACGTCAAAGAACATCACGGTGTCAAAATTAATCCGGAGTCCGCCACTACTGCGTGCCTCATAATCCTAGTGTGGTTTTGGCGCGTACAGCCCCTTAATTCAATTCAAGTGTACTACTTATGCCATAATGCGATGTGCCATGTGAGGCAATGACAACGCTCAACCCTCTCAGAGGTTATAAAATATGGCGCACAACGCCTCAAGCAAACACCTCTCCCTCTGTGTTCTGTGTACTACAACGCAGACAAACAGCAGTGGTTCACGCAAGGTAACGTTTAACATGAACTCACCACTCCCGTGTGAGCCTAAACGTTGACGGCATTAAACTGCAGCCATCAACATCACCGCTAATTATCATCAATCAAAGCATCCAGCACGGAAAGCTTCGCTTACATCGATTCCCAAAGCTTCAATTACATCGATTCCCACAGTGAGTGGTGTCTGCATAATTTTTTTCGCCTCAGTGCTTCCTTCAGTTGATAGTCGGCATTCGTGTCAGCTACTTGTGTCCGTGTGTGCACGCCTTACCCCTTCTTTGCATTATGAATCCTTACCAACTCGCTCAGCTTTCTGTTTAAGCTTTTCCTTTTGCTCACGCGTAGGTCGGTGAAGCAGAAAGCGACGGAGTACATCGTACTTGCTCGCGAAGTGACAGTGACGGTGTGACGACGGGGGAACGACGACGATGGAGCCACGGTGACCTGGGAATCGCGGCATGACACAATGATGACAGCAGCGCGGCGTTGATTGCATGCCGACGACTGCGTGATTACGATCGAGTGAGACGAGTGCACGATGACGTCACGACGGCAAAGTGACAATGGCGGTACGACGGCGAAGTGAAGAAAACGGCAATCGACGAACAAAAACCGACGAAGAAATGACGACGTAGGAATGACAGTGACGCAATGACAACGCCAGACTGTATGCGGTATCTGGTTTGCACCAGACCCGGATAGCCAAAAGTAATGACGGCGACGAGGTGACGACGACGTGTCGAAGAAACCGTGTTTGTGTTGGAGATGACGTCGGCGCTTGCGTGTATCGTCTGCAAACCCCGGCCGCCTCGCCTTGCACTATATACAAGGCTGGTGTACCTTATACCCGGGACGGCAATTGTGCCAGCACCGTACACACAGCCAGTGGCCCATGCGCAGTGACCCAAGTTGTACAACGGTCACGGTAGCAGCAGTCAGCACCAGAAAATTGGGGTGAGGATGAAAAGAAAAATGAGCTTTAAGAAGATGTAAATAAGAGTAGAGAAGCACACACGCTTAGCTCACGCTGTCTTTTGCAGTGGCTATGCGAACGAAGAATAGCTTGACAAGTGCCAACCGTTGACGCATTGCCCCAGTGCTAGATAAAATAAAATCAAATGACACTTGACATTCACATGCTTCAATTCTTCTATAAAAGCATCAGGTTAGCCAGTACGCTGTGAAATGAGAAGCTAATTAGTAATTCAATGGTAACGAATATATTTCAACTTGCTAGAAATCTGTTAATTCAATTTGGAATCCGAATTCCTCTAAGCTGGCTAAGAACACACCATTTATGAAATAAGCTTAAGCGCCTAAAATCATTTAGGCATTTAAACGTTCACCTGAACATTTAGGTGAACGCTTAAAATAGAATAATCGCATTGGAAATGTTTCGCACAATTGTTATTGTCCGCTACTGTTATGAGGTTTGGTAAGCGATAAAGTTAACCATTAGTCTCAATTGCTAACTTAGAATAATTTGAGACGATGTTTGCATATTTATACGTTATGTATAACTAATAACGGTAAAGAAAAAAAAAACCTGGTATAACTGTCCAGGAGGATTCAAGCTTTATCAGCGGAACAGCCAAAAAGGATCGAACAGACAGGCAATAAAAAAAAACGATCGAATATTAAAAAAAAACATTTGTCAGACCCCAAGCGAGATCAGAAATGGTGAAAGAAATGAAAACTTACCAAGGTGCTAAGATAGGGTAGCCAATGCTTCATCACTTCAACTGAAGTACGAGCAGCCATTACCATTAATAAGAGCAGCAGTATGAGCCGGCGGCTTTTTATGGATAGCGCCGAGGCAAAGTCAATATTATTTTAACGCGAACAGTGAAGAGAAAGATACATTCGCGGCCTCTTTGCATTATTTCGGAGTTCGTCGCCGCTTTTATTGTGGTGGTTTCCCCAGCGAAAGAGAATGTGAGTGGGCCTGTTTTTCTTGCATGGTACCTTTTCTTTAGGTACTATAAAGAAAGTGATAGTTTTCCCCGAAAGGTGAAGCATTTTGACTGCGATAGCAAATTATTGGACAGCTATCTGCAACAAGGTTAGTCGTTTTATCAGTTGCATAAACTGCTGTAAACATTCGCTTACGAACAAAACTAACAAGCACGTTGTCACGCGGGCACGGCCAAATACGAACACTTCTCACTCTGTGACCGCGGACGCTCGCTGTTAGAGTGCTGGCGTGATGAAGAGCTTCAGCTGCGGCAAGCGAATTCTTCGTGCTACCTCTGACTTCTACGCGAATCAGGCGCGCGAGAACACAGCGCACACGAAGCCATCAGCTATATCCGGCTTGAAAGCGTTGGAATCCGAGATAGGACGCGCGTGGCCACCTCCTGCCACCGCAGCTGGCGTAGAAGAGGAGATGCGCACAAACCTGCGCAATACCCCCACCCCCTCTCCTAGCACGCGCACATCTGCCCGCTTCCTCCCTCACCTCTCCAATGGGCGCGAGGGAAGACGGCGCGCACCATCTTCGATTTCACGACCGCGATAAAGCACCGCCGCTCCAAGCCACCACCCTTCTCGGCTCACCCTCGGAAGCTTTCACTGCACTTACAGCACAGAGCACGCTGTCGCGATGTTATCGCACTTGGACTTTAAACGGAACATCACGATGACGCCGACGGCGGCGATTACGAAGTTCGCCTGGAAAGTGCATATAATTTCTACCGCAATAATATCGGATGGACATGCTAACCGCAAGAACTAAAGCAAAAATTGACAGTCACTTATGCGCTTTGAATACGAAACCGTTAGGACTTCTCTAACGTGTCACCTTAAATTTATTTTAAATTAATTATGGGGTTTTTCGTGCCAAAACCACTTTCTGATTATGAGGCACGCCGTAGTGGAGGACTCCGGAAATTTCGACCACCTGGGGTTCTTTAACGTGCACGTAAGTCTAAGTACACGGGTGTTGTCACGTTTCGCTCCCTTCGAAATACGGCCGCCGTGGCCGGGATTCGATCTCGCGACCTTGTGCTCAGCAGCACAACATCATAGCCACTGAGCAACCACGGCGGGATATCACCCTAAATTAAAGCTCCACCTTTATCCACTTTACTCTAATTTCAACCAATCTTAATCCACCTTGCTCTGATTGGTACCGACCTCAATGCACTTCAATCCACGTTAATCCGATTTCGGGAGTAGGCTAGGCCGGTTTTTTGGGTGTGGGCTATAGCGTCCGTCCGACGCTGTGTCTGTTCACCGCCGGATTTCGCAGTGCGAGCCGCAGTAGGTCCCGCCCCGGAAACGCGACGCCATCACTTGGTCACGCGAGTTTTCTCGCCATCCGATTTTAATGCCAGACGCTCACCGAATGTTTCGCTTCATGGAGCATATAAGGCTTTCTCCTTAATAAAGAAGTGTGCGTTTGTGAATTATGTTATGTTGACTGTTCCGTTGTGACTGTATGTGATAATGCATTTACACGATGTATGTACCACCCGCTGACGAGACAATGTGTTATTAGGCGACAATATCTTTTGTACTTTTGAGACTTTCATCTACATAAGTGTGGAGACTTACATTGTATATTGTATGTACCATGTGTTCCTTACGTCATAGTCTTCCTGTGGAAACGTTGCGTGACAAGTCCTGGTGCTTGTGTGAAAAGACTATTTGATATGTAACCTTGAACCCTGTACGATGTTGTATGCCGGAACCACTCAAGAGATGAGGAGTAGCCGGCGCCTTAAATTGTGTGCCAACATCTCCTTATATCATATCAATAAAAAAAAGTGTGCGTACCAATAGCATTCCTATGTAGCCAAGATTCCATGTATAGGCTCACTAAGTATTACATATTTTATTCGAAAGGAGTATATGTCATATGAAGCGGAAAATCCCGTGGTGTGGTTGGAGATGGTACAAAAAGTCACGTGGTTACAGTCAACGGGAGGCGCGCGCAGCGTGTGTCGCTTGGTTCCTTGAAGCACCACAAGATGGCGTTCACCTCCGCAGGCACCACTGGAATCCTTGAAGCCCTTGGGTTCAGCGAGAGCAGGGGGAAATTAAACATGTTCGCAATAAGGATTAGTGAGAGGCGATTAGGAGATTGGTGGAAGAAAAGTAGGGAAACGAAAAAGAGGACGCTCATAACCGCCATCCACATCCATCCATCCATCCGCTGCAGTGGCAGTGCCGGCCATGAGGGGTAAAGAAAGAAAGGAACCAGAAAGCTCGCCTTCGCGCATAGCGTTCGCCGCACGCGTTTACCGGTAAAGATTACAGTTGCATAAGCTGCAGTTGGCGGGAAGCGGCATCTGTTTTGGCAGCGCCGGGCGTCATGGCGCTGCCAGTCGGTGCGATGATTTCGGTGAGCTCTGTCGTGCGCTCCGATAGACGAAGCTTCGACTTCGACTTCTCAATCAGTAGCTGCACCCGGCTCATTTATAGGCAGTTTAATTTTTGGGGCTTGTTGTTTGCATTATTTGAAGATCGCCCATGCAAGTACGCGAAGGACGCCGAGGCGGAGTCGGAGAGACGCCGCAAGGCTTTGGCATTCGTCCACGTGGGCACACGTAGGTGCCTTTGAATTTTTGGCTGCATGCGGTTTAAGCCAGCGACCTCATATGCTGACCATACTGAGAGATGTTTTGCGTCAAAACTTTAACCTACAGGCATATTCATCTTACCTGTGCAGTTGTTATGTTAAAGGATATGAAGGAATCGAAAAAGATAATTTCTATGAATTTTTACAATAATGTTACACATAATGCACATTAGATATAAAGTCGAAATTTGCAGATTAGCCAGGGTAGGTATGGGGGCTGTTCAAGATATCGTATGTTTGCGGTGAGCATAAGTTGGCTCCATTGACAATTGCGGGCAGGCGTTGCGCACGCCAGCAGCGTTTTAGCCAGAGTAGCGAATTTTAACGCGATAGCGTTAAGGAGCTCGTGTCGCAGAAAAGCCGGTGTCGTCGGCGTCGGTGTCGGCGTCCGCGGCGTTGGCCGTGAGCGATAAATCACGGCAGGCACTTCATAAATAAAAAGCAACTTCGAAGATGGGCTGGGTGGGAATCGAACCAGGGTCTCCGGAGTGTGAGACGGAGACGTTACCACTGAGCCACGAGTTCGATGCTTCAAAGCGGTACAAAAGCGCCTCTAGTGAACGCGGTGTTGCCTTAGAAACTAGCTGTTTCTAAGGCTCAGGCGTGCGTCGCTTGCTCAGGCGCACATTTCGTTGTCGCGCCGAACGCTGCGTTGCTCGACGCTCACCGCGTCCGATGCGGGGCGCGTAGTCGCTGCGCCGTAGCCCATTGTCTTACACCCCTTGGCGGGTCGACGGGAACGCTGTCGCGTTCCACTCTTGAAGGCGAAGCTTAAGCGTCCTCCAAATTTTTGTTGGTGCACAGTGTTGCGAACAAAACTCGATGCCTTTCCCATAGAGAAAGAAATTTCAACAAGAGCGGACACTCCCATAGAACCCAGCGGCCGAATTGACTGTAGCACACCAAGCGGATGGTATTAACTCCTCCCGGTTTCGGTTTTGGGCGAGCGCGTTTTGAACGCCAGTTCGTACACACCGCGCCGGCTCCGCTGCTCGGCGCGGCTTTATTTCTTTTTCGCTTCTGCTGAACCCCACGTGGCCTTGGCGTGGAATCGTTTCGTTATTTAGTAGAAATGATTGCGAACGACCTTTACAAGACTGCGCCGAATCTGTCAGGCGCAATTTCATAAAGAAAACGGAAGACGTCTTCTGAAATGATGAAATGTTTATTTTGCTCCGTATAAATGCTCGTTCCGGGCTTCTTCTGCATTCATCCAAAGTTGTGGCACCAGGTTAGCAGCAGTCGTTGCCCTACGAAGCTCCACCGGATGCCATCAGCTAAAAGAAAGTAAATTACGAGCACGTATCATTTTGGTATATTGACCTATCTAAAGTATTGCGGGTAGAAGCGAAACGTGCGTAAAGGGTGAATGAGCGGCATTACAGATAAATTCACTTTTACGTACATTTCGCACCAAAGACTCCTCCCAAATAATGCCATAAAATGTGAAGAAAACATCCGATTTTCAAGCATCCCCCCTTCCCGGGCATTATTTCCTGCACATTAAGAGTAGAAATACACGGGTGACTGCGCGTTTCCAAAACAGCTTGGCCTCAGTCGATGCGTTCGTACGCCAAGTACAGAGGTGGCTACAACACAGGCTTAGCGCACAATGCCTTCTAGTCGCACTCAAGACAGATTCGTCGGTGCAAAGCCTGTTTTCAGTCGCTCAGAATACATAAATGTCATGTTCTTGAGCTCCTCCGTGTTATCTTTTACGCGTCGTGCCGGCGCAAGCAACACTCCCGTGTTATCACTCTCTGCAATCGCTCGTCGCGTTTTCGACAAGCGTGAGTACCGAAATAAGGTATATGTTGCTGTAGGGCTATAAAATGCGTCACAAACGTGTCCCACTAAAATTCAGTACACGCAAAACTAACTCACTATGGCCGGCGTGCTTTTTTGCTAACAGCTTCACAACCCCAGGCGCGGCGAGCATGCCTAAAAATATCCCAAAAAGTTGCCAAATGAATTCCAATACTTTTTCAGGTCAGAGAATGCATCACGAACCTCTACCACAACGATTCAGTACACGCGAAACTAACTGCGGCACACAGCCGAGCTGCTTTTCGCTAACAGCGCTACTACGCCGAGCGCGGCCACTGTGCTTGAAAAGTACCCCAAAAAGTAGCGAAATTAGTTACAATAATGTCTGTGGTCAGAGAAAGCGCCAAAACTTGTCCGGGTAAGATTTAGTACACGCGAAACTGCGTCACACGGCCAAGGTGCTTTCGTCACAAAGCCAGGTGTGGCGAGCGTGCCCAAAAACTACCGAAATAAGTTTTAATTATGCTTGGGCTCATAGAAAGCGTTGCAAACATCTCCCAGTACGAATAATTAACTGAAATTAACTAGGCTTGGACGGGGGAGATGTTTTTCGATAACTGCGTCACTATATAGGTTCAGTTTTGTGCAGTAAGCCTAAATGTGCTTGAAGTGCGTTGCAGACTGTCAAACAAGATTCCTCACCTTGCTGTAGTCCAGTAGTAGTGCAGCTGTGCCGTGTAGAAATGCAGACGGAACACAAGAGAACGCCGGGAGCCCAAAAAACGGGCTACATCCAAAAGAGACGGGTCGCCGAGCACGCGAGCTTCACATGCGCAGCCGGCCTCGCTCACTCCTGCGGCTTGTCTGGCGCATGACGTATGCACGCGCGTCTGGCGTGCCGCTAGCTTGTTGCTAGGCGACGCAACAAAAGTAGCAAAATATAAGTTCATTTACACGTAAAACTTTTTTTTACTTTTAGTGGGAAAGAATAAAAAAATAAAACGTTGTCTGTAAGTTTATTTCATTCTTTTTTTTTCTGATGCTCGCGTCAACTAACGGATGTAGTTGAAATAGGCGTGACGTGTTTCCTGTTGCCAGTTTTTGAAGAGTGTCCCCTCTTGTTGAATTTCGTTCTCTACGCCCTTCCACTCTGAAGAAGCATGCCCAGCGAAGCTGTGTATGTGGGCCACTTATAGGGCTCCTCACCAGGCCCCATAGCAAATTTTAGTTATACGCTGGAAGTTGTTACGTGTCCTCTAGGTAGCGTTCTGCCGAAAAAATTTTCAAGTCGGTTCATTAATAGCCGAGATAGTAATATTTCAGGGCCGCGAACCCATGATTTCAACAGGCGGGCTCCGCTGCATAGCGAGACTCCCTCTCCACTCGCCCCGTCTAGCCTTCGCAAGCGATATTCCTTCCCTGCGTTATCCGCATATTATTCCGCATTATCTGCGTATTATTCTGTTCTGCAAACTCTACTAATAACTCTGCCCTGCTATTCCAAGAGCTTATGCCATGTGCCTCCACTGGTTTGTCTCCAGCCTGCTTCTTGCCTACCGTGGCATTGATGTCGGCCATCATTATAGTGTATATTGTTTTGACTTTACCCATCGCCGATTGCACGTCTTCATAGAAGCTTTCGACTTCCTGTTCATCATGACTGGATGTAGAAGCGTAGACCTGTACGACCTTCAATTTGTACCTCTTATTAAGTTTTACAACAAGACATACCACCCTCTCGTTAATGCTATAGAATTCCTGTATGTTACCAGCTATATCCTTATTAATCAGGAATCCGACTCCTAGTTCTCGCTTCTCCGCTAAGCCCCGGTAGCACAGGACGTGCCCGCTTTTTAGCACTATATATGCTTTTGTACTTCTAACTTCACCGAGGCCTTTTAAATCCCATTTACTGCCCGCTAATTCCTCCAATAGCACTGCTAGACTCGCCTCACTAGATAACGTTCAAGCGTTAAACGTTGCCAGGTTCAGCTTCCAATTGCACCCTGTCCAGACCCAGGGATCCTTAGCACCCTCAGCTACGTCACAGGTCTGACCGCCGCCGTGGTGAGTTCCTTCGTAGCTGCTGGGGACTGAGGGCCTGAGGTCTATACGGGACGCTGAAACATGCCACCGTCTCTGACACTGGAACGCGCCTTTGCTCTAACATGCACATGCATTGACGCATTGACGACGGCCAGGGAAAATACTAGCGGTCATCGACGTCCTGAAAGAATTACGCGCGCTTTCGCTTCTCTGTTGCGCCTCTTTCTGCTTCCATATGCTCCTCGTTTCTTTATGCAATTTTCCCATGCATTCCGCTATGTCATTCGGGTTGATTTTGCGACTACAAAGTCCTTTTGCCAACGTTTTCGAGGTTCGCCCTTGCTGAAACTTAAAAGAAGAAAAAACACATCACGAGGAAGAGCGAGATAGAGAGAGAGAGAAAAGTAAAGGAATTTAGAGAAAAAGGAATAAACGATTGTGCGCCTTGCTTAAAGAGGGCCATAACGGACAGAAAATAAGCCCAAAATATAAGGTAAGCTCCTTCCCTAGAGGGTCACGGTTGTCACACGCAGTCGCAGGGTCCACTATAGTCCGCAGGAAGCATGGCAGCTTTCAATTAGCTTTCTACGCGAAGCATTATATACAAAGCGCTCAGCAAGGTCGCGCAAGGTCATCTTCAATTTTTTTGGCTCACTTTAGAAAAACCAGTTTTGCGTTCGCAAATCCCAAAAAACAGTGCAACGTTCTTAAGGGCCTGTTTACGCTCGAGCCACCCACCGCCGCAAGCCGCACCGCACGCGTGCGGTCGCGCGAAAAATTGCAGATATCAAACACTTGTGCACGAACTTCCGTTTCTACTGTGGGCACAATGTAAACCGTACACATTGTAAACCGAAATTTGTGCAGAAGTGTTCGACATGTGCAATTTCTCGCGCGACCGCACGCGTGCGGTGCGGCTTGCGGCGGTGGGCGGCTCGAGCGTAAACAGGCCCTAAACGAGACATATTAACGTCAATAATACTGATCCTGGTGGTAACGAGTATCTATCAAGTAGTTAATCAATGTAATTTAATATAGAACTCAATTTCTTGGTTTTGCGAGGAGTGTGAAACGATAACCTAGCGCAGGAGTTCGAAAAAAAAAAGCAATCTGTGTGACGAATGTAGTAAGGGCTCATTTAAGGTGAGGCACGTGACCATACGATAATTTAGGGGTCCCAGGTCGTCTGGGTGCGAAGGCCACGTCACCTACAACCAAGTCCGAAGCTCCAACCCCTTCACGCGCTAGATGCCTGACTACCGTGCAATTGGCGCGCTCATAGGTTGGATAAATATTTATTGATGATGATTTATTGGCATCCCCTTTGAAACGAGCCGGGGACAGTCATCTAGCCTGCTTAATATAATCAGGTATGCTATACATGTTTCTTATTCTACCATTTTTGTACACATCTCCTTATTCATTCTTTTTTCTTCCTCAAGGCAATCCGTCATTTTCTTGGCCAATCCCCCATAGTGGGTAGGAGCCACATACTTGACAGGAAACACAAATTACCTTGTACCGCTACCTGTGCCACTGATGACGATGATGATTTATTGCCCTTTGAAACGGCGTGGTGACAAATATTCATCTAGCCTGCTTGATTTAATCAGGTATGCTATAGATGTTTTCTTTTTTTTCATTTTTGTACACATTTGCCTAATCTTTTTCTCTTTTATTTTCATTTTGTCAAGGCTTCTCTATCCGTACCTTGTAGCGTGGTCTACGCCTGTAAGAGATTCGGTCGTGTGAACGTGTTCCCTGCTCTTTTTCCACCGATACGTTAAACGTCTCTTGCTTATTATCTCTTGATTAGAGACCGTGCCCGACACGCCGCTTTCCATAGCAATTTCGGATCTCGCGGGGACAGCGAACATGCCTCCACTAAAACAGGCGATCGCGGCCCGGCGAGCCGCGATCGCCAGGGGAGCCCTGTCAGAGGGAACCACCCAGGAATAAACCGCGCAACATTTTCTGCAATAATAAAGTTCCTCCTCCTCCTCCTCCTCCTCCTCCTAAAAACAGCTAGGCTCAGGCTGCGCTACCCTAATCTAACGGAACAAGAGTGTAAGAACATTTATCTCGCAAAGACGCGAATTGTTCACGAGAACATCGAACCCGCTATTGAAGCGAGGGAAGCCACGGAGCGAGAATTATCGTGGTGCGAGAAGTCCAGAGTGGCGTTATATGGGTAAGACCATTTGACCGTTTTAAGTTTAATGTTGGTCAACAGGCAGCCACTATACGACGCTCCTGTCTAAATACGTGGGAAAGGAGAAATCGCTTTTCTCGGCACCCACTGCACCGACATTCATGATGTTTGTTATGTTTAAAATAAAAAGTTAGACTCTAGTGACTGTAGGAAGCGAGTTTTTTTTTTTATTTATGCCGTCGACTTTTTTATGAAAGTTTCTGAAAATCGGAAAATGTCATAACATGAAACAATCACGTTTACAGCTCTGTAACTCAGCAGCAAAGAAAAAACAAAATCACAATCCTGTAAAATACACCTGATAATACATCTAAACCAGACATTCACTTAAAATATAGATTGATAACTAAAATTTGCCCGGTTTGGGTGGGCTAACGTACGTAGTTTACAAAACTGCGATGTCTATTCTTGGTGCAGCGTTACGGATTTGTAAACTCACTTTTTCTATTCTTTTTTACAAAGCTACCAATTTACGGTACGATGTGTAAAAAACAAATTTAACCAAGCCACAGCTTCCTCCAGGGAACTTCGACCGCAATTTTTTCTATAAGCAGTCGACTATCTGTATCTTCGGTTAGGATCTCTAATCTAGAGAATTGGTAACGCATATAAGCAGCGTATTTCAAGCTCTTTAACGCTTACGTACAGCCAGGTGTTCGCTCTTAACACAAAACGGCGGCAGATGCTTCCAGTTTTCAAAGGAAGCGACAGCCACTGAAGCGACTACGCGAACGACGTCAGAGATGTGAAGGACGATCATCTGATTGAAGTTTTTTCTCAATCACCGTGTGACCTTACTTTTACTTGGTTCCTTAAATCATCTTGTCGTTGTCGTTGTGCCGTTTAGGGCACGGTACCGTCACGGTGTGTGCTCGGCCACATAGGCTCGCCGGATCGATGAACCAGGAATATTTACTGGCAGGTGTTTCCGTTTCGCAATTATTCACTTTAGAACAGTGAATAAAGTTAAATTTTGTCCTCTTACATTAAACGCACTCTCAACGCTTCCCAGCAGATCCCTGTGCCAGAAGCGACAGCTGCTCGTACTGCAGCAGGTCGCCGTCATTTATTGCACGCGTTTGTTTTCCGCACGACGTTCAAACTGCCATTTGCATTCAAAGAACCGAGGTTTTTGCTATTTCTCCCATAGACGAACGGTACGCTTCAGCGAATCGAACGAAATCCCATTTAACAGACACTGACTTCGCGCAAGTTCCTTCATGACAATAGAAGCTGTTCGCGCTCCTATTGACAGTTTGAATGCTCGTGTCAGCGTACGCTGCTTTCTTTCACGTGCTTACAAGTACACAGCGCGCTCTACGAATTCCATTTTGTCGATAAACATGGCACACTTCACAGCGCGTCTCCGTTATTGGGTTTTGCACTTCACCCTTTTTTCGCTTAGCAAAGCGAAAGCTACTCTTGCGTCGATAGAAACTTTCACTACCGTTTGGTTTTTCACGTACCAGTTCTAGGCGAAGAAAAACACGGCGAACTCCCACGAGCAACGGTGACCTCTTCAATATCGACCGCACGGTACACCGAAGCTCCCAAGCGTCAAAATGTAGCCCGACTTGGGAGAAATTCTTTCACGCCAGTGGGGACAGGCGAAATCGAAGAACAGCCCACTGGGCGCATCTCCGAAACAATGGTCGATAAACGGAGGAAGAAGGACGTAGGAGGTGAAGGGAAGAGTCCGCGACAGAAAAGTAGGACAACGTTAAACTTGAGTGGCTGTTTTCAGCGTATAGCGTGTTCGTTTTGGCTGCATCGGGCTCTTGGGTGATGCAGCCCGTCGTTGTAGTTGTTATGACGCCGATAACGAAAATAGGACAGCAAGCGGCAAAGGTGACAGTAGGTATTATGCGAAAGCCCAGAAATTAAAGGTATCTTACGCTATAGGCCTATAAGCCGGCAAACATCTCTAGCAGCATCTATTAACAAATGCCTCTATCTAAATAAAACGCCCACTCGTACGCACACGTACACACTACACCTACGCTCCCACACACACGCACACGTGCACACACACATCCGAACACACGCGCGTGCACCCACAACACACACACACACACACACACACACACACACACACACACACACACACACACACACACACACACACACACACACACACACACACACACACACACACACACACACACACACACACACACACACACACACACACACACACACACACGCACGCACACACACACACACGCACACACACACACACACACACACACACACACACACATGAGCACACGTAGAAATTATTATTATTATTATTTGCTTTGAACACATATACACATATACGCAGTTAACAGGAAAGGGAAAGCGAGGAGCAGGCTCGCAACTGCCACTGGAAGGGGCACAAGGCCTGCCTACTCTCCTGAAGGGAGGTGACAGCAACACAGAAATGGAAGATAGGAAGGAGGGGAGCAAAGAGGAAAGGAAGAGCAACAGGACAAATCTAAAGGCTAACGTAGAACAGAGTACACTGCGCACGTTCTATCGAGTTTCAAGTCTGCAGCCGGAATGACATACACATACACATTACATACACATACACATTACACGCACATACACACATACAAAACGCACGTGTGCATGAAAAAGCGCATGGCGCATGAAGATTGTACAAACTTCCATCATGCTCCAAATTATTCCACCAGGATTCTTACAAAATGATAGCTAACCCTTTCTTCATGTTCAGTGTGCGTGCCTTGGATGCCTCGCTACTTAAGTTTTTGATCACCCAACGGTTATAGTGGCTAACATGATGGTCAAGTCACATCGACGCCTGCTCAGCGCTTACAGGAGTGTACATCGGTATCCATATAAGCCTGCAGAAATTCCTCTTGCTGCACAGACCTGTTGAGCTCTGCACATGCCTACACCAATTAGATCAAATCTGCTTACTTGCAAAACAGCTTTCAAATGGGCGTAACCTGAGCGACAAGAAAAGTTTCAGCGACGTTTCACTTCGTGAACGTGGTTTACACGCAGGCGTATGGGTGCTGTTCCATTTTTGTGTATTGCACACAGAATGTTTTAAAAATGATTTGAGTGTGTGTAAGTTTTTCAAGGTTCGCTTCTTATTTTCTATGTTTTATGTCAGTTTTTCTATCTTTATCAAGTGTAAAGTGCCATTAGGAAAGGAAAGATGGTAGGGCACTGTAAGGAGATGCGGTATTTATTATTTATAAGCAACCAAGTAATGTGCTGTTTACACTATTCATTTCCCCCACTTGTTCTCCGCCTTCCTATTCTGAAATATCCAAGTAACGCCAAGCGTTTTTGCCGGACTTCTTCAGCTCGTGCCTGGCACTTGGCGACAACTTCGGAGTCGGTCGACTGGCGCTCGTCCTACCACCGCTCGCGTCACTGATCCGTCCTCCTCGCTCGGCGCTCGGCCTCTCGATCACGAGACGATCCCGGTACGTCCACGGCGCACACAGAACCCGCAGCAACTGCCACAGGGGGTCAACCCAGCGCGCCTCCACGTTCCTTCCTCCTCCGCGACGCTTCGCCGCCTTTCTCCTTCCCCGCATCGCTCAATGCCACCTATACCGCCATCTTGGTGGCGTGGCTTTAGCACGCGCTCAGCTCGCTCCGCCGTACTATTCCCGGCCCGTGATTATCTTCTTCAACTCCAGGGGCCTTCCTCCTGCGGCGTTCGCTTCCTTCGCGGTGACACGCACCATCTCGCCAATACCACAGACGGGGCACGTACGCTTGCCCCTTAAAACTGCATTAATCTATAGAACGTGTAGTAAATAATGCTATCATGGCCACCCTGAGGTCTCGAATACTGCGCCCGAAGCTCGTCAAGTCTGCTGCAACGTCTCGGAGAATTCTTTATGAGTGCTTGCTCTAGTACGAAAACAACACAAGAAGACAGGCGGTCGTCCTGTTTTCTTTTCTTCAGCGCGATGTTCCTTCGCGCAGTAAACAGGTCGAGTTAACTTGAAGCCATATGTAAGTTACATTAACATGCACAGCACGTCACACACGAATAAACACTTATAAAGAGAGTCCGTGCGGCTCTCTTTCTCATCCAATCACCTAAATTATGTAAGCGCACTAGTCACAATCGGCAAATGATTTGCGGGCCTCTCTAGTGCGATCGATCGCCAGTGACATCTGAGACGCAAACAGTGCGATCGCGCGTGTATCGCCCCCACGCAGGCCTTGTGCTCCCTATATCTTGTTGAGTTTTTCACGCACACGCTCTGCTCGGTTTTCCACGGTAATCGAGCTTGCGTAGGCACGCTCTCGTCTTTCATTCTTTTATTCATTGCACAGACTAACGTACGTCGCGATGTCCGGGCCATACGCCAACTTGGTGAACAACGACGTCGCACTTTCTTTCTTTTTCTCTTTTTCTCCTTCCTTCTTTTTTCTTATTGTTCATTCACTTTCTCTGATTCCTTCTTTCTTTCTTTCGTAGTTTCATTTCTTGTTTCTTTATTTTTTATTTTTTAGCCCATTATAAGCTCTGAAATTTGGCGCGTAAGTCCTCGTTAGTGTTGTCGAACCTGTTTCGGAGAAAACAATTTCCGGTAATTTTGTGTATTCGTGAAGCGTGAGACGCTTCTAGGCTTCTGGCTACCCACTTGACGAAATAATTGTATGTATACGAATCTGCGTGAAATGAAGACGGATGCGCACACAGCAATGCGCTTGCTAGAAATAAAATAAACATAAAAAGAGAACGCAACCGCCGAGGGAGGGATGGGGGAGGGGGTTAGCAAGAAGGAATTATTATGTCATTTTGAACTACAGCAAAAAAATAGAAGGAAGCGGTGAGAGCAGTATTCAGGCATCAGAAATAAAATCGTTTCTGACTGCCGATTCGGCCAAACCCACCTAAACAGGATGACTTAGTTTGTTGATGACTTTTTCATGAACGCGACCGAATGTCAAATTCCCATAGACGTTTCAAGGTAATTCACAAGACACAGCAGGCACAAACACATAATAATAATAATATTTGGGGTTTTACGTGCCAAAACCACTTTCTGATTATGAGGCACGCCGTAGTGGAGGACTCCGGAAATTTTGACCACCTGGGGTTCTTTAACGTGCACCTAAATCTAAGCACACGGGTGTTTTCGCATTTCGCCCCCATCGAAATGCGGCCGCCGTGGCCGGGATTCGATCCCGCGACCTCGTGCTCAGCAGCCCAACACCATAGCCAGGGCACAAACACAGAAAAGAAAGAAACTGAAACAGTGAGATGGGACGTAGCTCTACCCTAAAGCGAAGAAAAAAAGAACATAGGAAAAAGAAACAAGAACGCCGTATACACATCGTACAATGCCACGACGAACGAGGCAACAACTAAATCACATAGATGTCACGACCAAATTAATACGCTGAATCTATAGAACGTCACGTGACGGAGAGCGAAGAATAACCTACACCATCACTGTATCGAAAAGAAAGTAAACAAAAGAAGCACAACTTGCAACACAAGTCTGACCGGACAAAACGCCCTTTATTATAATGCCATTTCGTCTCCTACCATGTTTTCTATTTCCATGTCGCCTCTTTTATCTTTGTCCTCGAGAATATCACTCTATCCGCGAGTAGTGCATGAAACGCTGCGCCTTCTCTGACGTCACCCCCTCCCCCCCTTTTTTTCTGTTACACAACAGGCGAGCTAAATGGAATTTAAAACTCAGCGTATCGAGCTCAGTCATTTTCACGATTTCTGTGGCGTTTTCTGGTATTCAAACGAAGTATTCACAACGAGCAGTGCGATACTCGCAGCACCAGTGGAAACGTGCCTCGAGTTCACGAATTCATCTTGTTCAAAAAGCTTTCCATTGCATAGTTTACATTCCTACGTTCTCCTTGCGGGTCTGTATCTCTCTATCTCTGCCTCTCTCTCCCTCTCGCTCTCCCCCCCCTCTCTCTCTCTCTCTCTCTTTCCACTTTTGTTTGTTTTTGGAAAAAGATAGTAGAGAGAGTCACATTTCTCTGAAGGAATCCAGGTCCGCGTTCACAAAAAGCTCTAATACGCTAGAAGCGTTCGTCGGAGCAAATTCCAGCGATTCCTAACGCTGGACATACTTATAGTGAACGCGGCCGGCCAATGGGAAAGATCACTTGGGAAAGAAAAGCGTAGTGAATTCGGCCCCAGTTTTTCATTGATCCCCATAATTTTTTACGCACCGTCGTACACATCTTGTGATGGCCATTGTGGCACGGATAAGATGCTATAGGTAACCTATACACTGCCATCTTCCCGCAATCTAGCCTGTTTAATTTTTCTGTGAGAAGAAGCAATGCAGCGTGCTTGCTTCCGTTAGACTGGAAACTAATTTCGTGCCAGAGCTATTTATGGGGAGAGGAGGAACGGCAACAAAAACTAAGACGTTATCTTAGTCTCTGGTGATTTCGAAGAATAAATGTGGAAGAATAAATGCCTTTTGGCAATAATAACGCCCACATTTTATTCCAATGCGTTGTTTCTCTACTCGGCAGGCGTCTGCTCTATATCCGAAAGAGACAATGAAAAACAAAATGGTTCTGGGCTGACTGACTTTGACTGCCGGTTTCTGGTAAACTCTAAAGCCAAACGAGCATTATATCTCGAAGGGAGCCTCTTTGTGTAATAGCGCAAATATTTAGACATCTCTTTCGCAAGCGAGAAACTGTTGAGGTGAGAGCTACTGCAGTGCGCCCTAGCTGTTTACCGTTATTTTTTTTCTTTTACATCTCATTAGGCATAATAGAAAACAATAGATGTCACCTTGAGAAGGTTTTTTTTTTAATGCGAGGGTTAATGCTGGAAAGCAATTGTCGACACTGACACACAGTTGAAATAAGCTTCAACCTTGCCGACGAGTAAGTATACTCTTGGAGCCGAAAATTAAAGAACGATAGGGATTGTAGGGATTGAAGAAATGTTATTTGTCTAGTTATAGAATAATTCGAGAACGCATGAAAAGGCCTTCGTCCTCCAAGGGGCATAAAAAAAATCGACCCAGGATGATGATGATGATGATGATGGTTATGAGATTTATTGGAGCGTCTGTTTTCGTGCTTTAAAGCATAAAAAGTTAGAATTGCATTCACGCTTCTGTGGAAACACTGAAGAAGGGGGAAAGGGGGAAATAATCTTTTATCATCCTAGTGGTAACCATCCAGACCCTGCGGCCCACGTAACCGACTGGGGCAACTCCAAGCTTCAAATGGCCTTCTTTATAAGTGCAAGTGCAGGCAATTAATAATGCTTGCGTAACTTCCTGTCTCACATTTACTCTTATTGTATCTGAAAAGAAAATTCTTGTCGGCGGTACCGTTGCTGTATACTGATGGAAATAAATGCAGCAGGACGCCTTTGAATGACCGCGTTTGTATTTCTCATTCTTTACAGCACAACAGCTTGCGAATACGTGCAAATATTATATCATTACTAAAATTGTCTGAGTTTCGGCTTGCTTTTTATTTTTGAAAGCTTTCTGTTGGCTTTTGCAAGAGGCCTTATTGGCTTGCGTTAGCAGCATGATCCTTGTGCCCTTTCTGGTCACATTTTTTTTAAAATTAATCTCGACCTATCCTGAGATATTATGGATGCATGCGAGCTTAACCTACCGTCTTTCTCGGACGCTGCCTGAGAGAAGCACACATGCAAATAGGATAGCTCCGTTTTCGATATTGATTTTTATTATCAGTGCATTACGTGCACCTTGAATATGCCCAGTCAATGCGAACATAAAGGAGTAATTAGATCACTTTACAGCTACAGACAAGATTACTTTACAGCGGGCAGCTACACACAGTGGTAGCTATCCGCTCCTCGTAGCCATTTGCTGGCAAGCCTTCGAAGGGCGGCTCCTTTCAAAATGCCGTAAGTATAGGAGCAGATAGATCTTTAGCTGTGAAGTCATGTTTCCATTGTTTTCTATCCGGCCCTTTCTTTTTTTTTTCTCTCTTTTTTATGCTCTCTTTTCCGGGTAAAGTTTCTTAAATGCAATCTTTCTAATCTTGACCGTCTCTCAACACAACGCAGTCTTTTATTCACAAGGTACATTTTCAGAGCTTCTCTTTTTTTTTTCATGACGTTTTCTTCTATTCATAAGGTCGGAAGAAAATTTTCAGTTGAGACGTGCACATTATTGTGGTGCTATAGAGTTGAGATCGTCGATTTTATTTCTTAATTGCCCGATCTAATGTCGCGGTGCCCCCGGTTTTATGTTGCCAAGGCACCGGCACTTTATGGTCTTATATTGACGCCCTGTCACTCAAAGAAACTTACTTTAAGTCTGCCGTGTAGCCCCCCCCCCCCCCCCCCCCACCCCCTGCACTGATAATTTGAGCTAAAATTTAACGGGTTCCCAGATTCGGGAGATCTGCACGCGCCGCGCCACGTTCAGCAAGTACAACACAGATTTCACGAAGTGCTTACATAGCAACTAAGCTATGTACACGCCAGTTATGTCCGCCAAAGTGTCCCTGTTGATGGGGGAAGCGTTTCTATACCTTTGCAAGCATTCCTGCGCATCGCCTACCCCTTCCTTTCTTATATGCATTATGAAACCCGATCTTTTATACACGCAGTCATGCGGCTTCTCACGCAGAAAACGCGTGTTTATTGGCTTTGATTTCTTAGGGCCGTATGCGTCCACATCCCAGTGCGCGTATTGTGTTGTTACGCGCTCGAATACCCAAAGCCTGAAGGGAATGCATTGTCCATCTTGCACTCACACAGGACAAGTACTGGCCGTTAGCGTCGTGCTTAATACACGCCACATATTTACATTTGGTTTGTAGTTTGTTGAACGCAGTTTTACAGGCGTTGCACAAATCATGCTGAAAACACCATAGATCAGGCGTCACCACGAGCCGCATTCAAATACAGTGCCTTCCCTCTCCGCTCCCCCCCCCCTCTGTTTCACGTAGAGAGACGAATTCGCAGCGTTTGATTCACGAAACAGCGACAGCGATATCAAATGGGCTTGGAGCAAATATGACAAACATATAATTTTATTTTTGATGTACTCGTTTCATTTTTTTTCGGTTTTCTTTTACAATCGGCCAGGCAATGCGATTCTAGAGAGCACTGCTATTTACAAAGGAATTGCAAAACTTCGCTCTCGAAAAGAGTCAATATCTAAAGAAACTAAGCGGCAATGCATTGCAACTACGCGTTTCTAGCATATAGTACAGTGTTCGGCTAATTAGCTTACGTTAAATTAGGAAAGCAACGAATAACAAAGAGGAGAAAGAGGAAAAGGGTTTCTTGAAGGCAGGAGATGTTGGCCCTGATTATTGCAAGGTTTGGGCGTAACTAATAATATGGCAACTCTAATATTTATTTTATTCAAAGAAAAAGAAACAGAAACCAATAAGGTTGACGTACAGAGGGGTGAAAAAGTGGCTGTAAGCTTTGAATACCGTAAGCACAAGAGTAAGGCTTACGTAGCTCACGTTCAGCCCCCATTAATGTCGGAAAGCGTCAGAGGAGAATAGGCTGAAACTTAAGGAAGCGTGCTAAAATAAAGTAAACAATTGGAAAAAACACAAAAGAAGGTCCCACGTGTTGCTAAATCAGTGCCATGAGTCTCATTTCTTTTTCTTTTTTTTTTTTACTTTCACGTAACCTTCGAGATACGAAGTCCATAATTTCAAGTGCGCTGGCGGCAGCCGGGCTTCTTAATTTTCTTGCAATGCACTTCTTAATTCATAAGCCTTCGTCTGTGCGAAAGTCACGTTCCCCTAGGTGTTAACACACGAGACAGGATTACGTCCTCAGATGAAAGGAAAGACAGAGATTAGAGGAAACATAATGAACTCGAGGGCTATGCTTCGCAATGAACGTGTTGTCCGCAGGAGAATATATGTGGCCGATAAAAAGAACAAAAAATACATATATGAGAAAAAAAATCAGCTGCACAGTTTATGAGGTTTAATTAGCTTGCTGTGTTCGCAATCGCGGGCTCTCTTTAAATGCCCGCTCGTCTGCTCAGTACCGTGCAGCAGAACGAAATTTAAGCCTGGCGATAACGCTACACGGAAGCCGGATCGATAGAGTCGTTTGTCTGTATAGAAATTTAGTTGGTGTTCGGCTGGCACAGCCGTCGTAGCTGACCAATTGAAATAGCAAACTGGAATTGGCCGGCGCCACCACGGCACCGGTCAATCGGAACCCGTTCTCGATCGCGTAGACTTCCGTATAAAGCGGTAGAATCCGGGATTTGAGTGAGGCGAGTTCGAGCTCATTACGCAAACACTGCACTGTTTTAGTGTGACCGGTGTGCGCACACGCACGGGTCACGGGCGGCAGAAGGGAGCACTGTTAATCTATTAACACTTTCTACCTTTCTCACCTCCACCTCCCTTTCTTTCTTCGCTCCCCCTTTTCTCCTGACCTTCTCCTGTACACGTATGCGTTGCACCGAAAGAGTATTCTGTGCAGCCCTCGTCATATTCACACCACCACGCTCCTTCCTCTTCACATCATATCTCTGTTACTGCCTCAAACCCCTTCCCCAGCGTGGAGTAGCAGGCTAGAGACACATCACTCAGGCCGACCTCTCCACCTTTCTGCCATTAAATATTATCACTCTCCCTTCCCCTCTCAGATTTTCTCCATAGTTAGTTTGGAAGGTCTTCGAGCCCTGACCTCCTCCTGATTAAAGCAGTCGACCTGAATGTGCAAAGGCGTGCGCGACATGAAAATGAGCCAGGAAAAAAGACAGCAATGAGAAATCTAAAGGTCAACTAAGAAAAGAAATACTTTTGAAATAGATGCACAAAACAGAAAACGATGGACCGTGTATGCATTGGTCGCCACACGCGTTACAGTCACACACACACGTGTACTCACTGAAAATAACGCGAAAGAGAAAAAAAAATATATCTTAGGTATCAAATTGTTATTATTCTTCTGTTATCTTATTTTTTAATCAGGAGACTTGGTACTTTATGCTTTAACTCTCTTGGCTTCTAGCTGCGTGGTTTAGTTAGTCTGAACCACTGAAGTGTCTTCATTTCTCGTACCTTTCTACCTACGTGTTTTTTAGGAAATGTTTAACTCCTCTGCAGCCATGCGGGGGGGGGGGGGGAACACTCTCCTGGCTCCTGTTTTCGATACCACATAATGAGAACGGTTATGTTACGAATAGTTTCACATGACTCTAATCTAAATTGCTTGCTCTGCTATAGCGCTTGCATCCTACCGGAACAGGCGTGATTAGCAGAAAACTACGCTTTGTTATATGCCCGGGAGCCAATACTGAGCGCTTTCACTTTCCCGTTCCGCTGAACGAAACACATCCTAAATTTCGCCATATCAAAGCCCGTCGTGAGGGAAATCAGGCCAGCATTAAGTTCTCGTTACAAGCCCGTTAATTGCGACTGGACGCTTGCATTTTATTGCCAGTTGTATTCGTTAATTTATGATGTTTTTTTCTTGTGTTCTTTGCACGGAGGTTACTTGCGTTCACGAATATAGCGTTCACCAATATCTGCGCACGCAAGGTGAAACGACCTGCAAAGGAAAAGAAATGAAAAATGAGATTTATTTATTTATTTATTTATTTATTTATTTATTTATTTATTTATTTATTTATCGATCGATCGATCGATCGATTGATTGGTCGATCGATTGACTGATTAAGTTCAACGTCCCATAGCGACATTAGGCACTTGGTATACATGATACGCCATACTACTAGTATTAATTTGGCCCACCCGACCTTCTTCAATATATGTGTCAAAAATTTATTGTTTTAGCAAAGCTTGAACTTGGCTTAGTCGGTATTTCTTTCTTGGCCTACTTTTCTTTACCGGAAAACACATATTGCATTAGGCGCATTAGTGCGTCTACATCTTAGAAGTAGTGCAACGCTGCGGAACCACCAGGTGTCCCTAGCAGCATATCTCAGCAAATACACTCCGAAGCTATCGAATTATGAGAATCATCCGACCCTTGCGAGAGCAATAAGAAACGTGTAAGCACTACAATACCATGTTTATATGCCTGTGTACATAGTTGTGCCCTATTCCAAGACAGCACGAACCACAGGCGCATGCATTTCTTCTATAAGATTGTTCAGCGGTACAACAAACAGTATGTTTCCCGTTTGGCAACCACAAAGGCTGGCTGTTTACCCACCATGAAGTCAAACCAAACTGACAAGCTTGTAAACGCACGCTAACCAACCTCAACCAAAGCGTGAGGTCCTTTTCTCTCTTTCTTTATTACGTTTTCTTCTTCTTCTTTTCTTTCAGTACCCGAGGGAAACCGGCCGGGCGTCGGTCTGTTTATTGAGTTTGGCAAATTGGGATCTGTTTCTTTCTCCTAGCTGCAGCCGAGCTCGTTTACCCCAGCCTTGCAAACCCAGTCGCAACATTGGCGTGGCCACGGGGTACGCGCGAGAATCCTAATTCTTTGTCGTCTTCATTACTGTCTTAAGGCCAGATGACGCCCACCACGTTTTCCTTATTTGCTTAGGCTGTATCCACAATTCCTGACTGTGGTTCTGCTTCTTTCAGTGCAAAGGGATGTTGAACTTCATGTAAAAGTAGCACGATGCTACAACGGAAACCTAGAAGGCCTCCAGGAATGCGTGGATTTTTGTGCCGTGCACGTAGTAAAGAAAGAAACAGAAATAGAGAGGTTACTAGGCTCAGTTCAGTTAGCCATTCTACACGTGGAGAGGGAGATGGGAGGATGAAAGAGGCAGAGAAAAGATAGGAGCCGATATCAATGCAGTGCACCAGACCAGGCACAGCGTGGCATACACAGTCGGGCACTCAAAACTGTTGTTGCCTTCAGGTACTGCAGAAGTGCTCATCCAAGTTTCGCGCTTAATAAGGGGTTGGGCGTGCAGGCTTATACCCTTCGTAGCTTCATGGCTACTTTCAAGCGGATGCTGAATTTTTTTTTTCACGTCCTGAGCTTTGTATCGGTTTCCCCAATTTCAGGTCCATCGAACATGCAGCTCAGAATGGCAGATTTAACTTTGCTTCGTTGGGATGCAGGTTCTTTTTTAACGGACAAATTTTGCCCACTGAGCATGATGTTCTTTGTTTGTTCAGAGGTTATGCTACATTGCGATCAATGCTTGAGCAACGTAGGAATTAGCCCTAGTTGGTTTGACACCATACAGTGAACACAGAACCGTGCGTGAAGAAATAACAAGAGTATTTTTGTGATACTTTTGTGCCACATATTGTTACAAATTTTGTGATATTTTCTTTTGCCAAGCGATGTATCGGTGCCCAATAAAGGCGCCAACCTCTCCTAATGCATGATGTCAGTCAAAAAAGAAGAGAAGAAAATGCGAAGGGGAGGAAGACGACAACAAAGGCGAGTGCTAACGCAAGACACGGCGCTTGAATTTGTATTATTTATTTTGTTCCGCAGCGGCTTTTGTTACCGACTAATGTATCCATTTGCTTCCACTTCCAATGCATCCATCAAAGTTCTACAGAAACGGCCGGTCTTGTCGTCTACGCTCACAATGATCGTTGCTTTAGCGATTTACCAGAGCGCTCTGATTGCCCGCACATTAAGAACTGTTATGCAGTTCAGCTTCCTGACATAACTTCTAGCTTCCGCGATACCGCGAAGTTCGCTTAGCTCGACCTGTACAAAAAGAAAAGAAAAATAGAGAGTAATAGAATGCACAAAAGATAGGCACAGAAAACGTCTTGACATCACTAGTCGCCGTCGTCATTTCCTGGAACTTATTTACTGTCTGAACAATTGTCTGCACCTGAGCCGCCTTTCCTACAGACCCGCTAAGTTTGTACGCCCTCATGATCCGCCTAGTTATCTTTGCGGTCATCATTCATTGCTGCATAATGTAATGCAACTATTTGCATTATTTCTATTAAGTATGTAAGGAGATTTGACCGCAGCGGTTGTGAATTGGTAGAGTTTTTGCATATAATATGGGAGGTTCTGGGTTCGAACCTCAGTGCCTTCGGAAACCCTACGCGGTTTTTCTAATGGGTAGAGATATGTACAACGACCTGGCGCTCGATTGTTTACATGGGTTCCCATATCGAAATTAGGCCCAATAGAAATTTGCGAAGGCCTCTGGGCGCCCCTAGCCCCACCACAGCTTTGAGATACAGTCGAGCGTCCGCGGCTGCTGTATGAGGCAGACGAGAGCTGTCGCCAGGTGCCTATCGGTAAAATAGGGTCACGTTTTCTGTAACGAAATTTTGAACTGCGTTGCGCCTGCCCCGATAACGACGACGTTAGAAAGCCGGGAATCGGAGTACGCATACGACGTAGCAACGCAGATAGATAAGAGCTCCACAGACAAAAAAGGCAGCCGGCGTTGGAGCTGGTGGTCGCACCCGTGAAGAGGTTGTTGTTGTTGTTGTTGTTGTCCTGAGTGGCCGTGGCACATACCCACAGTGGGGGATTGGCCAAGAATCGGGCGGTTTAATTAGGTGCCTAAATAATAATGATAACAAGGGAGTTAACAATTTGGGCGTGTGAGTTTAAAAGTGAACGTTTTGTGTTTGGAGAAAAAGGAAATAATCAGATGAAAACCGGGTATAAGATAATAATAATATTAACAATAATAGTTAATAAAAGATAAGAAATAAAAGAAAGCTATGGTTGGGAGGGAGAACGATCAATCTAACATGGAAATCGCTTGGTTTCAATTAGGTAATTTTGGATCGCCAAGCAAACATTTCTGTTGCTGAACCCAACAATGGAGGCTCCAAAAGATAGGATCACTGGCACTGATAAAGTTAGACCAATAGAGCGAAGCGGGATTTCGAGTAGTCGTTTTCTTATAATAGAAAAACGTCTGCAAGACAACAAGAAATGGTCGATTGTCTCCACCTCGCCGCAGAATGAGCATAATGGTGAGGGGACCAGACCAGACCTGTGGAGGTAGAAGTTCAATGCAGGTATACGGCAGCGCAGCTTTGTTATGGACACTTCAATTTTCCGTGTTCGGCAAAAATCTCTGTTCCAAGGGTGCAGCAGATGTCCGTAATCCACAGAGTTAGTAATTGTGGAGCCTGATACTGACTGTATAATGATACTCCTGCGAAATCTAGCTGCAGTAACATAAGCAGTCAAAGGGCAGCAAGGAAGAATCGGGCCACTTATTGATGCCTTGGCTAGAGAGTCTGCAATTTCATTAATGATTAGTCCTTTATGGCCAGGCACCCAAATCAAACGCACGCTTCTCAAGTAACCAGGTACCAATGATTGAAATGTCCTCATTACGCGAGAATCATTAGAAGCAGTAAGGGAGGAGCACAATGATAAAGAATCAGTGACTATCACGGCTGACGTAATTGATGGTCCTAATTTGCGTAATGCCAGCACCACGGCCATGAATTCGGCTAAAAAAATCGGTATGAAATCTGGCAGCCGAAGAGAAAATGTCCAATCGAGAATCGGGGAAAATATTCCTACACCTGACTTTTCTTCACATTGTGAAGCATCTGTAGCAATTACAACGTTTGTAGAAGGTTTTTCAGGTGATCTTGAAATATACCGTCTAGAATACGGTGTGGAAGTAATTTTGCATTATTAGGAAAGATATCATCAAATTGAATATCCGTGGCAACAGCTCTGTCGGTAATAGGAAGAACATCGCATATGCGCACGCCCAAACAGTCAAGTAATTTTTGCACGAATATAATTTGCGGATTATGTAGTCGCGGCCAGATGACACCGAAAAACAACGCAGGTTGTGAAATAAAGATTATCTGGGGATGACGCAGTGGTGATTCGTAAATCCTTAAGAACGTCTGCACCGTCAAAAGCCGGAACCTGCACGAAAGTGGCGGGACACGGGATTCTAGATAAAGAATAGAATTTGCAACAAAGTTAGGAAGACCTAAACACAGACGTAATGCCTCTCTTTCTAAGAGGATTAGAGGACGGGACATGTAGGCTGGAGCTCCAGAGAAGAGCACGCAACCAAATTCTAATACAGGGCGAACGTACATACGATATATCATTAGGAGTGTATCTCTTCGCATTCCTATTCGACGACTGCTCAGCCTACGCAATATGCCAATTGCACGGGTACCTTTCCCAGTCAAATGATCTATATGTGAGCGCCAGTTGAGAGAGGCGTTATAAATAATTCCGAGGTATTTAACAGATTCCACCTGTGGTATGTCTTGAAGGTGGTAAGACAATGAAATGTGCACTATGTCACGTATCGGAAATACGAGAACAGCACATTTGCTGGCATTGAGTGTGAAGTGACTAGCATCTAACCACCTCTCCAGATCATAAAGGTAAGTTTGCAGTCGTTGGTATAGCGTGTGGATGTCGTTGGCCGATGCAAAAAACGCAATATCGTCTGCATAAACATAAGTTTATGAAGTTTATAAGTTTATGAAGAGGTTGCCCGGGATCATTAATATGTTGCTATTTCAAGCAAGTGAACTTATTAGCAACGCTAAGTTCGAGGCCCTTGAGCTTAAGTGCTTGCAGTTCCGAAAGCGTGCCAAAGTGCGGGTATTGCATGATATCACAGCAATGCCCAGTTTGCGTCTTTCCCCGTTTATTTATTTTGACAGTGAGGCTGTTAAGGGCTACCAAGGATCGTGTCCATGAGACGCACAAAACTATCATCATCAGGATTGGCTCCAGCGTCGTCTTCTTCCACAGTTGACTCGTCGGCGCGACTCGGCGCTAGCGCGAGAACGCGCTCGTGCCACTGCTCCCGCGTCGATCGTCGTAATTAATTAATTAGTCAGTTAGTTAGTTAGTTAGTTAGTTAATTAATTAGCGTTTTGTTGATTCCCATAATTGCTCGATTAAGAAACACAAATAGGTAACCAATTTTACAGTTAGGCTATTAATGAGTAGTTCCCCCAGGATCGTGTCTGTGTGTAGACGCAAAACCCCTACGTGGGCCGACCCACGGCGGAGGTGACGCAGGCGTTAAGCACTCCGCATACGTGTGCCGATCCCAAAGAGTGGAATACCGGGCCGACCCACGGCGGAGGTGCAGTTCGCGAGCCCACACACACATAGTTTCGCTGATCTTCCTTCCTCACTGAGTTGAAGGGCACTGAGATTTCTGTTTTGTCATCAGAAACACGCTATGAGCTTCGCGTGTTCTTACTTAACATTACCACAAGATTCAAAGAAGGTACTTTCTGCCAAGAATAGTTTGGATTACAGCTGTCGTAAGAGATATTTAATTCGTTAAATTTATTTTAATATTTTACTTGCGCCAACGGTTTATCGAGTTGCGCCATGAAAGCATGGAGTAGGTGCTGCTTTTCAATGAACCTCTCGCCAGCTTGGGCCACTGAGTATGCGCCACTGATCGTGCGGCAAGCGAGGAAACAATTCTCAGCGTTCGCGGGCGCACCAAGCTTCCAGTCTCGGAGGTTACGCGTGGACATCTCGGCGCTGCCACCACATGACGCAGCGCGTCCAGAAAGAAGTGCGTGGCGTGTGCCAACTAGGCCAGCATCTTATTCTTGCCTTTCCGTCTCTAACCAGGCAGGACAGTCCGTAAAGAACTGATTGTGAAAACCTACTTTGCGCAACTCCGGGAGTCCTGGAACATCCTTCCATTAACACCAGCGTCGCCGATTAATTAGAAGCAGCGATCTACTAAAGCCTACCCACTCGTATGCGTGCAATATGCAAAAAAGCGGAAGGCTGAGTAAGGGAAGAAAGAAAGAGAAAAAAGGAAGAAAAGAAGAAGCAGGAGGAAGGTGGACGCTCCGCGCGTGTATATACCATTAATTAATTACAGGAGTAGTCAGCCGCCCAGCTGCGTGGGCCAGCGAGCTGTAGGTGTTGTTTACAGGGCGCCGAATGGTGTTAGCCCGGAAAACATAGCAGCCGCTCCAGAGTTTATATGGAGCGATTCGCTGCTTGTCTGCTAAGCTGTCCCATTTGCGACCGTGCATGCACATCCATTTTTGCTCGCCCCAGTTTCCGGGAAAGTTACTGCGCGCACGAAATTTATGGTTGTTTAATAATCGAAAGCCCGAACGAAGCGTCCAGGAGAGACCTCGCCACGCATTAGTTTCGCGTCGTGTCGCTGTCTCGTTTTATTTGTCTTGTATGCTTGCACCAATTTCTACTTAACACTTTCCTCCTTTCACATTCGCCTCCTCAGAGCCCCGCAACTTCTCTTAACCGCACGCAGGCGAAATTCCAGCAAGTGGGGCACGAGCTGAGCACCGCCCTGTATGTGCGTCACAATAATCATGCTGTTGTGTCCGTTGTTGTCCTGTCAAACTTGGGAGTGATCCATACTTTCGATTTGATCGATCGTCAGTAGAATTAGAATTAACGGCATGCAGTTCAAGAGGTGTCCTACTGAGTGGGGTAGAAAAGAATAGCAGGAAAGTCCGATTTGCCCCTCTAAAGGGATGTTAACGGTCCTGATAGGCAGGAATTTTGGAGAGTGGTTTTCAAAAATATGAACTTTGTCTTTTTTTATATTTTTATCGCCGTGATGTTACGCATAATGTCCTAGTGCGATAAGATACTGGGGAGTTTTAGATTCTTGCGTCCACTAATATAAAACTCGCTACTGTCGCGCCCCCGCGCACTGTAGACTGTGGGTGCGAGTGAAAGCCTGCGAGAACTAGCCGAAAAGGATGGTGGCTTAATGCGCACCCAGTGCTGGAGGTCACATGATCAAGCTCGCTCAATAAGTGGGGGAACGGAGTATCTCTTCCTCTCCTGCGCGCGCACGCGGAACGTGCAAGCGTGCCTTAAGGGGAGGAGAGGGAGGAGGCAGGCGATTTCTCGAGCCGGGTGATGACTGCGCATGGCGCGGCTGGGCGCATACGCGGCCCGCGAAGCCTATCTCGGAGATAATCTGCAGCGAACTCAAATGGCTGGTGCCTTCACGTACGCTTCCTTACCGATCGCTTAGTCTTGGTGGTCGTGTAGTCTCAAGATTCGGAGACGCGTTGAAGCGAGAGGCTGCACGAAGCGTGCAATCTCCATCACGCCAGTGTTGTGGCGGCGAGTGTTAGCTGTCATCAAGTAAGATTTATTCATGTTTACCTCTACGGGCGTAAGGCCACGCTTGTTATTTTGATTAGTAAGCAGATGTTTACTGCAATTTACGCGGTCGATATATACTACGAGTCTTACGTTCTATATCTGTCTAATAAACTACAAGCGCTGTCTATCCTCTCCTCTCGAGTGTAACTGCCACTTTCTTAACACCAAAATTTCATGGTTCTTTTATGGGTGCCATGAAGTCATCATATTGGTAGTTCTTATGGCGGGTAAGCACAGTGTATACCCACTGCGTTAGTGAATGTATCCAAACAGCGCTATTATCGTAAAATTGAAATACTGAGGACGGCCGTAGAAAAGTAAGAAAACAAAACACAAAATGTTGCGTCATTGCCAGGAAATACGTCATGCACCGACGGGAGCAGAAAAACTGTAAAATGCAGCATACGCTTCTATTCACAGCTTCAGCTTCTTAGCGTTAAAAGGGAGCTCCAACATAAAGGCAATACACTACACCGTGTCATCGTCAATGATCGACGCTCTGTGCGGACGTAGTGAAGGCGAAAAGGAAAAAGAAGATGCTTAAACAAATATTTACGTATAGTTTCCAATTCACCCTTCTTTCCTATCTTGGTTCATTCAATTGCCCCCCAGCCTTGTGTCTTCGCAACTAACATCTCTTAAAGCGTTCGAAGCTTTCTTTGCTCTTCCTTCGACTTTCCCACTGCCGCTGCTGCTGTGGCTGCGGCTGTCTGGCACACCACGTCCGGCGGTGGTTCAGAGCGCATGTATACATTACAGGAGCGAGCCAGAGAGGAAAGGGGACGCGAGAAACTCGTTAGCACCCACTGCGTCAAATGTGCACAATGCCCTCTGGAGCTTCCTGGCCGTCGCCACATTAGCCTCTTGACAGCTGTAATTATCCGTGACCCCATTGAAAAGCGTTGCAGAAACTGCCGCGCTTCCCTTTCTACTACAAGCGAGTTCAGAGGGGACGTAGATAGAATTGTAGAGAGAAAAGAGGAGAAGAGGCAGTTCCCATGCAGGAGAGGGGGGGGGGGAAGGTGGAGGTGACGTGATGAGAAAGCAAGGAAACCGTACTACTATACGACAGCGGTTGCGGCAAAAGTGGATCAGCTTAAATTCAAAGTACGGTACAGTACGTTCCTGCTATTCCTGAAAAATAAGCACCATGCAAATATGTCAAGCGGAAAAATCACTCATGGCGTGTAGAAAAGCAGAGCCGCATTAATTAAAGCGCACCGCAGGACACTACGGAAGCGGTCGACCGTCACATCAACCCTTCTGTGCGAGAATTCGCAGACTTGATGCCGACCGCAGCAGCCTCATTTCGACGGGGGTAAAATATAAAACGCACATGCACTTAGATTTTGGGACATTTGAAATAACATCACGGTGTCAAGTTTAATCCGGAGTCCACCACTACGGCGTGCCTCATAATATATTTGTGGTTTTGGCACGTACAGCGCCGTAATACAATTGAAGTTCAATACTTCTGCCACAATGCGATGTGCCATGTAAGGCAATGACAGTGCTCAATCCTCTCAGTGGGCATGAAATATGGCGCACAACAACGCTTCAAGCAAACATCTCTCCCTAGGTGTTCTGTGTACTACGCAGACAAACAGCAGTGGTGCAGGCAAGGTAACGTTTCAATCAACTGTACATTCTCGTGTTCGACTAAACGTGGAAAAAAGTTTTCGCCACCAACATCAACGCTAATTATCGTCAATCAAGCAAGAAAGCATCACTTACATCGATTCCCACAGTGTGTGGTATCTACATATTTTTTTTTCTTTTGTTTTCCCTTCATGGCATTTATTCGCAATTCTTTCATAACGCCGGCTGGTCTCGTTTTCTTCATTTATCTTTATGCTCCCTGCATGTCGCACGTTATTGTATATAGGGAGCGATGATAGGCGACCCCAACCGCCCTTACAATTTCAGCCTCCCCCAACTCTTAAACCCCCTCTTTCCTTCTCCCAATCTCTACACCTTTCACATATCCGAAGTTCATGGCGTCATTCTACCCATCCATTAATTTTCCTGTACACCTTCCCCACCCACTCCCCAATGGCCCCCTCTTCCCTCCTTTCGTAATTACGATGCGCATAATAACCCCGCCATTTTCATATTGCCAATGCAGTTTCTCACACAGACTAACTTTCGGAAACCGTTTTTCACCGCTCTCCTTTATGCGCGAACTTTTTCATTTTCCCCATAAATTAGTCTACGACGTTGCATCGTGCCCAAGTACCCGCAAGTTCTCACTACAACGGAATTTTCCTTTTTGTTTTGTTTTTTATCCTTCGCACTCTCTCTCACTGTTCTTGTTACTGGTTGCTATTACGCTAACATCTAGGCATCACGTTGACGTAACCTGCTTGCCAATTGTTTCCTTCGGCCCCAACGGCTTGTTTTTCTTTCATTATTACCTTCGTTTAATACCATCTCGACTCGTCCGTCGGCGCGCTAATTAAATTGAGAGGTATTCCCATGCCGAGCGCCCTCGTTCCCTCCATCCTGCCTGTCGACATTGAGGCCGCAGGGGTGATGGATGGTCAGGTGGCACAAGTGAGTGAGTGAGTGAGTGAGTGAGTGAGTGAGTGAATGAGTGAGTGAGTGAGTGAGTGAGTGAGTGAGTGAGTGAGTGAGTGAGTGAGTGAGTGAGTGAGTGAGTGAGTGAGTGAGTGAGTGAGTGAGTGAGTGAATAAACATATATTGGGTCCAGCAAAACGCAATAAAACGCGCACCTGGCTAATCCCACGACGAGACCGACAGGCCTAGCCTGCCGGTCAGACCGCAGGCGCGCTGGACAGCCAGGATTTGGTCTCCAAGGACGGGACTTCGCAGGAGCGCGTCCCGCTCTTCCTTGGTGAACATTTTTGGTCTTCCTTGGTCAACGGCCCGCACTCCAGGAGCATGTGAGACAACGTAGCAGCCTCACCATTGGTCGCGCAAGAACAATTCGGATAAATCTCGGGATATATGCTGTTAAATTAAGGTACGCCGGATTTGGGTAGGAGTTAGTTTGCAGGAGTCTGAGCGCGACCACCTGCTGCCTGCTTAGCTTGGAGGGAGGCGGCGGGAAAACCCTTCTCTCTAAGTAAAAGAATTCAGAAATTTCATTGTGCGCGATAGGAGCGTCCTTGTGTACGGGGAGAGAGTCGCCCAATCCGAGGGCAGCGCGGTCGGTAAAGCCACGCGTAGCCTCGTGGGCAGACTTGTCGATGTTGAGATTTGTTGAGTCGCCGGCGATAAGCACCCTTTCACTCTCTCCTACCTCTCCCTGCTTCCCTTTGTGATTTTCCGCCTGATTCGCACTCGACAAGGGGCATTGTCCTCTGTGCTCCTGCTTTTACCGCGTAGCGGCCTCTGGTAGGCGCCGCTCTTTCCAGCTAACCCTTCACCACGTTGCACGCATTCCACGTACTTTTCTGACACTCCCTCTCCTGTCGCGTCGGGGGACTGCGTTCCATTGTGACGCACGTTCTCGTTCACAATGGCGGCCCTGTTCAGCTTTTCCTCCGCTGCTTCCAGTATTTTTTCAACTACCTCCTGTGCATCACGCTTCCTGCTTAGCTCATTTTTGAGCTCTTCCACCTGTTTGACGAGCTCTTCCCGGAAAGCCTCCATTTTCTGCAGCCTAGTATCGACGTCACAGTGTGTGCAGGTTGACTCGATTCCCTCGCCATTCTAATCCATCCCCTTATCTGCCTTGAGGGACCCCCCGCACACTGCCTGCTTTCCAGGCTTTCTTGCCATGTATTGCAAGGCGTTTTCTGAGTCAAATACTATAACACTATAATAATGCAGAGCACGTGCCTTTTAACAAAAGCCGATATTCACAGGATCCAAATCCCCAAAATGACGCAAAGCAACTCTCACCACTGTTTCAAAAGCAATCAATACCGCGGAGACCCAAGGTACGACACGCTCTCGCACGCACTCAACCACGCGGCCACGCCCTCACTTTCCTACCAAAACACGCACAGTAAAACCACTAATAGATATTAGTCTTGCCACCACCAAGCTACCATTTAACGGCTACAAACACTCAACGTCCCACCCGGCAGCACGTGTTGAAGCACGTGGCGAGAAAGGATGCTCTAACCATCCTGCAAAACCAAATGGACACGAAACACACCCGCCCTATACGAGAGACAAAAAAGAGAAAGAAAAGAAAACCCCCAATTACTATTTAAAGGTAAAAAAAAATCAGTAAACCAAAAGTAGAAGCAAACTCAAAGCATGCGCAAGAACTTGTAATTTCGTCGCCGCCACGCAGCCCCGAAAATCACGTCCATTCGCCACAAATCTTCGCCACAAAGCCTTCGCTCTAGCGGTTCAGCGCGGCAAAGCAACGCCACCTAGATGAAAGTCTAGGTGACGTTGAGCGTAGTGGGGAAGGAGAAACTAGGCGAAGTGTCGCGAAGGAGGAAGGTAGACGGCGGCGCGCTGGGTTCACATCCTCTGGCAGTTGCTACAGGTTCTGTTTGCGTTACGGAGGTACCGGTTTCGTCTCGTGATAACACTGTTCTCACTCGCCGTAGGCTGCGTGTGCCAATGAAAGCTTGCGACGATGAGCGGAACATGGCAGCTGAATCTCAAGTGCTCAAAGGAGGAAAAGGGGGGGGGGCAGCGCGCCATCTTGCGTCACACGCATATAGCACTGGGAGGGGAGGGAAGGGGTGTTCAATTTCTGCAGCACGCAGTCGCGCGGTCTTTGTCTTTAATGCGATCTGCTTAAAAGGCACAGTCCAGGTGGTCCGATAGCTCGTAGCATCGAGTACGCCGTGTTCTCGCCGCTCAGCTTGCATTGAAATGATAGACAGCGCGAAGCTAACTTCGCTCACTGCTGCTGCTTCCGCGATTCGCCACGCAAGCGTTTTGACAGCGAGCGTCCGCAATAATCTGGAGTGATGTGTTCCTGTTTGCCTGTGCGTGCTGACACAATGCTTTAATTTAGCTAATAAGCGAATGTTTACAAAGGGACGTTCTACTCCGGCAGCTGTTGAGTATGGCTCGGCTATGTTAACCCTCTCTTGAATATGATCTGCGATGCGAACTGTCTAGGCACACCGAGGGCCGATAACTTGGTATGCGCTGCAACATTCAAACGCTTGCGCGTCACCCACGTTCACAAAGTCAAACGTCGCTGGCTCTTTATGTTTCCTCCTAATGTTTTCGCCTCTATCCACGACGATGAGCAGCGCAGGCTTAACCAAGGTATCTTAATCATATTTCACTGAATAACATTTGTTGTCTTCATAATGGTCGTATCTATAAATCTAACACTAGCAAAAAATACAGATAGTAATAAGAGCGCCGTGCCAAGTGAGCACACAGTCAAAGCGCGAGAAAGCGCGTGAAAATGAACCCATTTTAGCGGGAGTGTAGCAAACGACAAAGTCGAGCCCCCGTCTGATGTCACCGGAGCGCTGTTCGATGCGCCGCCATCGATCGAGCACGAGGCTAATAAAGTCTAAGGGCGATAACATTATCACCGGGTGTTGTGTGGTTAATGTGCGATTGAAAGCGTATGAGGGTGAACCGACAATGGCGGTTCAATCTCGCGCGCACGAGATAGGAAAGCGGGGAGGAAGCTCGCCGTGTTCCTTCGCGCGCAAGGCACCGCGGCGAGGGGGGCGTTCTACTCGGGCGCCTGCTGGTATGGCAGAGCCACGCATGGCCACGCGGGCCCTATATTGAGAGCGATAGGGGCAGTGCGCCGATTGCTGATAGATTCGTGTGCAGTGTTTTCCCCACTTAGGTCGCGTTGAAGCGAGAGGCAGCACGACCGTCAGTTTGCTCGCTGCTGCTGCCGCGCTTCCTCACCCCGACGTTTTGACAGCGACTTTCCGCGGACATCGAGTCAGATATGGTCATGTTTGCTTGCACACCCGTGACACCATGTTTGCTATTTGGTTAGTAGGCCAATGTTTACGAGTTTATACACTCGATAAACCTAGTATCCTTGCATCATATAGCTGTCAACAAACTCCCTATTGGAACTGATGCTTCTCCTTTTGGACGTAACTGTGACTTTTTTCCGTCCGACGAATACCTACAGAAAGGGTAAATTAATAAAAATTCTGCAATAACGCCACAGCAAATGTCTAAGCATGCGAAAGCATACCCTCAAATTTCAATCGGCCCATCTCCAAATTTCAAATTGGTCACACCCAATATCATGTTGGCCCACCCCCAAATTTCATGTTAGCCCTCCCCTATTATAGATTTCCCGTGCAATTTCTATGGGCCCCTACGTACCACTACGGTTATGCAGAAACCTGATTTTGTGTATTCTGGCTTATAAATTTCTATATTCTTGATTTCAGTTGTTCCTTAAGGCTTATAATATCATCTTTATTGGCACTATTAAAACGATTAAACATCTTCGCAAATTACGCATTTTTATGCGTATACAATGCATTACACTTTTCTTAGGCTGGGCAGATTTTGCTGGCGTACGGATTATTAAGAAACAAATCAGCGCTTTATAAGCTTTATAGCCGCTTTATTGTCTATTCTTTTGAGCTTTGCAGGACCTAACGCAATAAATAAAACATTATGGTCCGACGGTGGTTGCCTGTAGCGGCTGTCTGACCTTTATTTCAGTTTATTTTGTATTAGCTATAGACGGTACATGTTTGATTTGCCGACGTAATTTAGATAATAGCATACTGCTACGCGTTTAACAACATTACGCTGCGCCAGCGTTTTTTCAACATATTAGAGCTTTAACAAGATAGTGGAAGATATTCAACATAGCTAGCTTGAGAAACAATGTTGGTTTTGCGAAATGGTATTTCGGGGCCGTGCTGTATCGGTTGGCTCCAAAAGCAGTCGTGCCGATTGAACGTTCGCAATGTACTGTGTGTATCAAGTGTTTCTTTCGATAAAAGACGATACGCACACTGAGTAGCTATCACGGTACAATTCCACCTGGATGATAAGATATACAAAAAACGAACAATTGTATTCATGGCACGTTTTCAAAGTCCTAGTGCTCACTCACTATGATATAAGCTCACAGACTCAAGGAAAGGCAAAGTTACAGATATACTGATTGTCACATGTATAAATTGACATTCCATATATACAGTGTACACTATGGTTAAGTACAATGATGATGTGACATAGACACTTTACATAATTTTGAAGTGATGCTATGAATTATGTATATACAAAAATGACCATGTATAGGATAGCACCCACACACAGAATTCACGGGCAGATTCATTTTTGCATACTCAATGAGCACTTCTGATGACTCGGCTACAAGAACCCGACCTGTCGAAAATTAGCTATGCGCGTCCATCAGCTACCGACAGGAAACGGCATAACCATGCACTGTCGAAGGAACTTTTCTTCCCCAAGGCAAAAGTACTATTCTGATAAAAACGACAGTAGCTCAGAGTAGAGCCTTCCCATAAGTGGAAAAAAGAGGGCGGCGACGAGGTCTGGCGACAACTGACTCGCGCCGGTTACGCCATAGACAAAAGCCCCCGGAGAAATTAAAAGTCGCGCGAAGCGGCCACCTAGAGCGGCCAGATGCAGAAAAAGCGGTTAATTCCAAGGTCATGGAAGTATGTATGCCCGACGCTCCAACATACGACAGCAACGACGCATTGCAGCAGCACACGTTTGTTGGATTCTTGAAGAGGGCACTTGGGACACAGCGAAGCTGGGACTACGCCCCACCGCTCTAGCCTGCCACGATTTGGAAACACTTGCCACCCTAGGCGCCACATGAAGTCGCGTAGGTGGCTAGGCTGAAATTACGCCGTTATTGCATTCCATGACACCTTACTGGAACGTGCCCGTCGCGCTGGGGGAACTAGAGGAAGCAGTAAGGCTGACATTGTATATATAACACGGTTTCCCAGAACGTCTACATCAGGACACACCTGTTGCATGTGGCCATAAAATGCCAAGGCCGTAGAGTAAAATGCAAATGCGTTTAACACTTGTGGTCCGCGATTTAAGTGCACGGCCGGTAGCATGTAACGAATTTTTGTGCCGAGGAAACAGCAGGCGAGTTGACGCGCGGGACCCTGATTACGCTGTAACAGGCGGGGCAGAAATCGGAGCAAGCAGCCGGCAGCGGATATATGTGGGAGGCCGCCTTAGGCCTTGGCACGGCCACGGTGCGCTCTTGTTTATTTGTGAGGACCATGTTGACTTGCCCGAATGTAACAGATTATGTTCAAGTGCGCATGTCCATTTATCATGAATATCTCACCTTCCATCGTATCCATCTACTTCCACAGCCCATCCAGGTCGTACTTTCTCAATGTCAACAATACGGGCATTTATAATTGTGATACTTGCTCCACTGTCAACTAACGCGCTCCGTTCCTTTCCATCAACAAAAACAGATATATACAAGAGGTTTGCATGCTACAAATAAACAGCTTCTCTTGGTGTCTTCAGGCGGAAGCCGAAGCCCTCTTTATTTAGTTTTTTTGTCACAGCATCGGACTCTTCGTGCTGGCTTCAGCCTCCTTGGTCAGCCAGAAAGGACACAGGAGAAGCGGTAGACTACCAGCTTGGAAGCGGGAGTCTTTCATCAGCTCGTGTGGCAGTTGGGCACCTTGCACCAAGCACAATGGGCGGCCGCTGGGTTCCCGAGTCTTGTAGGTAGAGCTTCCGCATTCCCTGCAGAAGTTTTCAATCGTTTTGGGCCTTCTTACTTGTATTTGCTTCTGAAGGTCTGGACTCAAACCATGAATGATAAGCGGAACCACAGACGTCTCGAGCAAGGCTGAGTCAGCTAGCTGGAGTAGCCTCCTTTTCTCATAATAATAGCTGAGTGCAGACCCAGACCTGTAATTTAATGCGATAGCTTTATCCCATAATAATATCTTGTTCTCTCCAAAAGAGCCGAGAAAATTTTCCTTCCACTCCGTCCATGGCTTGTTGCTGTGAGCGTTGACACGCAATTCGTACCAACACTTGGCTGTTGCTGATAGGAATAGTCGAATGTTTTCTCTTGATCTTCATTACCGTGCCAGTAGTTACCATTGCATGCATATTCATAAAACATTAGCCAGGACTCGGACTACTGAAATCTCCATCAAACATGCCTGGCTTCACGTATTCGAGACTCGCCCTGTTCCTTCCTCTTTCGATCACGTTTACAAGCAAACGCATTAATTCATTTTGCTGTCTGTTCTGCTCCTGTTGCACTTCAAGAGACTTAGTGTGCAGGTTGACGCCACTGTCAGACGAAGCAACGGTAGCAGGCTTCGCGCAGTTTCGAATTGGAGTCAGCACAAACTTCTCATAATCTTGAAGTTTCATATTCAGCTTCACTTTTTCTTTCACAACTGAATCATCGTAAGTGAGCTTCGTTCTAGCCCTTATATAGGAGACAAATGCGTCAGTGCTCACTGCTTCCGGAAGAGCTTGTTTTCTTCATCTTGAGGCGTTGCAGCCAAGATTAGAATTCCAGCGCGTTGATTTGCTCCAATGATGAAGTCCACCCACATCTCGACTTGAATATCCACACAGAAAAAATGCGGCTGCACCAATTTGTAATAATACACAGTAGGGCTAGGCTGTGGTGTAAGTCATCTACTTTATTCTCACCCCTTGTCGCTTCGTCGTCTTCGTTAAGACACCCTGTAACTTCTTCTTCACAACGTCCACATACAATAAGGTGGCCTGACAGCCCGCAGAGTTACCTGACTGAACTAGCTTGGATGCTCGGTTGCCACAGTCAGAAGTTCAAATCCTCGCGGTTTTTCTTTTTCTTTTTTTGAAGGTGGGGAACTCGAATTCACCTCCCCCAGTAAATTATCTGCAGGCTTGTAGTGGCACCTGATACCGCAACAACGCCGAGAGCAAGTGGGGCTATACTAATCCAGGTACAGCCATATTCGGAAGACCCACAAGCTTCAGCAAGACACACCGTCACCGGAGCAGGAATTGGCCTCCCTGGTGCAGTATTCGGCCACCCTCTCCCAAACGACTCATTCGATTAGGCAAGTGTTTATAAGATCATTAAACCCACAAAGTTCCGGAATCGAAAATCTGAAGCGGATCTTTGGAAATGTCAAAGCACCTTTCACTTCAAAAGTTCATGAGAACTTTAAACCCATAAGGTTTAGGAATCGAAATGAATGCGCTCCGAAGATTCCGGACCTCTGCAAGAAACCACGACGAGCCCACTCGCCATCAAAACGCCCTTGAAACTTCGTTCTTGGACGGGGCTTTTTGCGTTGTGTTACTCCATGTGGATGGGCGTTGAAACGACATTCAGGCCGATCTTGCAATGCTCGCACCGATATGTCTTTTCGAGCATGAAGAAGACATCCTAGACGAAATGCAGAATGATTTCCGGCGCCAGGGGTTGTTTTGGTCGGCGGTTGCATGACAGCACGAAAAATTTTCTGGGGGGTGGGTGGGAGGGTTAGCTTCCATAAGCGCCAACCGCCCCCTTGAGGGGCGGGGGTTATGGGGCTTATGGTATTATGGGGCTTATATCCAAAAATGTTACTTCAATATGGTAAATAAAGTCAACTGAAAACCGGGGGGAAATGACGTAGAAAGATTTACCTGAACTTAATAGAAAACTGTTTTCAAGTGGTCCTCTTGCTTTGTTTCATTCAGTCCGTGATGGTCGTTTGGCGCTTCCGTGCAAATCAGCCAGCAGCCACAAATGACGTCATCTCACCTAATTACCTCAAAAATTCTTCTCTGCCTTCTTGCTTCTACAAAAAGTTCACTAGGGAAGTAAAGCAGGTATCTCCAGCCTCACCTGTCATCGGTGCAAGCTCCCAGCTAGAGAAAGTATCACGCAGCGCATTGAGCGCGCTATAGCGCGCGGCAAAGCTACGCCACCTAGATGAAAGTCTAGGTGACGTTGAGAGTAGTGGGGAAAGAGAAACTAGGTGAAGCGTCGCGAAGGAGGCAGGTAGACGGCGGCGCGCTGGGTTGACATCCTCTGGTATTTTCTACAGGTCTTGTCTGCGTTACGGACGTACCGGTTTCGTCTCGTGATAACATCGTTGTTATCAGGCCGCGTGTGCGAATGAAAGCGTGCGACGATGAGTGGGCGATTGCAGCTGAATCTCACGTGCTCAAAGGAGGAAGGGGGGGGGGAGCGCACCGTCTTGCATCACGCGCGCTGCACCGGGAGGGGAGGGAGGGGGCGTTAAACTTCGGCCGCACGGATACGCGCGGGCTTTATCTATAATGAGATCTGCTTAAGGGCCACAGTCTAGGTGGTCCGATGACTCGTAGCATTGCGTACGCTGTATTCTCGCCGCTCAGCTTGCGTTGAAACGATAGACAGCGCGAAGCTCACTTAGGTCACTGCTGCTGCTTCTGCGATTCGCCACGCCAGCGTTTTCACAGCTAGCGTCCGCAGTCATCGAGTGTGATGTGTTCCTGTTTGCCTGTGCGCGCTGACACATTGCTTTCAGTCATTAAGCGAATGTTTACAAAGGGACGTTCTACTCCGGCGGCTGCTGAGTATGGCGCTGCTACACGTATCCTGTCTTGAATACGATCTGCAATGCGGACAGTCTAGGCACATCGAGGGCCGATAGCTTGGTATACGCTACAGCACCAATACGTTTGCTTGTCACCCACGTTCACGAAGTGAAACGTCGCTGGCTCTTTCTGTTTCCTCCTAATGTTTTCGCCTCTATCCACGACGAGAGTATCGCAGGCCTCCAGCAAGGCACCCTCGCCCCCGCGATCGATAATCGTGGCGGTCACTCCGAAAGTTCGTTTTGACCGAAGCGCACGTCAGAGGTGGTTCATCATAAGCAGATTTTTTTTGCATTGAGTCTAGGGAAAAGCAAACAAACGTTTCCACGTTGTTCGTTGTTCCACGTTGCTATGAAATTCGGCTTAACCAAGTTCGTCTTCATTAGATTTCACCGAATAACATTTGTTGTCTTCATAATGCTCGTATTTATAAACCTAACACTAGCAAAAAATACAGATAGTATTAAGAGAGCGCCGTGCCTAATGAGCACACAGTCAGAGCGCGAGAAAGCGCGTGAAAATGAACCCATTTTAGCGGTAGTATACCAGTCGACAAAGTCGAGCCCCCGTCTGACGTCACAGGAGCGCTGTTCGATGCGCCGCCATTGATCGAGCACGAGGCTAATAAAGTCTAAGGGCGATAACATCGTCGCCGGGTCCCGTATGGTTATATAGCGCGAGTGAAAGCGTGTGAAGGTGAATCGACAATGACGGTTCAATCACGCACGCGCGAGGTAGGAAAGCGGGGAGGAAGCTCGCCGTGTTTCTTGCCAAGCAAGGCACCGGAAGGGGGGGGGGGAGGGGGGGAGGACATTCTACCGGGCGCCTGCTGCGTATGGCGGAGCCGCGCAATGCCACGCAAGCCCTATATTGAATGCGAACTACGATAGGGACAGAGCGCCGAATGTTGATAGTTTTGTGTGCACTGTGTTTTCGCCACTTAGATTGCGTTGAAGCGAGAGGCAGCACTACGGTCAGTTTGCTCGCAGCTGCTGTCGCGCTTCCTCCCCCCAGCGTTTTGACAGCGAGTTACCGCGGACATCGAGTCAGATGTAGTCATGTTTGCTTGTATGCCCGTGATACCATGCTCGTTGTTTGGTTAGCAGGCCATTGTTTACAAGTTTATACGGTCGATAAAACTAGTATTCTTGCATCGTATAGCTGTCAACAAATTCCCTTTTGGACGAAACCGCGACTTTTTTTTTGTTCGATGAATACCTACACAATAAGCGAATTAAAAATTCAGCACTAACACCACAGCAATTGTCTAAGCATGCGAAAGCATACCCTCAAATTTCAACTGGCCCATCCCCAAATTTTGGTTGCCCGCCCCTAGATTTCAAGGTGGTACAGGCCAAATTTAATGTTGGCCCACCCCCAAATTTCAAGTTAGTCCACCCCTATTACTGGCTTCCCCGGGCATTTTCTATGGACCCCTACGAATCGCTACGGGTATGCAGAAATCTGATTATGCGTATTCGCTCTTATGAATTTCGATATTTTTTATTTCAATTGTTCCTTATCGATTATAAAAGTAGCAATCCTCCATTTGCCCTATCATAAGGATTAAATACCTTCGCAAATTACGGTTTTTTGCGCGGATACAATGCATTACACGTTTCGCATGAAGGACAGATTTTGCTGGGGTACTCGCTAAACACTGCGTACGCATTAATAAGAAACAAATGAGCGCTTTATAAGCTTTATAGTCACTTTATAGTCTGTTATTTTGCACTTTATAGGACCTAACGCAATAAATAAAACGTTATGGTCCGACGGTGGTTGCCGGTAGCAGCTGGCTGACCTTTATTAAGTTTTATTTTATATTAGCTACAGACGGCACATGTTTCATTTGCAAAAGTAAATTAGTGATAGCATATTTCTAGGCGATTAACAGCATTGCGCCGCATCAGCGTGTTTGACCATATTCAGATTTAACAAAATACTGGAGAATAGTCAACGCAGGTAACTTGAGAAACGATGCAGGTTATACAAAGTGGTATTTCGGGGCCGTGCTGGAGCGGTTGGCTCCATAGGCATGCAGAAGCCGATCCTCCTCATCAGTGTACTGTGTGAAGAAAAAGTTCCCTTCTACAAAACTGAGACGAACACTGCGTACAATTCCACCAGGACGATAAGATATACAAAAAACGAAGAATTGTATACGCAGCACGTTCTCGAAGTAGTGTCCGAGTCCTCACTCACTATCATATACACACACACACACAAGGAAAGGCAAAGTTACACATATACTCACTGTCATATGTATAAATTGATGTTCCATACATACAGTGCACGCAATGGTTATGTACAATGATGATGTGACAGAGACACTTTACATAATTTTGAACTGATGCTATGAAATGTGTATATACAAAAATGATTGTGTGTAGGATAGCACGCACGCACAGAATTCACGGGCAGATTCATTTTTGCATACTCAATGAACACTTCTGATCGCTCGGCTACAAGAACCCGACTAGTCGAAAATTAAGCCATACGCGTCCATCAGGTACCGACAGGAAACGGCATAGCCACTGTCGAAGGAACTCTTCTTCCCCAAGGATGAACGATTACTCTGATAAAAACGACAGTAGCTCAGAGTAGAGCCTCTCCAGAAGTGGAAGCAGAGCGCAACGTCGAGGTCCGGCGGCAACCGCCTCGCACCGTTTGCGCCATAGACAAAAGGCCCCGGCAGAAATTAAAAGTCGCGCGAAACGCCCACCTAGAAGACACAATATGTAAAAAAAGCGGTTAACTCCAAGGTCACGGAAACCAGTATGCACGGCGCTAAAAAATACGATGGGACCGACGCATTGCAGCAGCACACGTTTGCTGGATTCTTGAAGAGGGCCCTTGGGACACAGGGAAGCTGGGACTACGCCCCGCCGCTCGCTCTAGCCTGTCACGAGTTGGAAGCATTTGCCACTCTAGACGCCACAGGAAATCGCGCAGGGGGCTAGGCTGAAACTACGCCGTTATTGCATCCCACGACACATTATTGGAACGTGCGAGGCGTGCTGGAGGAACTAAAGGAAGCATGTAAGGCTGACACAGTATCTACAACACCGTTTTCGAGAACGTCTACATCAGGACGTACTTGTTGTATGTGGCGATAACATGCCACGGCCGTAGAGCAAAGTGCAGGTGTGTTTAACACTTCAGGGGCCCTATAACGTAAAACTATTCCAATATGTTTCTATTTTAATCTCCTGACGTCAAATTTGCGTAACCCCCGACGCAAGCACCGGGCGGTCACTCGCAGGGTTTTCTGTACAGACCAAACAAGCATTCTCCTCGTTCATAGGAGGTCACTTTTGTTTGCTTGAAAAACGAATAACATTACCTACACTGAGCGGCTTGTCGTATCTATAGAATTGGCTGACAAGAGGCGAGGAGAACGCCCAAGTGGAGAGGGATCCGCTGGGGCAGAGCCAGTGCTCTGAAAATCGATAACCGGATGGAGAGGGTGGTGCCGGCGCCTGCGATTGGTCGGCTTTCCCTTACTTAGCTTGTGGTGGCTGGTCGAAAATCACGGCGGCATGCAACGGAAGCTTAAGAATGACGCTAAAACTGACACTCAGCAAAGAAGAGTTAGCGGAATGAGGTGGTAAACGTGCCGAAAGTGCTCGGAAACGTTACACGGCCACGCAAGAAGTTTTATTATACGCAAATACACCCATGTTCCCCGGCAGGTGCGAGTAGCCAGCGTCTGAGCAATCGGCGGCAGCCATCTTTTATTCCTTTCGGAACGGGGCAGCCTGCGGCTATTCCGAAGAAAATTCAGTTTTGTTCGGCATATTAATGCATCTTTATCGCGTACACGTCACTTTGACGCGGCGAGTTTGCGTGGTTTTGCGACGTCGCTTGACAGGCAGGTGAAGTGGGTGCAGCCCGAAAACTTTTTACCAATAGCCGAGGGCTAATGGCGAAAAGCGGTCAAATCAGAAATAACTGGTTTTCTTTTTTCTGTCAAATCATGCATAATCAGTGTGTACACATCATATCAGATGGGGAGCTATCGGGGTTGTCGTGACGTCGCGTGACAGACAGGTGAAGTGGGGGTGGTTGGAAAATGTTTTTGACCAATCGCGGAGGGCTGATAGCAGAATTGGAATAGAAATGTTTGGAATAGTTTTACGTTATAGCGCCCCAGGTCCGCGACTCAAGCGCACGCCCGGTAACATGTAACGAATTTTTGTGCCAAGGAAATAGCAGGAGAGTTCACGCGCGTGACACTGATCACGCTGTAAGAGGCGGAGCAGAAAATTGGAAGTGGCTTAGCTCGTCTGTACCAGGATATACGCAGCGAAAGCTAAGGCAGAGCATGGTTAGCCTTGGTTAATCTTAATTGCAAGTCCAGGTTAGTCTGGTTGTCTAGCTATGTTGTGGCGATTAGCCAGTCGTTCGGCGCGCTGTTCGTCTGTTTCCTGGGCGATGCGTTTCCTGTTCATCTCATTCCGATGTCGATTACAGGCCTCCTCCTGCTTATCAGAATTGTAGCCGTCCATACTGCCGCCTCAACTGTGGTTGCGGCGCAGGCGAGCTCTCCTTTTCAATCCTCCGACATGTTATCAGGCATGCGACGCAGCTGGCGAAGCGAGCGGAAACGAGCGCAACGACGAGGAACGCGGTGTGACGTCATGTGTCTCCTCGGAATACTTCCAAGGCAAAATTGCAAGTTCGCGGCCAGTAAAGCTTTCGCTTTAAAATCGCAGAGGAAGTAGCCATCAACGGAGAGACACGGATGGGAACGCGAACCCACCGCGAGAGCGTGGTTGCCCAACCGCCTCGCGAAAAACCAGTTGTGTACTTCCTGACCACAAGAAGTAACCAAGAAGTGACCAAGAAGGGACTGCAAGGACCTTGTAATTCGCTATGGTGGCTGTACAACGTGACAAACGTACCACACTCGACCGCAAAATACAGACTGTGCTAAGTACCTCCTTTCTTATAGGGGTAAATGATGCCCTTGAGCATCCAGAATATTTCACCTGATATCTTCAAGAATTGAGAGTCACACAGATATGCCATATGCCATCATCATATCCTATATGCAATCACAGGTTTACTCAAGGCCTAAAATACGAAGCCATCGATAGTCACGCAGACCTACGGTCAATGAACCCAACCCTTTCAGCAGGGCCACGAGATAACAATTTGTATAACGTGAGTAGTTTCTTAAGTCACATTAGTTGAATATTTTCCAATATTTCAATAAATGTGAATATTTTTGTATAGGTACATTTCTACTCGTTTTGTGGAGAATCAAGATAGCTGTGGAATCTTTGTAGATATTTTCTAAGATATTTACGTAAGCCTCCTGTATTTCCTTGATTACGTAATGCCTCAATGACAGCTGGCATTTCTACTGAATCAAAAGCCTTTTGCTAATCTACGAAAGCTATGAGAGAGACTGATTGTACGCTACCGATTTCTCAATTACCTGATTGATGACATGATGTCCCATGAGGTTGAAAATCCGCCATGATAAAGCAGTATGACAGATGGCTCAAAGACGCCAAGAATTTTACCAAATGCGAAATTTGAGCACAACTCTATACGTGTTAAATTATGGGGTTTTAAGTGCCGAAACCACTTTCTGATTATGAGGCACGCCGTAGTGGAGGACTCCGCAAATTTCTACCACCTGGGGTTCTTTAACGTGCACCTAAATCTAAGTACACGGGTGTTTCCGCATTTCGCCCCGTCGAAATGCGGCCGCCGTGGCCGGGATTCGATCCCGCGACCTCGTGCTCAGCAGCCCAACACCATAGCCACTAAGCAACCACGGCGGGTATCTCGATACGTGTTCTCGCGTCCACCGGCGTCGGACCGATCACCGCAAATCATGGCGCTATGTATGCGCACAACGGCCACACGATGCACGAAGGCGAGCTCTCTGGTTCGTTTTTGAAGCGCAAGCTTTCTTTGGCGAGCTCCCAAGCCCTGTCAAGCGAAAAGTGTAATGCCTTGCATCTGCACAAAAACGCATAGGTTGCAAAGACATTTAGTCTTAATGGGGTTGTAAGTAAAGATGACTGCGAGGTCATGCAAAAAAAAAAAAAAAAAGAAAAGAAAGAGAATACCCTTAGAGATACATCGGGCTCTTTGGAAAATGCATATGGAAGCTTATAATAAGGGGGCGCCACTGATTTCAGTGGCGTTTTGTTCTGATTAAACATTGTTGGAAGTGGCGCCCTGTGCGTGTGTGTGTTTCTTCTTTGTCCTCCGTCATTTTAGCGCCTTCACTTCAGATCATGATTAAGGTAGAGTTGTTAAGGACACGTGAGAATGTATGACGTCATGTATGATGGTGACGTCATAATTGGAAGTGAAATTGGTTCTGAGATGCTTATGTATGACGCCACGTCATGTGTCACGTCATGAAGCACGTAATGAAGCAATCACCATGAGTGCTCGTACCTACTTGGCGATGAGACCTGAAAGGTTGCGGTCTGGCGATCAATGAACGCAGGGAATGGAAAGCGAAGAATGGAACGCAAACACGTCGTAGTGCTTAAGGAGTCATTTACAGCAATAGCTTTAAAAAGCCGCAAGGCTTTCGTATCACGTAAGGATACTTAAGTGACTGTCATTTTTTTTTATTTACCACCAACGCACCGTGTCATTTTTACAACTGTCACTTTAATTTAATACGTATATTTTGCTTTTCTTCTGTTTGTGCAAAATTATATGTTCTGTCATACCCTCAATATCTTACACCTTGCATTCGTAGCGGCGAAAAATTTAGCCACCGTCACTAACTTTAAATAGAGCGGAAAAACCGGTATGGCCAATGTCTATGCGAATTTAAATGTGCGGGAACGAAAAACAGCACTTAAAAGAAATGGCTTCAGCAGGTGGTTGAAAGCTTTGTACGAACTTTATCCGCTTTGTTTCCCAGTATAGCTAGAGGACTCTACATTAGATCGCGTTTACATGTGGGAAAAATTGGAGGCACGTCAGGTGTTTTTGTGAGTAAATTTCATGTTTCTGCATGGCTTATGATCTTCGAAAATAGTTACGGCAGAACTGTGTCTCGAGGCACCTAGCAGGATTAATCAATTTCCTCAGGGCACTAAGCTATGGAGCTTGTTTATACTTGGGGAATGTAAGAAGGACGTGATGGTTTATCCTCGAACAAAGTTAGAAGTGCGTGAGCCAATAATCGTGGCCTTTGCGGTAAATCACTCATTCAGCGCTTCGGAGCGTGGCTTTTCGTGAGACGCGCAGAATTTGGCCCGTCGTTCTGGGAGAACGATATCCGTCAGTGAAATTAGGCTGAGACCGACTAGGGGAACACGACAGCCGATATCCACGCGAAGTAAAAGAAAGCGTGCACAAATGACACATTTTGTGGAATATTCGCGTTATCGAGAGGATGTTCGATAGCTCCGACCAGCGGCAAGCTGTTTCCTCCACTTTCGTCTCCATTTAGCTGAAGCAAATAATTTCCCCTACGCCCTGGTTTGCATTATTATTATTTGGCTTCATGTGGTTATGACTAATATAAGTGCCGCCTCTCGGTTCGCACGAGTGACTCGCGCCTCAGAAGCGTTGTACGTGCGTTGCACCGGGGTTTGTGCAGCTCGTCTCCGCACAGTGTTAGGAAAGTGCAATGGCAAGAAAAGCTCGAGGGCTTCGGACACAGTAAATGCGCCTACTTCACGACAGCCTGCTTCAGAAGTTTTGTAAACGAAAATGAGAGCTTGAGGCGAAGCCCTTCTGAGGCTTGGCATACACGGTATGCATAAATGGACGAAGGGAGCAGTGTGGAACAGGATGTCGAGAAGGAAATATAAAAAGAGGGGGAGAGAGAGGAGAGAGAATCACTGTATTTCGAGAAACTTCGCGAACCTTGCCGGTAGCACCCCCGAGGAGCCGGGCTAACACCGAAACTTTGAGATCGGTACTTGAGAACACGCCACTCGCGCCAGCATATATAAACGGCGTGTCGGGTAGATGACAACCCTTAGACGGCCGATGATCGACCCCAAAGAGCATGCGAGCGCAGAATCCATTTGAAAACCAAATGACGTCACTTTACGGCAGTTCAGGAGAGATATATATGATCCAACTTTCACGCAGCGTGCGTCTCTCGACCTTCCTTCCGCAGTCTTTCGCGCTCTCTTCTTCCCTCTCTCCTGCGCTCTGTCGGTGAGTTCGCAACGGAAGCCAGGGAGCTCCGGGAGCTCTTAGCAGTTGCCGACGAAAGGGCCGTTTTCGACGCCGACATTTCCCTCGGGGGGTGCGGCGGGCATACGCGTACGCGAAGCGCGCATCTGGAACGTGCAGTTCATCCGCTAACCCCGCCGCCGTCGGGTGGGCGATGTCATGCTGAATGCACCGGTTCTTGACAGATAACGGACGCTCAGAGGTATTGGGATCGCTCCTCAATGTTTTGGTGGAAAGGGGAGCGAACTACTTGGAAATGGGGAGAGCCAGTGGCCATATTTCTGCCTGTGCGGAGTGGTTCTCGCGTACGCCTTGAGGAAGAGTGTAACGGCGTCCGTTAGTACGGCGATTCCTCTTTCGCTCTCTCACTGCATGGTTGCTGACAGTTACCGCACTTTTCATGAAGGCAGTGCACTATGGCTCGTCGAAGAAGTTAAAACTTTCGTCGTTCCTGTTGCGAGTGACACTCTCAGCTCCCCCTCCTTCTCTTTCTCTTCCTCCGCAATCGTGTACGAGGCGAAAACGAGACAAGACAGCCTATGGCTGTTTTGTTAAAAGCAAGCAACGTGTCACTTACAGCCGCGACAGTGAAGAACGTTAAGCGCGTAGTTGCTTCCAACTTGAAGCATGACACTCTGGCACGCCCCTAGCGAGTTTCGCACTGCTTCGCCAGTACCTGTCATCTTTTACCCGCATTATCTCATTCCTCACTTTATTTCCGTCTTCCGACATTTGCGCTTCTCGTGAGAGAATACACCTGCGAAGCGATGGACGGGCATAGTTCCAAACTTTCATTTGGTTTCTGTGTGGTATCCTGTTGTATATTGCTTATGTTGTATACTCAGTCAACGAGAGCCGCCTTTTCCACCACCTCGACGGCGGAAAGCATCCTCCGGGCGCAGCTTGGAAGTTGCCTGTGGCGTCGCGAGCGCAATTTTCGTTATCTAGTCGGGAAAATCTGCACGGCAAGGATTGGTTCGTTTAGCTGAGACAGCGAATAACGACGGACATTTCTTGCGTCGCGGAAATGGCCTTCAACTTAAGCGCTGGACGTTTGGTGACCTCGGGCGAACGTTACAGCCCGGAAGAGCTGCAAAAGTGTTGGTTTTTCAAAATTTTCCTTACAGCTGAGCGCGGTGGGCCGGCGATCCTGGTTACTCATTTCCTTCTTACCCTCCTCTACCACCGCTCCACCCCCCCACCCGTTTTTGCCTTCACTCTTTAGTGTCCGTCATCATCTTCATCCAAATTATCGTCGTCATTATCATCATCAGCCTACTTTTATGTTCACCGGAGGACGAATGCAACAATGGAGAACGACAGGAGAAGGCGCTCTTTTCTGCCGTGTTGTTTCATTACAGAGCTTCGACATTTATATACCATAATTGAGTATGAATCAGCTAGTCCAGCAGCAAGTACCACTATCTATCTATCTATCTATCTATCTATCTATCTATCTATCTATCTATCTATCTATCTATCTATCTATCTATCTATCTATCTATCTATCTATCTATCTATCTATCTATCTATCTATCTATCTATCTCTTCCCCGCTGCTCTTTTCGATCCGGGTCGCCATAACGCGTACAGCGATCATCTTCCCAAAAGCCAATCAACGGCAGCTCGTCTCTGCTTCGCCGAGGGAAACGCGGCCCTTCGTTCCGCTATTCCCTCCGCGATCCGGCGAGACCACGCGATAATGCCCGGCCAGCACTTTGTCTCGTGCCGCGCTGCTGACCTCACATTAAATTAACGGCCAGCGATCGCTCTCAGCTGGACGTATACGAGAGGCAACGACCGTCTCGGTCAGAATAACCGAGTTCTTCTTCGCGTTGTTTGTCTAGCCGAGAGTGTTGCATACAGCCTTCTATTTTGCCTCCTTCGCGCTTGCGAGAAGCGAGACAACAGGGAAACGAGTAAAGGGCAGCACCTTGTCTCGTGTTCTCCGTGCGAATTCCTTTGGCTGTGGAAGCATGCAGCCTCCGCGAATGCTGCGAATGTGAAGACAGAACAAGAACCTAACCGCACCGGTTGGGGCACCCAATAAGCCTCCAGTGGGCTTTCAGCGGAAATGGCAGCGCTCTCTCGTACTTAGCTCAACCTCTACAGGATGGTGAACAGTAAATGACATTCGGCGCAAACGTCTGAAAATAAATAAATAAACAGGTTCGCTGCCCAGCAGTAAACCGGTAGTTGCGGCATTAGAGCACTACGCAGTCAGCAAAACTAAGAAATCTTTTGTATAAACTACAGCGATCATATGGGGTTAGTTTTCTACATGCCCGAACATCTTGCCTCTTAATCTTTCATTGCTTCCAGAGAGAAAGACAAATTTATTACAGAAATGCAAAGAGGTTGGTTATTGCAACCCTAGGAAAGTGGAGCAGTAGCCGCGTCATCGGGTTGAGATTGTGCAATACCTGCTATGTCGCAGCTGGTAGATGAGCTAAAGGGTTGCTCGTAACGTGACAAGACATCGTCGCTTAGGGCCGTGTGTTCACATGTTCAGAAAAAGGATCACCGACGATTACGATATTCCTTAATGCAAAATTTGAGCGCAGCTCTATACGTGTTTTCATTTCGCGATATATTTGCTGGCGCGGACAATATGTCTCGTGCGGCACGTTGCAAACGGAGCGAAGTCAGGCGCGCCTCCCTCGCTAACCTGGAGATCGCGAGAGCCAGCGCATAGGTGACCACTGGGTGCCATTCACAGCACCAACCGCCGACAGACTTCCCAGGCGACGCGCGCTACTCTGGCGCCATCTCGTAGCCATCGTCTCCGCACTACGCTTTCTTCTCAGCTTTTTGCCATACCATCCTCCTTCACTTTCCTCCTCATGGTTCCACTGCAACCACCTCGTTCGCTTTCCTCCTCGCGTCTTTCATACCCCGCCTGCGCTCCGCTTTCTCTTTTTCATCTTTCGATGTGCTCGTTCGCTCTGTTACGCCGCCGCCGCCGCCCCCGCCGCCCCCGCCGCCGCTCGCCATGGGAACGGGCTCCTGAGAGCGCAGCTCTCAGGCGCCCGTGGTCAGCACTTCGGCCAGTGGTCAATGCCAGTGGTCGGCACTTCGGCAAAAAGCACTTTCGAATGAAAGTGCTTGAAAACTCAACCCCAGAAGTCTTGTTTACAGCGGCATTACATTAATTTTTTTTTCAGCGTGTTAAACGCATTTTTTTAAAGCAACGATGGAGCAATGTTTTGGCATTTCTCGCTCATTAAAGGCGCCGTGTGGCTGGAACTCGGAGAGGAGTGCCGACTGTTTTGATTACAAACGCAATTGCTCATAGATGGAACTGCGAACGCCTTGTACAAGAATGCAGCACCTCCTTTATATTCGGGCTTTATAAAGCTCGAACAATAAGGAGTAACACGTAGATAACACAAACTTGATGCTTACGGTGCGCCTGAGACAGTGCTGACATTGGATCTCCTAGAACAGTTAGAGTGATGGTTGTCATCGTCGCCGTCAGTTGTGATATCGCGGCCGTTCTTGCTGTTGTGATTGGCCGGGAAGTCAATGGCTGCAGGAATCTGAAAAACACGGGAGGAATGGAGATCTTGCTGTTTATTGAAAAAGAAAAAGCTTCCGTTCTGCATGTGTCAGGTTTTTTTTTTTTTTGTATGTGACAGCGTGCGTTTTTAACCTGCTCTCATTCTTCGCCCTTTTTTTGGGGGGCAGAATATGTTTACATGAAGACACTGTTGGCTATCCTCGAGTTGCAGTCTTACGTAAAACAGCAGCGTCTTTGCATAATCAGCTGCTCTGACAAAGTGTGCGTACAGAAGTATAAGCTCAGATCGTATGCTCCACTTGAATGCCATGCTGCGCTACCATTCTCTCTTAAAAAGCGCTTGTAATGTACTCGGCCGAGTTCAATAATCATGTATCACTGTGCGTGTTGATCATACACTGCACTTCGACTCTCTTATTATTTACAGACTCTATACCAAAACGCTGGAGTATATCATTTTTCTTCATGCATCGTAATCCATGCTAGCAGTGAGTGGGACCTCTTTTCTGATAAATGTAGTGATTTTCCTATTGAAAAAGAATGAAATAAGCGGAGAAGAAAACAGACTTGCAAAGAGAAGCGAGACGTTTATGTCGCACTGTTGCCGCCCCTCATAAATTTTAAAGAGAAGCCATAGCAATATTCCGTTTCGCTCCTTTCATGGGTTACGAATTTAATGGTCTACTCGCTGGCATGAATATACTTTCATTCGTAGCGCCATGGCGCCACGCTGTCCATCATTTGCGAATTTCGGACTGTAATGCGCAAACCGAATCACGCTCTGTGAACATGGCCGTGTAGGTTAGCTTGCTGGAAAAAGCTGTACGAGCGGCTATTATGACGCAGTGGTTGCGTGTCTTAGTCGACCTGTATGAAACTACTACCGCCTTTCACTGCGATCACTTACATATGGTTACCGAAGATAAAAGTAAATTTTCGTTCTTAGGCAACTCACCTATACCGACCAGCAATGTTTTTGCCAGATAATAGCTTAGGCCGAGCCTTGTCGCAGCGAAGACTAGCATCAGGCACTGTCTACTGCGTTCTTGTAAGTTCCTGACTTGATCAGTTACTTAGGTGTACAGTTACTGCGAGACACAGACTTGTACTGTAGTTTCTTTACGCCAGTATTGATCATATAACCACAAAGCAATGCTGAACCTTCTTTTCCTATCTCTCTTTTTTTTCTTTCTTTCTCCTTAGTGTGTGCGAAGTGTGAAGCTTTTAATCTTGATTCAGGCCAAGTTATGAGTTTTTCTGCTTTCTTGTTACCTTTTTACTTTCTTTCTACCTGCTTCGCCTGTAACCTGCACTAATATTCAATGCTTCGAACAGAAAGAATGCGAGGACCCCTAAGCATTGCTGATGAGTTGTGAATGCGAAAGCATTACTGTCCAATTGAACGCCGCTAAGCGGTCCTTTGGGCTATGTACTCCTCGCGGACAAGCGAACGCGTTGAGAAGCTTGGTCAACGCTTTCTAGATCGTACAAGGCCGGTGCACTTCGATCCATGACGTCATGTTACTCTGCCCGACTGCCATAGAATCTAATGAGGGCGCTCCCGAGTAAGCTGCAGTGATTTTGACCTCACCAGTTTTGTCATGCCGGGTTTGACAAATGAAATTTCGGTCCAAGTACGAGGGAGAATAAAGAAGTATTTGCTCTTAGTCTCTTTTAGCCAAATGACTGCTGTTAATGCGAAGTCATCGTATCCAATCCCAACAGTGGACATTTCTAGGACCAGGCGGGCCTTCTCTGCCGGTAACTCCGCGGCACGGCGCTGTTGTCAGTCGTTGAAGATGGCAGCTCTTCACACCTCCATGGCGTACGAGCAACGAAGTGTCATTCGTCTTCTATGGAGCAAGGGATGAAAGTCCATGGAAATCTACAGGGAAATGCAGCCCGCTTGCGGTTAAAGTTGTGTCGCTTTGAGAAGTGTGAGGTGGCGGTGTTGTGAGTTCGTAAAAGGCAGTGAAGACTTGCATGACAATGAGCGTTCGGGGAAGCTGCGTGCGTTGTTGTCTGGCGACTGCGATGGGATAAATGTCTGAATCGGTGGGGGGACTATGTGGAAAAATAGTGGAAGGTACGTGCAATAGTAGGTATATTCGTAATTACCCATAAGTGCCCTATTTCGGCTAGTAAAATATAGGAGCGAAGACTTTCTGATTCGTCATCGTATATGATGTCATAAAGCAGATTGCACAGACCCGCCTCTAGGCTTGGCGCGTTTTGATTTGGCCTGACCGAGGCGCATTTAGAACGCAGGCGAGATTACGCGGACAAGGAACGCGCGGATATCACAGGCTTCCGAGAGCGAGAGCGTGTGTGACGTAGCGTCGCGGTCATGCTCTCTCCCCTGACGCAACAACTGGCATACTAGCGCAGCAGCAGGTGCTCCCTTTCGCTTGCTTTGCTGCGTCTACGCGCGCTCGTGACACGGGTGCCGCAGCCAATGGGAATTTAGGTGCCGTTTCTTGCCTTTCCAGGCGACAGACACCGGCTTTTTCTCGCAATGGGCCATTTGATGTTTTCGTGTCAATAAGCCTTTTTAGGCGCTCCTCCGGTCTCAGTCTCCGCTCGGTCTGTGGTTGTGCTTCACCACCTATACATACTATCACGCGTGTCCACATTTTTTTGACATTTTCTTGCAAGTCATCGTTTTTCATAACATTATCATTGTTATCCAGGCGCACTTATTCCGAAATTTTTTAACATTTTGTCGTCAGTTTTAAAGCGAAATAGTCTTGTAAACCAGATTTCGCACGCGAAGTGGGAGTTTCACTGCACATTCTCGAATGTACGAGAGCACCAGCGATTACGTTGAAATCCGCGGTGATGGAGGAAAGAGAAAAGTAGAAGGCAGGGAGGTTAACCAGAATGACGTCCGGTTGGCTACCCTACACCAGGAGAATGGGAAAGGGAAAACAAAGATCACAGGGAGAGAGAGGTTAAACATGCGGTGATGCATGTTTAAATAGCTAGCTGACGGCCTTGACCCGTCAGTTGAGGTTTGACGAGGAAGAGAGATAAGAAGCAATGTCAGATAAGATAACCAAGGTCGTTTCCGGACAGGCGTTGGTGCCTGGTTCGTCACCTGCAGTGGGACAGATTTTTCATCATCTACGAAACCTTGGCGAGAAACACGCGTGAGGTTTCTTTGCTTCCCACTTTCTCTTTAGCGTTGTATAGCAGTCAGATGGATTACAACTTTCCTTTTCATTGACAAAGTGTTTTGGCCTCACCCAAGTTCCACTCCCGTGAAAGTAAAGTCACCTTCGGAGCGGCCGGTGCCCGTGCCATTTCTGTATTCCGAGCTCACGAGGCAACGCTGCGGGCTCCTCCATACGGCGCACCTAAGTCTTTGTTCGCGGCGTCCCCGCGGGTTTACCGTGGCTCACTCCAACAAACATCTTTTTTTTTGCGAAAGCCCTTTTTCCTTTTGCTTTCTTCACACGTGTGTACAGACTTCGACGCTGGAATCCACCGATACAAGCCACGCTTCGGGTCTTCCACGCTGCCGTCCTTCGACTTCCTTTCGGTTCGTATACGCACGCTTCTGCTTGTATAGAGACGCAGTCCCCGCACACTTGCCGACTTGGCCGCTGCAAATCTTCGGGGCTCAGCGTAATGGATGTTGCTCCATTTATGAGCTCCAAATGGCTCGCTGAAAGAAACAAATATGAGTGCAGAAACAGAAGAAGGAGAAAGAGAGAGAGAGAGTGAAAGGGAAGATTGATAGCATGCCGTGGCGCTCTGCGTCTCGGGGGATCATCCCGGTGGCCTTGCAGTTTGCGGGGCTTTTTGCTGAAGCTCCTACACGCTGTTTTGGCATCAGCTCTCGGGACGTTGCAGTCGCACGTGGTTATCTGACGATTTCGCCACGAGTGCAGCTGGTAACAGTAAGTTCTTTAGTTAGAAATGGTTGTTTCAAACGGTTTCGGGTCGAAATATGTCTCCTGAAGTGGACACAATACCAGCCGTTTCATTCGAGGTGCCTACCTGAATTTGACGCAGTTTTTTCCTGGTTTACATGTCGTTTTTTTTACAAACGCTTGCTTACTCAATTCCTGTCCTTACTTGCCTATTCTTTCGATTGGACTCTTGTAGTAAACGCTGCAACAAAGAACTCCCTGCTGACTCAAGCGCATCTAACAGTCTATTCCGCAAGTTGGCAGCCCGAGATGGCAGTAGGCCAGTTGGCAGTAAGGAATGAAAAACGCTCGAATGCCTTGCTTTCGGGGAAGGTCATAGCGCCCCAAGTCCTCGCAACTGATCTTGCGCCCTTCACTACAGCACCCGTTTCTTGCCTTGGGACGTTCAAATGAATGACTGAATGAATGAACAAATTAGTCAATTTGTCTATGAATTAAAGAATATGACATTGTTTAATTCGAAGCTATCCTAGGTGTGTGATGTTATCTGTGCGTTCTCTCTCACTTTGTGGTTTGTTTTCTCAGCCTTAATTTATTTTAAATGTCAGTGCGCTATGCGGGTGCCGATGCTTCTTCTAGCTGGGCCTTGAGGGACACAGTATTCATCACCTGTTAGTGTCTGTATGTGGTCTTGTGTGACAGTATTTTCCGATGTTTTAGAAATTTCCCCCTATAATTCTCAGGCTCTACTAACAAGAGCAGTATATTGACACATGTACTTATCTTTATCGGGCGACCACGTTTGGCCGCCTAACAAATGCTATCGTGCAGCGCAGGACGCGCCGGCATGTAAAAGAAGTTTCTGGAATGTCATCGATGGTTCCGTCCACTGTCTTTCACCGCAACTTGTGTAATCTGATTGCATGTATGCGTGACGCGAATAGTGTAGAACTTTGTGGAAGACACGCGGGTCCCATCGGTTAATCTGGAACATTCGACGGCTGATCTATAAAAGCCGACGCGCTTGACCCGCTGATCAGGTTTTTCGACGATCGCCGAGCGTGTTCGCCGCTATCGTTGTGCTATAAGTGTAGCCTGTTTTGTGGGCACAGGCTCGCCCAATAAAATCTAGTTTTGCCTTTCACGGTATTGCTACTGTGTTCTTAACGTCACCACCACGTGACAATATGCTGCGGGCCTGTTGTTTAGTCACGCTGTTGCAAAGACGTCGGAGACTAACCTATCGACGATAAGGTTGTGATTGCAGTTTTTAGTCAGAATAGCTGTTTAGATACAAAGAGAGAAAAGCCGAATTGCAAGGAAAAGGGTCAATTCACGCTAGTGGTCAAGAATGCAGACATGACGATTCAGCGTATGCAGGTTGTGTGGACAGGAAAGTTATCTTTAGTATATTTGACAGCAACGCTTTTCGTTTTCACTTTTTGATGCCTGTGTCACTCTGTCACTTCAGGCATATCCAAAGCCGGCCATGATCTTGTTGCCAAGCTGCTCTTCGTTGCGTATCATCCGCACCTGTGATCGTTGATACACACCGCAAGTGAATAAACACGGCTAAATTTTCGATGGTAGAACCTGTGTTCTTCCTTCTTCGTTGGGGGCGAAGCCGGGTGTAACGAACCGGATCTTGCGTGGACACATCTTTTTGCTACACTGTAAACGGAAATAACTCCGAGGTGGGAGTATACTGCTTGTCCTATAGCGACCCCCCGGTTCGGAGTTTTTTTTGCTCCGTATGATCGGAGTAGAATTTTTACTCCGTACGAGCGGAATTTTCGCGTGGAATTATGGGAGTTTTTTTCTGTCTTTTCTTTATTTTTTGCTTTGCTATTGACGGAGTTCTTTCGAGGTGCAATGGGAGTATAAAAAGAGCCATCGCGTGAGTTTGCGCGAACATGTTTACATGCAGAGGCTGCTGGTCAAATTTCGAAATATGCACACGAGACCGCGTCGAATTCGACGGAACAAGTCAATGAAAGCACATATATCATGACATACATAAACATTTCAGAAACACCCAATGCAGAAATTTGAAAGACATCACACGTACACGCGATACTCAAGAAGCAACGGTGCCAGTATATATAGCCACGATATTGTGTGCCTCGAAACCGCCTAGGGAGCAGCTGTGCTGTTTTCAGAATTACGACTCACATGCTCGTTCATACGAGATCTCTCTCTCTGAAATTAACAGAATACCTTAAGCAACACAAAACTGTTAATTCAAACTAGTGAGAGAGAAAAAGTTAATGGCGTAATTTTTCAAAATTATCATGCCATTCTGTGAGTGCTGAAGCGACTTCGCACACTGCCGGCGTTCGCGGCCAAAAAGTAGTGCGTTAGTTACAGTAAGCAAGAAAAATGTAAGTGCATGTGTTGCGTAGCAAAATTAAATTTTTGCGATATAGTGGTAGCGTAGCAAGAAATTATTACGTTTGAGCATGACCCGCAGCAGCCGACATAATTAACACCGAGAAATGCGCAGTCATACATTTTATACACCGCACTACTTGCTCTGCGTCCGAGCAATCTGTCTCGGTTGCGAAAAGGAGCTACATCGCTGATCTGTCGAGTGAATCCCTAAACTCGGAGCCAGCAGGCATGCGTCTAAATCAATGTCTCGGATAGAGCGTAATGTTAATGCAATATAGGAAGCAACGACGTGACCAAAACATATATACGCGATAACAATTCGATTCACATCGCTCAATAAGAAGCTTTATTTTCAGTACGCATACTTATGTCCTACCGTTTTTCTTCGGGCGAGGATATCCGTTCACAGATACATAAAAACAGTTGCTTGCACTCCGGTCTTTCTCACTGGCAACACAGCACCGCAACGAACTTGGGTTACGCCATTCATGCGCGACTAGCACGGATGTCGTCGCTCGAACAGTGGCTACTGTTGCCATTGCTACGCGGTCCTTTCAAACACTACACTGGACGTTGTCAGCATGTACTAAAAGGTCATAGAAGTCGCATTTCACGTACTGAAGAACACAAGACAGGGTGACGCAGCACGAGAACACAGCCAGAACGTGAGCCGACATCACGAGCCAGTGAGCAGCTTCGAGGTATACCTAAGCCTTTTTCCGCACTTGAAAACGTGGTTCTTGCAATCATCGTTGTCAGCAAAGCGATCACAGCTAATGTACTTGATGCTGAGATACAGTGAGCTTCAGGCATGCCAATAACACTTTCTGGAAGGAAATACGGGAAACAAATTGACGAAACGCTGTCGCGGAACGACACTTCACAGACGTAAACAAACCGTCAGCCATGAGCACTGCCCGCTCCGCCGAACGCGCCCGGTCGCTGGCGAGGCGCACAGCCTCATGGGAAGCGCCACGTGACCAACCTGTATCGGCGGATGGGAGTTTTTTTAAAACTCCCTGTCGGAGTTTCACGGGAGAACAAGATTTTTAAGCGGAGTAAAATCGCGTCATGTCGCCTTAATACTCCCGCAGCTAGCCAGCGGAGTGAAACGAGGGGATGGCGCTGTTTTGCTCCCATACATCGGAGTAAATATTTGAGAGGGGAGGTTTTAGGGCACATCACCTCTTAAAAACTCCCAGGTGGGTTTATTTTCGTTTACAGTGTACCGTATAAATTGCTTCCGGAATAGCGGTACACTTGATCTTCGGTGCTGATTGTGTTAGCCTAACGATCAGGGAGGCTGGCCCGATGCGGGAAAATTGGCAACAGCATACGATGGGCAACAACAAAGGCGAAGTGCTGTCAAGAAAGAAAGAAATAGAGAGAGAGAGAAAGAGAGGCAGAGAGAGAGAAGGAAATAAATAAATAAGTAAAGAATAGAAGAAAACTATAGGTGTTTTTGTCTAGAAAGAGTGCAATCACATATTTAAAATAAAGAAAAAGAGGTGCAACAGTACATTTCTGACCAATGCCTCTGTTCCGCATGCTTTTCTGAACGTGGATTGATCAGCAGAGCTCGAACAAGAAAAAAACAGCCAGCAGCCTGCGTTTCGACAAAGGGGCATGATCTGCCCCAAGGGCATGATCGTCGCCCTGTCCAAGGGCGATGGACAAAGGGGGGTTCCGTTGTGGAACTTTAGAGGTATGTTTTTCATTCACCGCTGATAAATGGAAGGCCTTTTCCTCACGAGAACCTTTTTGACGTGTAGATAAGTTCCAGACATTTTCTGATGTTGTGCTTCACATTCCGGTCGTTCTACCAAAAGTTATCAGCAGCCGCGATTGCTTGATTTAGTATTAGACAACACTTCAGGCTTTCTCGAACCTAACTTAGAAATTTCCTTCTTCTGGATGAAGCAGACGTAAAATGTTTCCGACGTGCAATATTTTAATAACACTTCTTCATGTCATTTGAATTCCAACAATGGGTTGTGTCCGCGTGTTTCCTTTTATTTAAATTATACTTATTCATTGTGTTTTCGTTTTGCATAATCCTCTGTCCAATGTTCCGGAATATGACACATTCAAATCTGCAGACAACACTCGTGCCGTTTAATTAGTAACACATTTTTCTTATCCTCCGATGGTAACTCGTACTGCGCAGTTAACTTGTACTCTCAGTAAGTCTGTACAGCATGTCTGAAACAATAACCGCTGCTTGTTAAGGTGCGAAAACGGCGATCAAGCCACTGCGCTAACTTTTCCGCCTCAGGTACAGTCGAACTGAATTAGAGACACCCGCTGCATAGTCAAAAACGAATGCAGCATTTAGCTCGACGCGGCACATTAGAAAGTACTATAAAACACTTTCGTTTCCTATTCCCCTAATTAGGACCACTCTATGACAAAGTTCTTTTTACGCTCCTCCGGCATCAATGTAAGGGACTCACAAATTTCTCACTCTCACTCAAGAGGAAATGATGAAGTTAATTAAGGCACAGGATCAGACCTCTGAAATCCTGGCAGTCCAGAGGGCTCGCGAGAGGGCCGTCACGTTTCACCTGATGGTCCCCGAGTGGGCCTAGCCAGGTGACGTGGAGCTTGCTTACGCCTATAGTGGACCGAATAAAGTTGTTTCTCTCTCTCTCTCTCTCTCTCTCGGTATTTTAGTAAAATTTTTGACTCTGGTGATTGTGCCTTTTCTTTCCTTTCTTTTTTGCGTCTATTTCACTGCTTTAGTTGAACGACGATAACTACACCACTTTATCAGTTGCAATTTTCATGAAAGTTAAGCACAACGAGGCTAATTATTGTATCGCAAACTATTGTGTGCTATCAAAGAACAGTATTTGTTGTTTTTTCCTATTGTTTTTCAGCTAGAACAGCACATTCAAGGGAGCGGACTAATTGCGGTAGTTAGCCTTCCCTATCGCCCGGTTTTAAGCAAAGACCAAGCCTTTGGTCTCCGCAATTTTTGCAGTTGAAGTGTTCGCAAAATGTTTCTACTGCGTCTAGATAGTCGCCGTTCGCGTTGTCCCCTTCTCTTGTGTCCTGTCAGCACGCCTCACCTTTTTTGCATAATGAATCCTTACCAGCTAGTTCAGCTTTCTGTCGTTCTAGCTGTTTGTTCCGAGATCTGGCGGCTGCAGTCTCACGTAATGCAAATCTTTCTTCTTGGTGAGAATTAGAGAAACCGAGGTAGTCGACTTTTGTCAGTAACAACCACATAAGTCAACAGACAATGGAACCAAGGAAAGCATGAGCTGAACCAAGTTTGTTCAAATGTAGAACTATCTGGCCGAAGGGAAATGAAAAAGGAAGAAAACTAGATAAGCCTACCAGCTGTGGGAGTCGATCGCACAACCTCCACACGAAGTGTGCGATGCTCTGTCCAACGAGAAGCGGAGGAGGGTGTTCTCCAGTTCACTTTCTTTATATCTGTACTACGTACGAACACTTTTCTTAGGAGTGTTAACCAGTCCCGTTCATGGCCACAGAGAGAGACGAGGAAAATGTTTTCATGCCTCAGGTGTGTGGCGTTGCCGCAGTGGCTATGGCGTTACGTATGCGAGCTCGAGGTCGTGGGTTCGATGCAGACCGCTGCGGTCGTGGTTCAATGGGAGTGCTATGCAAGAACACTTGAGTACTTCGATTTAGGTGCACGTTAAAGAACCACAGGTGGTCCAAATTATACCGGACCCCAACTCCCCATCTACGGCGCGCCCCACACAATCAGATCGTGGTTTTGGCACGAACAATTCAAACATTTTTTTTTTACTTTAAGCGCAGACGTCTCGGTGCTACGTTTTCGTAGGTCGAGGTAACAAGCAATTTAACTTTCGTAGGCATGCCTGCATTATTTACTTGGAGGACTAATCGATCGTGCCTCAGTCTAACAAACGCATTCGCTCTAATTAACCCGAATTGTATTTCGGAATGTTTCCTATACCTTGCAGGAAGGCGGAATCGCAAGCCCGTAATGTGAAAAAGGACGTGGCTCACCTCCGTGCTTTCAAGAGTATCCGTCTATGCAAATGCAGCAAAGAAATTTCTACCTCTACGCTGCTTTATTGAAAGTGGCATCCGACCATCGGCTTCGAGCTACCACGTTATGTATACAAGCAGGCGTGGACGAAAGCCTCTGAGAACTACAGAACAGGAAAACCTGTTAGAAAACGCACGTGTCGAGGCGCGTGTGGCATTAATTAATTATGCAGCTCGTTAGCCGCCTAATTGCTGGTGTCGTGCAAGCCGTAGGTGTTTACGGGGAGGCACGGCGCGCTATTTGCTAGGCCCGCGTGGCATTAACCTTTAAACGCGCACACACAAACACACATCGAAGTCATGCAGCTCAGAAGGAATAACGCGTCGCCGCGTTGGCGAATTCGGCATCACGATGATGGTTTATGCATCTTCACTTGCCTCCGTTTCCAGCGAAGTTTGGCACGTGTGTGAGAGCTATCGATCCTTAATAAGTGAAGCACGGAACACAAGCCGCCCTTTGAGAATTACGCTCGCTCGAGTGACAACCTTTTGTGTCGTCATCTCCCCATAAACACTGGGCCACAGTTTTCTCCTTCTTTTCCCCTCTGTCACTCTCTTACTCGCGCACGCGCAAGCTGCTAGCGTAATGAACGAATTGTGTCGTGCTCGGCATAAGTACGAAGAATGTTCCTGCTTCGATCACGCCACCAGCAACGTGTGCCAGTCGCCTTGTAGTTAGGCGTTGAATAGCGTCCTATTTATCCAGGTGTACCAAAGAGACAGACACAGACAGAGAGATAGAGTAAGACTTATTTATATAACCGCTGCTTTTATCACATGACTATGGATGAACATTTAGCTCAGCAAGAAGATCGAACGACTCCGATGACCGGGCTCATGCTCGATTAAAGGGGATTTGAAAAAAGAATAAGAGAGAGAGAGAGAGGGAAAGAAGAAAAGCAAGCGTTTATTTTCCGCGATTCTCACTCATTCATTCTGGGCACACCGTAAATTATGAAGGTTTTTACGCTTTTCTCTATAGCCAACTGCTACGAGTTACGTAGGCCCATATTACGTAAGGTTAGGTGGCAGAGCAAGCAACAGACGAACTAAAACTATTAGCGAGCACGCGTCATCTGCTAAGTCTACGTCGCAAGCGGCGAATGAAATAATTTTGCAATATAATTTTGTGGCCAACAGTTCGAATTGCAGTTGCCGCGTTCATGTTTCATCCAGCATCGATGTAGTTCGCATGAAAGCACGCACATAACCGTACAAAAAAAAAAGGTTGTTTTCATATTCACAGTAAAAAAAAAAAAAGGCGGCGTTGTAAAAGGCTCACTACAAGGCTAACGCAACTAAGCGGGGACAGACCCTTTGTTATGGCTGCGATCACATAATCAAGCGATTTTAGAAATAAGTGAGCGATGCATTCCTTTTACAGATTGCGTGACGAGCAGCGAGAAAGCCAGTGCGATAAGAAAGAAAGAAAGAAAGAAAGAGAGAAAACGTGCTTCGATGTCAAAGTGGGGGCATCAGAGAAAGATCTCACCGCAGAGCTTACACTGGCCAAAGAAAATTACTTGGCAAGCCAGAAGAGAATAAAGAGCAAGAGCGAATACAAATCAAACAAACTGGTCACGCTTCGATCTTGCACATGAAAAACTCGCAATTTCGCCCGAAAGGCGAAGTATCGATTCCGATAGCCAAATAGTAGCAGCTATACGAAATAACCACAGCAGTTATAGCGGTCGTATGAACTTGCAGACCTTCGCTCGTTGACTAAATGAACAACCACGGTGTCACGCACGCGTAAGCAAACATGAGCACATCTCACTCGATGACCGCGCTCGCTCGCTGTCAATACGCCGTTGCGAGAAAGCGTGGCAGCAGAAGCGGGCTAATTGCCTTCGCGCTGCTTCTCACTTCAACGCCCGAGTAAGCGGCGAGAACAAAGCGCGCACAAGGATATGAGTGCTTGGTGCGCATAGACTCTGCATTCATCGCAGATAGCTTTCAAGATAGGGCCCGCGAGGCCGTGTCATACGGAACCACCGCCGGCGTAGAACACCTCTCCCTCCCCCCCTCCCTCCCTTTCCCACGGTGCCTTGCGCGCTACGGAAAACGGCGCTCTCGAGATTGAGCCATCATCGTCGGCTCGCGCTTAGCTCGCACGCCTTCATTCGCACCTACACCACACGGCACGCGGCGGCGGTGTTATCGCCTTTGGATTTTCTACGAAACATCACGTAGAATACAAATCCGTGCTCAACTAACGAGGTCAGCAGTAAATCTAGCAATACAGCGCGCTTTTTAATAGGAAGTATTGCCGTGAAGACCACGCACCGCCGTCACGTCGTCAGTTGTCGATACGCTGCACCCAAAAGAAGCGAGCAGTTTGACGGGCGAAGCTTGAAAGAAAAATGCACGCTCTGCAATCCCACTCTTCTACAGACTAACCCCCCCCCCCCCCCCCGGCTCGCTCTTTGGTTCATAATTTATGGTCTTCGCCACATATCTCCTTTTTTTCTTCTATCACCGTTTCTCCTTTACACAGCATCCACACGCACCTATCACGCCTGATTTTCTTTTCTTGCTCGTTGATCTTTCCGCTACTCACGAACAGCTCATTCGCGTACGAATACCATGATCACTGGCACGAGCTGTAGCTGAGTTCCGATAACTGGCACTCTTTTCGGCAGCGGTGTACCCCGTCCCTCATTCCGAAATCTGCACTCATGGCGTAATTCTCGCCGGCTGAGTTCTTTTCCCCCCTTTAACCATCCGCCCACCATGTCTCCGCTATCTCGCTTGACGAACCCATCCATAAACACACTGGCGACCGCACCTCCTCCTTTGATGCCTGCAGCGCCGCAGTTACCAACGCTGCCTCATTTCCGGAAGCGGTCTTTGACCTCACACATTTTGACTGCACTTCTGTTTTTGTTTTTCTTTCTTCGTTTTTCACTCTTGGCGCATATTTCTCCGCGCTACACCATGTGGCTGCCTATATGACGCATTCTCAGCGCTACATACGCTTTTTTTTTTTGTGTGTGCCGCTTTCCATTTTGTTTGTTTGTGATATCGCAATAGAGGGTTACGTGCGTGACCAGCATTCTCAGCAAGAACCTTACAGCCACGTCGATGCCACCTTTTAGGCAAACATGCTTCTGTTATACTTACACATTCTTTCCCATTTTCCAGCTTCAGATATTTAGAAGCATAAAGCTCTAATTAAATAAAATTGAGATACCTCCTATACAACCCGCTGGCTTTCTTTTGCCCATCGACGGGGATGCTGGAGTGAGTGAGTAATGGTCACGGGGTACACATTCAATACGCTCGTCTAGTAGGCTGAAAATGTGCACCGGCCCGTGGGTGGACTAAGTTCCTAATAATGAACATAGATATAGAGAAAGAAACAACAGCGCTTCGGCCTAAATTCTGATGGTTCATTCTAGAGGAACGCTAGTATCCCATGCGATACCGTCAGCTGGTGCTTCAAGAGGAAAGAAGCGGCAAATGCAGGAGTTTAACGCACGTGAATTCACTGTACGCATCGAAGCAGGCTGCTGAAATGATAAGAGAAAGGAAAAGAACAACTTAACAATCTTATGCTGAAGAAAAGTGCAATTGACTGCCTCTTCACGAGAAAGAAAGACGCCGCAAATAAAACAGACCTGACGATTAAATTTAACATCGGGTTTTCTTGATCTTACTTTTTCTCCTCCCGTATTTCACTTAATCGCCTCCCTTATCTCTCCTAGCGTCCCACGAAGTTGACGCCATTTAAAAGTAATGACTTGCGTTCTCGATAAATTTGCCTATCGTTATAGAGGCGATCCTGTCCATAAGAGCACCATTTTCTAATTTTTTTTCCAGATCTTTCTGTAGCTCCAACACAGAACGAGACCATTGATACAGTACGTTGTCATAGCGACAGAACCAGTCGCAAGCGGGCAATACTACAGCATTTTGGAAGCAGGCGAATTTCTTAAGCAGGAGTTTTATGATAATTTTCCGTGAAATCTCACATACCCTTTCAGAACTTCGCATCCATACTGTTAACAAAACAATATCAGAAATGAAAAAAGAAAGAAAACTCTTGTCAGGCGTAGATCAAGGACAGATTTGTCTTTTGTTGACATGAAAATAAATGTAGTTGTCACCGTTTGCTGGCGACGGCTACTTCGTTAGACTTGGTTATTAGTATCGGATAAAAAAATAAAGCGAGAGAATGCCGCGGTAAATATACGGTGTATACACGGTGTTCTGGTGTCACCAAGGGTGAAGTTATTCCTCGAAGAGTTTCAGGGCAAGTGAAGTGAGCGGGTGTCTGAGGCACATAAGCTTGTTTCACACGTGCAAGTCCGACACTACCAATTGCATACGGTGTCGTGGTGTCGATACACATAATATTTGCTTGCATCTTCAAAGAAGCGTTGAAGTGCTTTCACTTCTTTTTGATGCATTACGGTTGAAGTCTCACGGGTCACTTGTCACTTGTCTTATAACTTGTCTCACTAGACAAGTGATAAGAGAGTCGTGTTATGAGAAGAAGCACCCTTGTATTTTCCTCTGGCGGGTTTTCTTTTTGCGTCGCAAACGCAAAATTTTCGCATCCGAGCTAGAATAAGATATCCTGTAGTTCTTGTAATACTGTGACGAAGCATTTTGTCCAAGACTTTGCCTATTGTAGGCAGCTAGCGACATCACCGATTTTCAAGTTTGTTGTACTAAGTGTGCGGATTGCTATAACAAACTATCTGAAGGCCGTTTGCGTGTCTTCTAAGTCATGTAGCATACCTGGGGGAGTCGAATCCAGCAGTGCAGCACGGAAGCCGGATCGAAGCGGGCATCAAAGTGCGGACATTTACAATGTTTGTGTATTGTATATATGCAAATTATATGTGGCCCGAAGTCTAGATAAACTGAGAAATCAGCGTTGCTACAACTGTGATCTTAATCACAAGCTGTAACAGCGAAAGCGTAATGAAAAACCACGAACTACGACAAGAAATTATTGAGATACTAGGATCAAGTTTTAATCAATGCGAAAGGAAGCGTTCGGGAAGGGTTAATTAACTTCTGTACAACTAAATGCGGTGCTTACAATCGTATTTATATTTATGCTATGCGTGTGTAAACTCACGCAATCTTTATGTTTACGCGCCCCACACGTCACAACTTTAGTGCTACAGAATGTTTTTGCTTGTACGGAGCTTTCAAGCTATGCCGCATTGGAGACACCAGCTCATGCGGATTGGCGTGCTCAACGCATCGATGTCGTACTTTGTCGAGGAAAGATTTGTGTACAGAGGTGTATGCAAGGAAAAGTATGACACATATGTAAGTATGTTTTAGACACGGATGTCCAAGTATGTAGCGTTCGTATGTTTACTATACCCACGTTATAGTCTGCGATATTCCGACCAACCGACAGAAACGAAACCGCGGTGGGCTACGCAAACGAAGTCTTCGCTTCGAATTCATCTGTCCGTGAGGGCGCGTCGCACTACGCGAAGACGCAAATATTCCAAGCGACGTTGTTTGCATCGCGAACAGAATACGAGATAGGTACGACGCGAGAATGCGGCTGGCGTTCACTGTACGCACCAGCACCACACCAGCAATAAAGGGCAACTGCGTGAGAGAGAGAGCGAGAGCGAGAGAGAGAGAGAGAGAAAGAGAGAGAGAGAGAGAGAACTGACACATTTGGCACCATGCAAACGCAGTGTAAATGACGGATTAATATAAAAAAAATGCCTGCATGGGTTGTGCGGCACGCGCCAGTTTCTCGCGTTTTCCCAATGTGACAGCTTGCTCTTCGAGACGCCGTGTTAGACAGCTGCGCCTACGAAGTTGGCCCACAATTTTCGATCCGATGACTAGCGCTACAAAGTGGGCACAAATAAGTGCTATATACGACCTCACGCAAGAATGAAAGCGTAATGAACCGACGGTGGCTGCCGGTAGCGTCTCGTTGTATTATTTTATTTCGTATTAACGATAGGCGGTACATGTTTTCTTCCTTTTTTCATTTATGAGCTAGAAAAAAGGTTTATGCTGCACAGGCAACTGCATTGCATCACATAAATATTTTTTGCAAAATATTAAGAATAAAAAATATATTGTAAAATAATTTGCTTAGGCAATTTGAGAAACTATGTAGGTTATACAAAATGGTATCGCGTGGCCCTGCCGTGAATGCTGGCTCCAATGACGGCGGGGCGTGGCGGGCTGGTCACATTGTCTAAGAATGTCTTTTCACTTATTGTGCCTTACCGCAGTATTCAGCGATACATCTTAAGCCCACGCTTGACTTGATTTAAACGACGCCAGTCGTGGACGCACGAAAGGAAACGTGATGAGCGACTTGAGCACGTTCACACCAGGCGTCATTTATATAAAGTCAAGCATGATCTTCAAGTTAAGATGCATTTCTTAATACGGGGTTAAGCGCTGCGTACCAAAATTCCTCTCCAGAATCGCTCACGCTCTCTCTCTCCCAAGCTTCGCAGACACACTTATGAGTGCTTACGTGTCGGTAATGCGAAAGCGTTATAATCCCTTTGGTGAAACGTGTTTTTCTGAGCGTTCCTTGTATGCGGAAGCTCTCGCCTAAACTGCGCCTCGGTAAGGCCAAATCAAAACACGCCTAGCTTCTCAACGCGCTCGTTTGTCTGCGAGGAGTTCGTAACTCGAAGGACTGCTCATCGGCGTTCAGTTGCGCACTAGTGCTTTTTATTTGATGCAACTATTTAATACACACATGGCCGCATGACGCGGCGCCACCACCTCCCCATTGGCTGCGCTGTCAAGCGGCCAATGACGCACGCAATATAGGCCACGCCTTCAGTCAGCCAAAACCGTATAGTCGCTGTGGGTCGGCGAAGCGGGCTTGTCTCGCACCCATGATGTCCGGGTTCGATTCCAACCCAGAACGACATGTACGAAATTTCCTTTTCAAGGTCATTAGTTTGTTTACAGGAAGGAAACTCCTTGAGAACTTTGACGTCAATCCGAGTTGACCTGTTTTTACTCTTTGCGCCGTCGACCATTTCTGGTACCATCGCACTCTGGTACCGTTGCCGTAATATAATCATGTCGCACTAATAAATTTTCATTTCGTTTTATTGCGATAACAGTCATAGGGACACTCCAAGGAAATTTTTTTGCCGTCGACGTCGCCCTCAGGTCCAGTATATACCTAGGCATATGTATGCTATATGCCATGCCATGCCATACGACATGCGGTATGTGCGAGTTATATTGTCCCACCGTTCTATCACTAAAGTTGCTCGTGCCAGGTCCCACGTCCTTGGCAACGTTATTCCTCAGAATTTTGAGAATGGCAGCACACAGACAAATATCATCAAACAAAACACGGACATTGCATGCCATTTATTTAGAACCTTACACTTAAATATTAAACGTGCGAAGCAGTAAGAGTGCTCAAACCTGAAAATGATGTAAGTTTATTGGAGCAGCTCTGCACTAGCCCCGTGATTGGCACAGGAAAGAGGTTTGGAGCATACCCAATGCGAAGAAGGGGTGGTAAAGTGGCTAAGAAACACGTTGGCTGCAAGTAATAAACATAAATGAAATTGTCCGATGACAGAATTCAAACAGAATACCCCGAGCACAACAGCTCGTTTTAATGCATAAGCATTCCTTGGCGAGTACGCCAGCAAAATCTGTCTGTCATGCGAAAAGTCTAGTGCCTTATCTCTGCACAAAAATGCGTAATTGGCGAAGTTATAATTAGTTATTCGTTTAATCGCTCGAGGCGTTCGCGCACTGATAGATGTTTACGATAGAGACGGAGCGCATTTCTCTGCAAAAAGGACGAAGCCAAATGGACGCACAGTCACCGCTTCGCTCATTCGGTTTGGTCGGGGAGCCAGGGCTGCGTTGTGCCTTCAACTGCTGGCATGAGCACTGTGGGCACCTTAAGCAAACCAGCGTTGTTGCTCAGCGTGCAGAATGGACAGGTACACAGGTAGACATCGAGCAAAGTTTAACATTCAACTGGGTACTGACTAACGCCGACGGTTTTTCGTAGGTCTCAGCTTCGAGCGCCATCGAGATACGACGTCTGCAACACCACTGGCGACCCTCCGCATCATTCGAACGTCGTGAGACGCCTGGTAGCTTTGACGGTGCTGTTCCTCCTGCCAAACAGCAGTTGCCTTGCGGGCTGCGTCGCGGCAAGATGTCGCAACCGCGTGTAGTTTGAACACCCTCCGAGTAGTTCGTGCGTAACTTTTCCTTAAATCTTGTTGTCGCTGTACATGCTTCGCTGTTCGGGCGATTGTGTCAACAGTTTTTGCCAGGCGTCGGAGCAGTGGAGCAGCTGACACTTGCAGGAGGCGCCAGCACACGCGTAACATATAAAAAAAACACGCATTCAAGGTAACGATGAACAGGTGGCGACAACAAAAAAGTATGAACAAAGCAACAGCAAACGTTTTTTCTTTTTTTTTCTTTTGTGTGTGTGTGTGTGTGTGTGTGTGTGTGTGTGTGTGTGTGTGTGTGTGTGTGTGTGTGTGTGTGTGTGTGTGTGTGTGTGTGTGTGTGTGTGTGTGTGTGTGTGTGTGTGTGTGTGTGTGTGTGTGTGTGTGTTTGCACGTGCGCGCATGTGTCAGTAGGTTGAAAAGGCAGACGAAGCGTAGTCCGAGCGAATCTCGAATCGGCAGATAGCAACTAGCTCTAAGTAAAGCAAATGCCTCACTGCATTCCCGCCGCGTAAAATAAAAAGAAACATGTAAATAAAAAAGGCGTAAGGAGTTTCAAATTGCTTCGATTACTTCAAGGGAAAAGAAGTGTACCATAGTAGAAGGGAACAAAATAGCCAAACAAATATTCAAAAGGGTAGTAGAAGAGACGAAAGACGGCATTTATATTCAGTTAATACGCAAAGGCTTCTTGTACTTGTGTCGAACAGCTTTCTTTCTTACCAGGAAATAAATAATGGTTTAGCTTCACTGAACGAGCATATTGGTGAAGGAGGAGCGGGGGAGGAGTCTTAGACTAGACAGCGGCTATATAGGGAAAGGGAAAAAACGGAAACTCAAAAGAACGTTCTAAGAAACAGCAAAGTATTGGGGGATGTTAAAAAAAAAGAAATATCAATACATGAAAGAGTAACTTAGGTCGGTTGACAATGCGAAAAGATTGTAATGCGGCAGGAATGTAAGTCGGAGGAAACAACCGAAGTCTCGAGCAGAGAGTAAGAACTCAATGGGCGAGGGACCGAAGGTGAGAAGAGAACAGTACCATAAAACATCAATCGAGGAAAGGCAGCAGATGACTGCTGGGTGACTAGGAAACAACAAATAGAAAAAGAAAGAGGCTGGAGAATTACACGAAAACAAAGAAAACTTTGCGTGGGCAGCGGCCTAGGGCTTCTGGGCTCTATACTTAGCATATAGTTAGGTAGAGCCCAGCATAAAGTAAAGAAAGTAGCGAGTCCGAAAATAATCCGAAAGGGGGCAGCTGTAGGCAGGAGAAACACAAGAAACTCGATCGACGATGCATATGGTTATGAGGGTCTTCTCTCACAGCTGACGCAGTCTCGAAGCTCTGGCACAAGCTTGTGGGGCCCAGTGTTGGCCGCAACTGGGTGTCTCTGCATTACGGGAGAGAAGGAGACGTCGAACCCTTTGACGCATATAGGGCATGCGGAAGCACTTTACATTTGAAAACCAAATCAACTCGCCTTCTGATAGGAAAAGGTTTAGCGCCAAAGCTCTACACCTCCCACCCCCATATCCCGTCTTTTCACCTGACTTTTTGTGATTGCATTTCATTCTGTTATTCGGTGGTTGTCTGTTCTTGCGTCGTTATTTCACTTCTTCTTCCTTCCACAGACACGCAAGCTTAAAGGAAGCCAACAACGCTATGAACAGGCCAATCACGAAAAAAAAGAAAAAGAAATACGAAAGAAATCATAGAAGCTGTAAAGCCACTGTCGGGTTCTGAGGAAATTTAGTTGCGTAAGCTGCAAGCTTACCATTGTTTCAATCTCCTTGAAAAAAATCTTGCGGTGTTCCCGAAAATCTCGAACGCTGAAATTGTTCGAAAGAGAAACTTACTTACTTAATCACTTACGAATTTTGCTAAACACGAGGTCGCCGCGAACTCTGCTACGCACGAGTTCGCGGGATCGAATCCCGGCCACGGTGGCCGCATTTCGATGGGGGCGACGTGCGAAAACACCCATGTGCTTAGATTCACGTGCACGTCAAGGAACGCCAGGAGGTCCAAATTTTCGGAGTCCCCCACTACGACGTGCCTCATGATCAGATAGTGGTTTCTGCAAGTAAAACCTCATGGCTTATTGTTGTTTAACTTACGAACTAATCACTTCGCGAATTCAGCCTCTGTATATTCGCCTAATTGATATTCACTGAAGTAATTCCGGGGGTGTGCATCCTAAAATAAACCGGTTGCAAGTTCCACCTGTGAAGTCGTCAATGTATCTTCCTTTTTTTTTTTGTTCGTGTCTTTTGAGCGGCAAATATGTCTTCTACCTCCTTCGCCTGCATACACTGACACCAAGGACAACATAGGGGAAATCACTTGTGCTTAATAAATGAAATAAAGAAACGATAAATTAATGGAAATGAAAGTGGATGAAAAAAGCTACTTGCCGCAGGTGGAGACCGAACCCATAATCTTCGCATTTCGTGTTTGCCGTTTCCTCATCCACTTTCTTGGCTATTTATGTTTCCTTGTAGAGCCCTGGGAGTGTTAGCCAGCGCCACCACTCACAGACCTTGGCGGCGGACGTGGAACGTGCTTTCCGCCGCAGGCGTCATGACAACGTAATCTTTTTGGGTGAAGGCGAATGGTCAATAAACCCACACATTCTACCTGAACGCATCAATGTTGCCGGATTCGACACCCTCGTTATGTAATAAACGAGAAGGAATGGGATTAACCGAGGGGCCCGATTTTTTATTAGCCATGTCATCAGAAGCCAACAAACAGTGACACCAAGGACAACATAGGGGAAATTACTAGTGCTTGGCAAGTGAAATAAAGAAACGTTAATTTAATGGAAATGAAAGTGGATGAAAAAACAAGGTGGGGACCGAACCCACAACTTTCGCATTTCGCATGCGATGCTCTACCAATAGAGCTACCGCGGCCCATTTCCCCATCCACTTTCTTTGGTATTTATGTTTCCTAGTAGAACCCTGGGAGTGTTAGCCAGCGCCACCACTCCCAGACCTTGGCGGCGGACATGGACCGTCCTTGCGGCAGAAGGATGTTCCACGTCCGCCGTCAAGGTACAAGGGCAAAGGTGTGGTAGGTCGTTAATAAGGATGGGGAAAAGCAAGGGACCGAGGACCCAACCCTGAGGTACACCAAAGAAACGTCTATTACGGAGAAAGAGTAGTTATTTGCAATAGTAAACTGCTGATGACTGGACAGGGAATTACGGGTCGATGACATGGTAAGACAATCCAATTTGTGCGCGGAGGGTTTTGATATTAGGCCACAATGTGCGACACGGCCAAATATCTTGGAACAGCAAAATAATTTGATGGTTATTTCGCGCAGAACACTCTTCCGGGATCGAAACTTGGAGTGTTTTGCACTTTAATCATAAATACAGCGTCTGTGCGTAACCATGAAGTGTATTACTTTACTTTCAATTCAGCTTTAAATGGTATTGCAGAGGATCGCGGCCACATTATAGTGTTGTCATCTGAAATAAAAGTCCGGTAAAATGAATTTTAGAGTAATTAATTATATATTCATAACCACTGAAACTACATGGCTGCCACGGTAATTATGCAGCTAACTGTGTCGATATAGAAACCCATTAAAAACGACCTAGAAAGTTGGCTCCATATTAACAAAAATGCTCCTTGCGCTGTAACTGTTCCGAAGGGCTATAATGCAAGAGAACTGTGATGTCGGGCGCGTCATTAGAGAAGGTAGCCGGCCGACAGCAAACGACACTCTCGAAAGAAAAGCTTTGTGAATTTCGTGGTCTTACTTTCCGCATTACGGCCATATTAGCAAGCTAACATTGTTATGTGTTAACATTGTTGTATACGCGTGTAAGCTTTTTTTTGTCGCTCTCTCTCTTCTGTAACAGAATAGCCGCTATTGCAGCCTATGCGTGCTAGGTCTTCTTTAACTTCTTTTGCTCAATTTGAAGAAAGAAGGAAGTTTCGAAGCCATCAGTATTGCCATCAGTGTATTGGCCGGAAAGAAGTCAGTGCTAGAACAGAAGGGGGCTATATAAAGGCGCTCCCGGAAATAGGGAAAGAAACGAACCAGTGGGTTGGGCCCTGTGGCCGAGAGCGCTGTGTGCACAACGCCAAGTCAATCGCGCCTGCGGCTGGCTGCATGGCGCATCCGACTCGATCTCTCCCGGTTTCGAGAACGTGCTCGGAATCAGCGTTTCGGTTGGGGAGAGAGGGGCGAGGGCAAATACCGATGGCACGCGATCCAGCCTAAGGGGGCTGGGGCACGTTGGTCATCCATCTGAATTTTTTTTACAGCTCAAAGTGTTTTGTGTTTCTTCGTGTGCGTGTGTGTTTTAGTGTGTGTGTGTGTGTGTTCGTTCATGCATTTGTTTGTCCTGTTCGTGAAGGGCGCCGATATGACCGCTAACCGTTTGTGTGTTGTGCTTCTATGTATGCACTAGCGCTCGTATCCGCCAGAATCTTTTACTGTTGCTCGGGTCAGCAATACGGCAAACGAAGTGAATTAAACAACGAAAAAAAATTGAGACAACGGTTAGGCAGACAGAATCACAGGGACGTTTCCTTTTCGGAAGTAGGGAGCCAAATGCCTCATGAAAACGACAGGCGACGTGACTATGGCTGGCATCGCGACTTTTTTTTCTCTGTCATATTGTTTCTTCTCACAGGAAAAGCAGAAATTGATAAAGATAAAACAAATATATGTGAATGGTAGGATGCATAGATATGGTACTTACCCGTTTGCAGCTCTCCGAGGGTGCTTTCAGCAGCTTCTGCCCAGTTTCTACAACGAGGTCATCTGTGGTTGGAAAACCATCGTTCCCAGGCACCAAAAAAAGTAATAATAATAAAAGTGTTCCACAGGGCTACTTCCCGTGAGCTAGGAGCTCCCGTAAGGAGGTCTCACATACAGGGTTTTGACGTAGTCGTTCTGCGGAAAGCCGCAAGGTGGAGAGAAGTAATGAATAAAGGGAAAATCAGACATCCACCCGTTCGTAGCAATTGCTACAAAGGAAACCCATACGGGTTCCTCGAAAGAAAACGCCTCATAATTGAAGAAAAATTCGTCCTGGTCCGGGACTCGAACCCGGGACCACCGCCTTTCCGGGGCAGCCGCTCTAATCATCTGAGCTAACGAAGCGGCTAGCAGATGGCAGGGCGAAGTCGAATTTGTCGACAACACGAAGCAAAGGCGAACCCGTATGGGTTTCCTTTGTAGCAATTACTACGAACGGGTGGATGTCTGATTTTCCCTTTATTCATTACTTCTCTCCACCTTGCGGGTTTCCGCAGAACTGCCTTTGCTTCGTGTTGTCGACAAATTCGACTTCGCTCTGCCATCTGCTAGCCGCCTGGTTAGCTCAGATGATAGAGCGGCTGCCCCGGAAAGGCGGAGTTCCCGGGTTCGAGTCCCGGACCAGGACGAATTTTTCTTCAACTATGAGGCGTTTTCTTTCGAGGAACCCGTATGGGTTTCCTTTGTAGCAATTGCTACGAACGGGTGGGCGTCTGATTTTCCCTTTATTCATACAGGGTTTTACTTTCTACAACACTTTCACGTTTGCGAAACGTAGAGCCTAGTGTGGCGCCTTGCTCGGTCGACGAGCAACATGTAAATAAATAATATAGTCACTAAACGAGCTCTGAGTGAGAGAGAAAGGAAGGCAACTTGATTTTGGTCATAGGTTTGGAGGGTAAGGTGCCTAGTTCAGGACTACAATGGCCGTGTCGATGTCGCGGGCGCGCCGGGTCAGCGCCAGCCAGATTTGGTGGTTTCCTTTTCGTATAGCGCGGCCTCGAACTTACCTATGCCGTGCTATCTGGGAGGCCGTCCTGGATTGGGATGGTCACGCTGTATTTTGTCCACGAGGTATGCGTTGACATTCCACAGTGAAATAATATCGGTGTGCCCCGGCAGCCCGGGCATCGCAGTTGCAATAGGACATGAAGAAAGTGGAGATAGGAAATGAGGTGCGACTGCAATTGCCGTATAGAGATAGCTCGGCCTCTCGATATATAAATCGTATATAAGTGGCGGTGAATGTCCGATACGGCACTGTTTATAGTTGTCCAAGATCTCTCAGTACTGTAGGGCCATGTATGTCCGTTTCATCTGGTTTATGTAGCTCTTCCTCCTACGCCTGACGAGTCAGCGAATGAAAGCATCACTTGAAGTGGTCCCGCAGTGAATGCGGCCCAGTCGGACCCCGCCGAACAGAGCAGGTGAGGATGATATTGCTACGCGTACTTTGTTATCTTTCACGGTGACTGTTTTTCACCGTCTAACAGATGTTCAAAGTTATCGCGCAGCGTAAGACGCACCTCTCTGGATTTGGCGTTTCTTGTTATCGATGGTTCTATCTGCTGTCCGTTGTCACTGAACCTTGCGCAACCAGACTATATGGGAGACACGAATTGTTTAGCGCGATCTGAAAGGCACATGGGCACCAGCCATTACGGTGGAACCTTCGACGAGTCATGTATAAAAAGCCGACACGCTTGACCCCCAGATCAAGTTTTGACGAGTCAAGAGCGTGCTCGACGCTATCATTGTGCTGAGTGTTACTCGTTTTGCTGGGCTCAAGTTCGCCCAGTAGTTAGTTTTGTGACTTGCATTGTCCCACTGTGGTTGTCGCCCCTCACTACAGTATGGAAATATCTCTAGGTACTTACGTGAACAACAGGCGGCTTTCTGTCGCCACATGTACGCGGACCGAGTGCTGTGAGGTGGATGTCTGTGCAATTTAGGACATCGCTGTTCGGTTACACCTGTTCATACGGACAGACATCCAAACGTGGGGCACGGTGTACAACATTCAGGGCACTCGCACATACGAATGAGCGGTGAGAGCGTATGAGAAGAAAAGGAAAATGCCTCGTGTGGAAGCGACGCCCATGTTCGGAAAATAGTCCGTACGCTTGAACGGGTCGTTGGAACAGGCGCCGGCCCACTGTCGTGGCGAACATATCCTTACAGCGAAGGCGCCGGCCTACGACGAGCATAGTCCTTACGACGAATAAAGGCATTACGATACTCGGCCTTTGCCTCGCAGCTATCTTAAACCACCAGTTAGAATTAAAGCAAATAACATAGTTTTCTTCTCTCCGAAGTGGCACGGTGCGACATGGTGGTACTCGAAGAAAACATGGAGTGCACGAAGAATATAAAAGACTGTGAAAACAAAACCGTATTTCTGTTTCTTTCAATATCGCCAGAACCCCGAAAACAAAGCCTTCCAGATCCACTCTTATATTTCGAAATTTCACGAACAGCACCAAAGTGCCCGGCTGCTCTCAACGGTGACAGTCTCAGAACGGTAGCACACAGGCAACGACAGACCGCGCGCTCCGTATCTGCTAGCAAAAGCGCTCTGGCGCTGTCTTCATTTGAAAACCAAATCATGTCACTTTCTGACAGGCGATAAAAAGTTCGGTCTCCGTGGATTGCAGCTGTCGCATACAGTCTCGCTGTTCTTGACGCTTTTGTTTTCACTCTCTGAGGCTTCCAAGAACCCTAAGCGGAAGCCAGTGAGGAACTTTCTGCTTTTGAAACCAGGAACCCACTCTCGAGGGACATTTTTCATACTGATGCGGGTGAATATTTGTGGAAGCCGCCCTGTTTTGACGTGAGACGTCTGCAAAACAGGTCGGGGATGGTCGCTTGCTAAATCCGCGTGTAGGAAAACATGTTTTATCATTAGGGTGTTTTAGCTAAGTCGTTCCATAGTTAAAAAAAAAATCACGTGTGAGATATGAGAATGCAACCAACTTAGTATTGTTCGTTGTACTCTTGATCAACTCAATGTAAATTTAACACGAGTTTAGGTAATTAAGAATAACTAATCAACGATATCCTATATTACTAATTTAGGCGCGAAATGTTAAATGTAGAAGTTGTAGAGCACATCGAGAAATATCAAAGTAATTTTGTCCGCGATTATGTCGTTTATTTGCCCTAGTGCCCATAAGTCACCTGCAGCACACGCAAGATGCATCACTCACCCCCCCCCCCCACCCCCACCCCAGCGGCCGTGTCCATGGTACAGCCTACCATGCATCCAAGATCACGTGTCCAGCACGCTGTGACTGTTCTGCGTGCGCCGCGCAGGCCTGTGGCTTTTTATTAAAGCTATAGTTAGGTTTCGCCACAGAATTTTTCTTCGTGCGCACTGGACAGTACAAATTAACATGCATACACAACGGTGACTGCAACACGTCCTACGGTTGCTATGAGCGCTATTTCACGAGGTTCCTGAGGGTGAGCTCACATACTGATGTGCGTTCTTTCGCGCTTTCTCTCCCTAACGTGCTCTTGCAGACGCACTGTCTCATCATATGTGTTCCTTTATCGTTCTAGTGTTCCCGCTTTTCTCCTAGGAATACTCCTGCGAAACGGAAGCGCTAAAGTTTTCTATCGCTCGGTCGTCGAAAAGGACTCCGCGTGTGTATCTGTCCGGAGGCTGTGCGCGGACTTTGATTCTATAAACGTCCGTTGTGCTCCTAAAACAGAGCTAGGCCTGGAAACTGACAGAAAAGTGGCTTTCACATTGGGACTGCGCTTTCCTGTAAAAACGCTGGACGCTCATGCACGCAGGAGCTGTACACATCACGGGCGGAGAAGTGTCCGGTGCGACATTATTGCCAACCATTCGGCGCACTCCCAAAGATAAGCCCGCAGGAGACTGTCCACGCCCGCAAGTCGGAAGCTTGCAGATCGTCGAGTCCAAAATGAACCTGAGCGCTAATTGTGCGAGCGTTTCTCGGTAGAGTCGTGTTTCGCTTCAAGTATTTTGTGTTGCTAGGAAGACGCTTAAATGAATATTCAAATCTGCGACAAAGTTTTCCGTGGCCGCCGCCACGAGCGGAAATGATTCGAGTTTTTTTTTTTTCCACGACGCAAGGAAAGCTGTTACCTTGGAGATAAATGTGCTTGTGTCGTTGTACTTTTTTACATATTGTCCCTCCGCGCCTGTGGGCACAAGTTTCGTGGGACGTATCGATGTTTATTGGCGCTAAATAACGTGCGCAGCGCCATTTCCGACGCAAGACGAAAGAACGAACGCGCAGACGTTTGTTTCTCCGCAAGTTTTCTACCTCTTCAACAAGTACGCAAAGCTGAGTCCAGGTGCCCGAGGAAGTTTGTACACGGGATGCCTCCCACTGAAGCTCATTCGCTCACTTGGATTTGTTACCTTTTCCTCGAAGGAATAAAGACGTGAGCAACAGCGTAGTTGGGCATCGCTTCTCTGCCGGCCGATAGCTTCTCTCATTTGAGGGTATTACCACGCGTCTGGTGACGCAGGGAAAGGGGCGGCCAGATACAAAGTAGGCTCGACTCCGCTCATAAACCTCCCGCCATGTAGGCCGGAGGGCTTAAAGTTGTCTGCGTACCAGATGCCACGTGGCCTATGGAGCATTGGTCTGAGGCACGCTTAGCTCTCCACCCTGTGATTGTCACCTTCAGCACTTTCTGTAGGTGGACCTCAACCAACACTTTCCCGCTCAGTAATACTCAGCGAGAGGCGTTGCGGGTATTGAGTGACGCGACATATGGCTTCATGTTGAGCTGAGTTCCAGAATTTAACCTGGAGCGAACGGTGAGTTCTGAATGTGATATCATCTGTCAGTTCTCTTTATTTTGTTATTCTTGATGTGCTAAAGCTAACGTTTTAGTTAAGCTGCGGTTTTAGGCTGTACCCATCGCTATTGTTGAGTAGGACGATCGATCTGCGAGCACCGTGCAGTTGTATGATTCGATCATATACCGCGGCACATGCGCGTTTACGTACAACTGCATCGGCTTTCCTCGTAAGGAGTCGCTCACACGCGCACGTTTAGTAGATCTCGCTGTCTGGGGTGCATAGCCTCTCTTTTGTACGTCATTAACTGTGTCTCTGCCTTGCTCTAGTTGAATAATTAATTAGCCATATAGTTCGCTGACACAAAGTTTAACTTTCCCAGCCGCGGGGAGTTACAGTGCGGCTCCGTATTGCCGTAGGCGGCGTTTCTGTCTTCAGCGTCGAACAATGGGCACCGACCGTTGCAACATTGTGGGTCGGGCGCCACGTGGCAGCTTCGGACAATCTCTTCGAACTGCATTCTGCAATTTCTTTGGTTGTTGTGGTCATTTCGTGCTCAGAGCAGGATGGGGCCTGGAGTTCGGCTCCGACGCATGTGACGCTTTCATTATCCGCGCGCACAATAGGGATGCTTCCGGAGGTACGCATAGCGTTCATCGCGTTTGCGGTGAACAGCGGGTCGGTTGGCTTAACCACGACGGGTGTACACAAGGGAAGTCCATTCCTGCCCCGTTTCCTCCCCCCCCCCCCTTTTCTTTTTTCGTGACTCTTGACCGCGGATTTCGCTTTGGGAATATGCTGATTACAAGAATACATTTTCTTTTTTTCAGTAACGCGAAATAAAGCAGATGTTCATGCTGCTCTAACTACTCCTTTAATTTTTTCTCTTTTACAGAAATGAAAATCAAAGATAAGAGTGAGTCATCTATAATGGTGACGGTTCCTCCCCTTTTTACGTGATTGTAATAATAATAATAATAATAATAATAATAATAATAATAATAATAATCAGAAGAAGATATTCCAAGCTAAGGAGTATCATCAAAGGTGCATAAAAGTGAGAGTGATAACAGCATGTTCCACTCTGTCGACGGAGTCTCGGCACACGCCAGTATAATGACTGCGACGCGGTTCAAGGTGAGCATACGCGCACTTTTAGAAAATACACACAGGTGAGAAAATATAATACGTGCAGATGCATGACAGTTAAAGACACGCTTTATAAAAAAAGCCGCACAGACATGAGCATGATACACACAACAGACCACAAGTAGACATATATTAAAACCACGGAAGTGGGTTGCATTCAGATAACTTTAACGGAGGCGGCACCTACTATAAGTTTGATATTCCTGTTTGTTTTAAGGGGTATTCAATTGCATTCAGTTTTCGATGGGCGACCGAGCTATTTTACTAGTTTAAAGGGTATGTGGGTACCAGTTGCGTGCAGCTCTTTTTCTTGTTGACTTCTATGCGCGTAGCGTGTCTTGGGCAATCTAGGAGCAGATGGCAAACGTCCTCATCGTCCTTGCCAGAAAAGCATGCTGCATTCGACGTCACCTTCAAGTGTTATAGGAAATAATTTGTGCATTCTCTTTCAAGGTAAGGTCGAAGAATCAGTGCATCGGTGCTTCTTGAAAAGTCTACATGCAACTGATCCAACTAGCATTTTTCGATCAGGGCTGGCTTGCTAAAAGATTGATTCCTTAGTATTACCTGCAAAACAGGTGGACATACACAATTCGTTCTTTAATACTTTTAACGGGCATCGCATCTCAATCGATGATTAAGGAATCAGGTCAAATTATGCATCTGGATTGGCCGATTTTGGGAGCGAGTCCGCTCATTCATTGCCTGCTATGTTAGCGTGTCCCGGGTGCCACTGCAAGTCAATTTTTGTTTTGATTGAGCAGCCCGTTATAAACCCTTTATAATCGCATTCGTTATTCATGCATGGCTTTGGCTTTCATCAACGTATTTTAAGATATTTCAGGACTCCTCATCTCAGGATAAGCAAATGGTATGCACTTCTTAGAAATATTACAATAATGTGCATTTACAGATTTTACACGCTTAGCGTCTCCAGAAAGTGAAGTGTGTAAAAGGACAACCACGCGCGACAGTTCGAAGACCCATTCAAATAAACACAGCTGGTAAAACGCTTGTAACAATATATTAAACTAGAAGAAAGGGTGTTAACCGAGGGGCCCGAAATGCGAAGGTTGTGGGTTCGGTTCCCACCTGCGGCAAGTTGTTTTTTCATCCACTTCAATTTCCATTAATTTATCGTTTCTATATTTCTTTCATTAAGCACAAGTAATTCCCCCTATGTTGTCCTTGGTATCGGTGTTTGTTGGCTTCTTATGTTGTAACAATGTATACAACTCATGTTTACAACGACATTACCATGCAGAGGGCAAAGCAAGAGTGCAAATCTGAGTTTGCAGTGCGAAGGCGCCAACAACTGATCGATGACATCTGTGGTTTTGGCGTTCTGAAGCGACGCAGGAGCGATAAGAGATGACGAAGCGGAAGGCACAAAATTAATTTTTCAACCGAAGGGATATTTACCGAGCAATCAACGCATGGCACACGCGAGCATTTTCGAATTCAGCTTTCGTCGTAATGCGATCGACCGCAGCCAGAATATGCAATCTGCAACTCCATATAAATATTCGTAGGATTATGTGACTCTAGAATCAATGGAGCTGTGCGCAGGAGGTGGCAGACTGCACGTCTGGTTCTTACTTGCAAGCCACATCGAGGAAGGTCGTGGGTGCCGAGCTGAAGAGAGCGCGACGATTCAAGCGTTTGCTGTTGTTGACATCAGTAACGTCACACGCTTTATCACACGCTTTTAGGAAGCTTTATCTCGAGTGCTCCGATCTAAATACATGTAAAAGGCGAATTCGTTTTTCTGGGCAACCACTGCACCAAACTTGACCAGGTTTGTTGCATTTGACAGAAAAACTGAAAATCTAGTGACTGTTGGTTACGAATTTTCCATTTAGGTCGTCAATATTTTCTTAAATATGGGCTAATATTGAAAATTTTCAAAAAACGAAACTATCAAGTTTACAACTCCGTAACTCTGCAACGAGTAATGGTACTACAATTCTGTGAATTCCATCAATAGTACACCCAAAGCGGACAAAATTGAATTTGTCACACATGAATATAAAAAATTTAATAATATGGAAATGCAGCTTTTGGTGAACCCTTGTAAACAACGTTAATAATTCACTTAAAATATAAAATAACATATCAAATTTGTTCGCTTTCAATTATCTAATGGATGTCGTTGACAGAACTGCCATATCTGTTCTTGATGCAGAGTTATGAATTTGTAACCTTCGTGCTTCTGTTTTCTTTTTGAAGCTTTCGAATTTTTGAAAATTACTGCAACAATATTCAGGACTTAAATCGAAATTCCGTTTCCAATAGTCACTTGAATTTAACCTTTTCCCTCAAATGCAACAGATTCCAGTAAAATCGGTCCAGGGGTTAACGTTTTTGTGTTTTACATGTATTTGAATAGGCCACGTCGGAGTTGGGCCCTAGCTAAATCTTCCTCTTAAGTCGGGAAGTTGATGTCAGATATAGTCATAGAATTCCGCACCTTCCTACAGGCAGGCGCTAAGTGATGGTGAAAGCGATGGATTAACGCGAGGGACAGATAATCTGAGAAACATGAAACAATAACAAATGGAGAACTGTCAGCAGTGAATTTCTCACACACCACAGCGGCACTTGCATATAAATAACGCAGTACTTTAGTGCTATCGAGACTGAGTGACTGAATGAAGGGTTTGGTAACTAACTAACTAACTAACTAACTAACTAACTAACTAACTAACTAACTAACTAACTAACTAACTAACTAACTAACTAACTAACTAACTAACTAACTAACTAACTAACTAACTAACTAACTAACTAATAAGGAATAAAGGAATAACGCATTGCAACTTGACCTTGGCAAAGAGAGATGAAGAGAAATAATAAAAAAAAATTTATAAAGCAAGATTCAAAGAAGAAAGGAGTGAGGGATACGTAAAGAAAAAGGGCATCTGTCTTTGTAATGAAAGCCCATCCACGCGGTGTTTGCTCTCGAATGACAGCAGTCATCGTCCGGGCACTCGCTTACTGTTTTGTTTCTATTTTTTTACGTTAACTCGTGGCGCTCCTACCTTCGTCCCCACGCTCGGCTCGATTCCTTTAATTAGGAGAAACCAAGTTCAAAGAAGCCGAGGCCGCGTCGGCAGAATAGAAAATCAAGCGCGAACGAGCTGCGGCAATTAAGAAGAAACCCCGGGGCGAGCGGGGCCAGGCTAATGAAATCTCGTAACCCGAGTTCACCCCAACACGCCTATAACACACTAGACTTTCTCTCTAGTTTCGTGATCAATCTTGCGAAAGTTTCGGTCTCGTTTGCCCAAAGCTTGTGTACAGGTTAGTGCACGTGTTAGTGTGTATGCATGTGAATACGGTTGAGACGGTGTCTTTGCGTGTCGGCGTGCGTTCGTCACTCGTACCAGATTTCGTGGCTCCTATACCCTGACGCCCTCTTGTACGTGACTTGCATATGCGATGACGCTGTACGCCAGCGAATACTGTCCAGGTCGCACACCTTCTGGTTCGTGCTCTCGTCGTGCCTTCTTTCTTTTTTTTTTTTCACACCTTCCCAAACAACATAAAGAATATTGATTAATAAAGGGAAAATGAGACACCCCCCAATCGTACCAATTGCTACAAAGCCTTTGCTTCGAGTTGTTGATCAATTCAATTTCGCCCTGCCATGTGCTAGCCGCCTGGTTAGCGCAGATGGTAGAGCGGCTGCCCCGGAAAGACGGTTGTCCCGGGTTCGAGTCATGGACCAGGGCGAATTTTTCTTCAACTTCGAGGTTTTTCTTTCCGGGAAACCCGTAGGGGTTTCCTTTATAGCAACTGCTACGTTTGGGTGGATGTCTAATTTTCCCTCTATTAATTACTTCTCTTTACCTTGCGCGTCTCCACAGAACTCTTACGCCAAAGAGTATTGATATTCGTAGGTGCTAATAGAGAAAACAGCAAGAAAGGAACCCCAATTAAGACCTAGTTGGTTAATCAGGGCCGACAACACGGCGTAAGTGGTCCGATCTGCGCTCCGTCCACGTGATCGCATGGATCGGTAAGGCGCGAGCGGTGGACGATAAGGAGGCACTATATTATATATATATATATATATATAATAGGTCAGGCATAAGACATGCAGTGAGTGACATTTTTTTTTTTTTTTACGCTCTGAAAATGCTTCCGATACGTGCAATCAGCAAGTGCATTGCATTAAAGATTTGTTTTTTGTTACCGAGAGAAGCACCATCGCCAGAGCGCGGATTTGGACACCACGTACAAGGCGAAAGAAATTGCAACATTACACCTGGCTCGACAAACGCCCGTTCTGCCGTTTCCACTGCCACGAATGGATGCATCGGGCCTCAGTACTCAACGATTCTCGTTCGTAACGGCTTTCCTGCCATTTGGTCAGCCGCCTTCGCTTGAATAATATGTCCAGCGTAACAAGCTACAGGCACCTTCTCTCACGAAGAGCTATGGTCTAGAACTTTCTCGTGAATAAAAGCGCTGAACAACAACAAACATATTTTGTTGCAGGCATATCGGCTTTAATTCAAATCGCGCAATTCAAATCGTTAGCCCGCGGGTGCAGATATTGTCACGGTCGGAATTAGGCGTCGCGAAAAATATCCAGTGCCAGTTTTGAGCCGCTGTTCGGAAACGGAGCGCGGGAACTCATTAACTCGCCCGCGAAGTGAGCGTAAGAGCGAGCATTCCATTGTCAAACAGTTGGTTTGTTAACTCTAATCGGTGTCTGCACATGTGCGACACATGTGCACATAGAGAAAGCAGGGTTGGGTTTTCTGGTCATAAAGGGCCCATTGTATAGATAGGGTCAGACACGCTCTCGCGTAAGCCAGAAACTTGGTGAAAGCGTCTTTAATCAAATCGGAGTGTGGGAACTGCATACTGCTCCTCTTGTTTAAACGGGACCTGGCCTGGGAGAATTCTCTGGTAGTCAGGGCCACCTGATTAATAGGTCTGCGCGCTCGTAGAGTTTGACGCTGTCAATGGCTTCCCAATGCTATGAATGGAGGAATGCGAGAAATGCACCTTGTACCGTGACATGGTTTTTCAATCGACGTTTTTCCTAATGATTGAGCCAACTCAGCAAGAGCAGGATTGCCACCCGTTTAGACATCTGGCTTAATGAAAACAAAAAACAAAAAGAAAACAGCGCGAAGGTGGGACGCAGAGCGCGTGCAAGTGACACAACGAAGCGCTGAACAACCATAAATACAATTGTGACGCGAATGTATGTTTGGTCAGGTAATAACGTCGGCTAGTATTAGACACGAAATGAAACTCATCGTCATCATACGGGAAAAAATATAAAAGAATAAATAAATAAATAAATAAATTTACCGCAATATCTTTTGTTTTTTATTTTAATGGGGCAAATGAGATAGACCAACTAGTTTTTCGAAATAGTTTAAGTATAAGGCAGGATACTTTTCAAGGGTGGCTGAGAGAAAAAGAAAACCAAACGAATTTTGCCTCAGGATTTCGGAAATGCGGGACATAAAAAAAGCTTACTCGTGGATTTCTCACGCTGTTGCGCTGCGTGTCGCATGCATGGCGGCCCCAGCGCACCCCTGAATCTGAAGATTTTTTTACTCGTGTCGCCAACGCTGGGTTATCGATCAGCCACATGGGCGGTATCGTCACTGCTTCCGCCCTCATCGGGACAATGATTGATGGTCAGCGAACCAGTGCGTGCCGTGGCTTGTCCGTTCGCTGTTATCTACGTGACTCTGTTCAAACGCTCCACCACCGTTCACAGTCTGACGTTTGAGCGACATACACAGGGAAATCGTTGACGCGGCTTCCTCTTATTGATTTGCACTATCCGCCCGTCCTAGTCTTTGCTGGCCCTGTTCTCGAAATATTGCTGCTGTCGCGCTCGCCGTGTCGATTGCAGTGATTTGCCAAGATGGGCTGTCTTCTAGCATGATCGCTGATCGGATGGAAAGAGAAAACATGACAAGAACCGACGTGTCCGAATTTGGCACCGTCTGCCATCGTGCCGTATACAGCAGGGGACGGCACTTCCAGTGATGGATGAAAGCGCACATCGCTCTTACAAGGGCAATGCGAAGGTCGTACTTTCTGCGGAACTTTGAATGCTGCTTGGAAACGAAAAACGCAGGTGTGCAGCGTATGCGAGAGCAAAACTTCACTTTCTCATTTTTATTTTCTAGACCTCGCTTCCGTACTATTATGTGAAGACATTGAAGAGGGTGAACCATACGCTGTCCTAGGAACTTGCGTCCCGTTACTCTGGACTAGTGCCAGGATTTTTGGAGCTGCATTGACAAAGCTTTTCTTTGATAAGTGCCCTTGGCCGAAATTTGGCGGAAACTGTACCAGGCGTCTCCACTAATAGCATGTTCAATATCAGGATTGGCTGAAATTATCTCTTACCAACTATTCCAGCGTAAGAGCTTTTGACCTTTTTTTTTTAAATTCTGAGCCGTGTTCTTCAATGCCTTTACCGTAAGGAATCACGCTCTAGATAAGACCTAGAGCAGCATTCTAGGTTCGCAGCCAAGCAAACCCAGCCAGTATTAAAAAGAAAAGACGCCTCTTTGAGCAGGAATTTCTGCCTCGCTAACCAGGCTTTGAGAGTTACGCTCCTTATTCGCAAAAAAAGAAATAAAGTAGGAGTACATTAATTCGTTAGAAGAATCAGTACTCCGTTGTAGTAGCAACCGCAACATTGGAAAAAGCAACCAGCCATGATAAATTGTATATTACGCATCTATTTATACCTATATATATATATTCCTGCAAACGGCCAGGGCGCCAGCGTACTCATATGCAATCGTACAGAAGTAGGTGGCTTTCGTTAACCGACCGACCGACCAACCAGCCAAATTCATTAACTAATAAATAAATAATTAAATAATTAAAGTTCCAGAGCAATGTCTTGCTTATGAACGACTCTGTGGTGCAGGGCGCCCGGTGTAATGGTTGGGGTCGGGCATGAAATAGATGGTAGCTGGCCCATGCCATCGTCCAGCTTATCCAGGCTGAGGACGTTGTTGAAAGGAAGGACTTGTTCTCATCGAGAACGAGGAACACGGGATTTATTTACAGTATCTACATGAGAACGTTACAGTTCATCAGTCTAACATGACTGAAAGAGGAATGCACACTGAGGAGCCGCCAACGGCTCCTTGAATACACTCTGTCCTCCCTAGATACCTATAGGTGAGGAAAAAACGGCCGTTAGACTAAACGCAGCGTTCAAACTCATCGTAGCCGACCCGCCTTTGAGGTGGAGGGTTTACACACGCTTCCACACAGGTTTCCCAGACCACACCATGGAAGATGAGAGGATTCTCGCAGACACGGTGCCTGACCAGAGCAGGCGCCTCTTAATCCCCGAGCTGACCTCTTACAGTGGCCACCGCGGCTGTCCACTGTCAGGCGTCTTAAAAGGCCCGTGAGAAGGCGCCGCCAAGCACCTTCTTCCAGGAGTTTCCCCGCTCTAAACGAACCGTAGCGACGACGGCGAGTCCACTGGCAATACTTGGTCCCCCGACCACGGCTTGACATATCGGCACCGTCCCCATGTTTACGTGGTGTATTCTTGTCTTCACAAAGCAGGTCGTCGCCGCAGACTTGCCGGCGTCGAAGGACTGTTGATTCGCGCATTGTAGTCCTTACGAAGCGAGTTGTTGCTGCGAGCTCGGAGGGTTCGACGGCCGCTTCTTCGAAGCTTGTCCTCCCCGCAGCTGCAGCTGGCCGGGTATGGCTTGCTAATCGGCACCTCTGCAGGCCGTTCGTAACACCGGTCGATGTTGGGTCCCAGGAGCATCCAAGTGTACCAAGGCTTTTGCATTTCTAACCAAGCACAATGCAATGGCTAAGGTGGTAATCCAACGCGCGTCTTCTGCTTTCAGTGTTGACTTAGTGGAAATGAAAACGGCAGCTCCATGCGCGCAGCAAACCCCCAGAAAACACGGCTTGGAGCACAAAAGTAGCCTTACAGGGTCTGCAACACGTGTGCATTTTGGGCAGCATTCCGTAAGGAATCTTTGCTTCAGATACAATTCATTTCTAATCACGCATTTCGCCAAATCGTCTTTCCCAACGATAATGGGGGCCACGTTTGGTGCGAGCCAATGACAAAGGCAAGCAACAGAATATTGAAAAGAATCTATAAAGAATACTGCCTCAGTACTCATTCACAATGTATAACACTTATCATACCCGTGTTGGGCTGCTAAGCACGAGGTCGTCGAATCCCGGCCACGGCGGCTACATTTCGATGGGGGCGAAATGCGAAAACGCCCGTGTACTTAGATTTAGGCACACGCTAGACAACCCCAGATGGCCCAAATTATTTCCGAATTCCGAACATGGGAGCGCGTCATAATCAGACCGCGGTTTTGGCACGTAAAATCCCACAATTTAATTTAGTGTTTTTATCATACTTGCTTTATAGGAGTCTAGTTTGGTTGTTTTCTCTGTTCTGTGTCAATCAAGTTCTCAAGCTCGTGAGAAGAAATTAATCTTCTTCGCCCAGAAAGCGGCACATTGCATAGTCAGGTGCAGCTGCGTTCACGAACAGCTGAGCCCCTGTAAGAAACAAATCAAATGGCCTGTTTTGCGAAATAGTCCAGCTGAACGCGCCAACTGATCTTGTTAAACATATACGGCGCATATATAACTGTCCTGTAGAAAACAAATTGAACAGTGCGCAGTGGTCGTTTTACCTTAGTCTTTCCACATTTTAGGCGTTCCGGCGGTTCCGGTTTGTGCAGGAACGCAAGTGGCAATCCTGTCTCAGAAACGGGAAGGGTGTGCCTAGTGCATTTTCTCAAACGATATGCGCATGCATGGCAAGTAAATATGGTAATTTAAACTTAGGACCTCACGGAAGAAATACCACATGCGAAATGGCCGCTGACACAACCCTCCCAAAACAACAATAACAACAGGAACCACCCCGTGGTTAAGGAAAACACAATATAGAAAAATGTTATCATAAGAGCACATGCCAGCCAATACTGAATCTGGACACATTATCGAGGACGGAAGAATAAAGGAAACGAGCGGTCATGTATGAAAAGCTTTGTTAATTATGCCAGCAGAAGAAACAGCGCTGTATAACCTATGAATGTTATGAAGGTGGGTGGGAAAATATTGGATATCTGACAAAATGCACTTCAGCAAAAAGAAAGAAATTCATGATCGCATTCAAGGACACATCCTCCAATAATTCTGTATTGCATACAATACCAAATTCGTACCAAAGCAGGACATTCCCACAGAGTTAAGAAAACCCATACAGGTCCCACTAGTACGTAAGAACACCCACCCTCTGCGCAATTAAGAGCCCAGGCAGGAAAGAGCCAAATCCTTACAAAAACGTTTTGCAAACTCTAAGGACGTGGCCTACGTAGACGCGGCCGAGTATCGCGATCGAGACGCCATGACAGCGGCTGTTCTAGGTCAACAAAATCGAACCATCGCTGCAAGTTCAGTGATTCCAACCTCGCCGGAGCTCGGGCAGGAAGTCGCAATCGCCTAGGCGTACACCCCCTCAGCCAAATTCATAGTCAGCGACTCAAAGACAGCCATACGAAATTTCGCGAAAGGGCGCATTTCGCTCGAAGCCCTGAAAATTGTGCCCAGGGCACCCGAAACTCGGCGCAGATGGACGCAACTCGTTTGGGCACCGGCGCATTTCGGTCTTCTGGGAAACGACGCCGCTCATAGTGTGGCCCGAGAACTGACCATCCGCGGCCGCACGCCAACGTCTTGCGATAAGCAGTTTGAATCCCTCCGCCGTTCAGGCACGGACCGGATGGTATGCTACAAGGAAATTCATCAATTTTACCACCAGGGCAGGGGCCCGGCCTCCGCCTGAGGACGGAGAGGACGCACCCTCCCACTCCCCTCCTCGCTAACCCGATTTCGCACAAAATAAAGTTTACTCCTACTACTACAAGATCGCAGCCCATATGCACAAAAAGCTGTTACGCTAGAATTGTTGGTAGCAACAAGTCAAAAACAATCACGAAGCTAGGCACAATATTAGCAACGATGGCCAGCCAATGGCAGTGAGCACTTACGAGCGAAAAGCTTTGCGAATGATCATGAATAAATAATAAGAATAAGAATAATAATTTTTGTGAAAACATTGTTTCTTTTTAGTTCTTTTCTTCAAAAAAAAAACATAGTTGCGACAGCTAAGTTTCTATGCGTAGAAAACGACATAGGGCCGATTGCAAAAAGCTTTTCGTTTGTAAGTAGTTCTTGCTATTGGCCGGGCTCGTTCACTAATATGTGCAGCATCAGGATTGGCCTGGTATTGGCTCTTTAAATATACAACAACAAAAAACACAAATGCGCCCTGCGTAAGAGCATATTAGTGAACACTGGACCTCGACAATGAACATTTGACCACGCTGCCAACTCACTGTCATATCGCACGCGCGGACAAGAGCGCTGGCTTCAGTAAGCGAACACTTCATCGTGTTGCCTCTCGCTTCAACGCGTCTCCAAAACTTGAGACTACACAACCTTGAACATTAGGCGTGCGACAAGACCCAACGATCTTTGTACCAGCCATACATTACCCCCAAGATAGGGCGTATACGGGCCGCGTATGCGGGCCGCAGCGCGGACAGCCATGCGCAGCCACGGCCAGGATAGCCGCCAAGATGCACGCTCAACTCGCACCCCCTCCCCCTTCCCCGACTCCTTGCGGATGCTTACTGAGCGCGCGGGAGGATGACGGCACCCATCAAGCCACCGCCTTTTTTGGCACACACTCGCGCGCTTTTGCTCGCACCGAAGGCATTCGGCCTGCGAGGCACAATAGGATCTCAACGCACTTTAACTTTACACGGAACCTTACGTCCCCACGTCAGCAAGGTAAAGGTGACGTTATTCAGTTTAGACTTGTCGTCCCACCTATTGTGAGCGCTTACAAGTTCATAGGAAGACAGCCAGTCTTCCACGTCATGTTCTCCGGTGTCGGAAAAGACGGCCGGGTTGCGCTGACGGAGAACGCCGGCGCAAGTGACAGGGGCAGCCATGGGTACAGTCGGTGCGGAGGTCGCATCAGTCATGGTGTTGGTGGGCAGCGTACGATTGCGGAGCTCCAGGGTTACTTGAGCGATTCCAGCAACCTCCACCAAATGTAATGGTGTTTAATTAAAGCTGAGAAGCACCAGATCAACAGCAGCCTAGCAGAAACGAACAGCCAGAGCTCTCTTGTAAATCACAGCACGGGTCGTCGTCGTCGTCTCCGAGCTGCTATCGGAAACACGAGGTGCGTCCGCTTCATTACAGTTGGAGTGTCCATATAAATGCTATCGCATAAAAGGAGGGAGATGCTTAGTCCAATATGCCGTCTAAACTACCAGTAGAAAATAATTTCTTTTTTAAATTTTGAATAAGGTGAATTTCATCGATATTGATGCAACGATTGTCATAATGCGAACATTTCACGTTTCATGTATGTTTTAACAAAAAGAACCGAGATAACTCTGCCGCTTAAAACACTCCAGGTTAGAGTGAAGAACAGTCTCATCTGTGCTTAGGTCTTGTAGTCAAACAGGAGCCACCGTGTTCCGTAAGAATCCGTAGTATTCCATCAGCATGTTTCGCTGAGCAATTTACTTTATTTTGTGGTGGCGGCTGCAATGACAAACTCTTTACTTTGACAAGCCAAGCGGCATTGTTGCTTGAAGTTTACAGAATGCGAATTCCGCAGCTAGGTGGAAATTTTTCATCACAATCCTTTTTTTGTGTGTGGTTTTCTGCGCTACATCACGTAGATATTTCAAGAAGAGCTAGCGCCCCACATGAATGTTGAATCATTGGACAAATTAGGCTTGCAGAGCACCTCATCTCGCGACAGTGTGTGTCGGAACTAATACATGGTTTATGAGTGCCACTGGCAAGGGAACGAGGATAATGACGAACATCGTTAGGAGCTAAATGCGGTGTCAGCTAATACCGTTATAAGCTGCTTTGCTTCGGGCACGGCAGGAACAGCGCGCGAGCATGCAGCCCCTTTTAGCAGCTTGTCGTAAAGCCGATGCATATTGGTGATGGCGGGCAGCAAAAGCATCAGCATTTATTGGTAAGAAAAGGACGCAAGCGTGAGTGCCTCGATGTTATTTATTCAGAGGTTCGACGAAGCAACCGCAGCTACACTACGCCTCAACAAAACGGTGCAGCGCTGGCAAAGCTACAATTTGCGTTATCCCACCAGCGGTCGGAATTAAGAGTAGACAAAAAAGAGAGAGAATCGTTAGGGGGACACCAGAGAGCAACAATTAATTAGTCTAGATTGATAAAGTATTCTTCAAGAACTTTAGTTTCGTTGCTTGTTCGGTGATATGTTGGATGTCAGGAGAAACAACGACGGTCAAAATTCCATTTTTGAATTTTGCGCTGAAACCACACGGCCGCTACGTCAGGGTGATGTCACGGGTAGCAAATTATCTTTTCGCGTTCGAGCCATTGATGGTTCAGTGAAAGTTATTGAAAATTCCTAATTTCAGTCGGTGACACTTTTTGAATGCGGTATCATTCATGATTGGCGGTAAGAAGTTTAACTATAACTCACGATTCGTTTGCAGCACTGTGAAAGCTGCAAGACTCTTTAGCGAATCGGAAGGAATGCCGGATGCCGCTTTAGATGTGTTCATCCGCGCAACGTCATGTGCTCAGAGGCTGTTGAAATAACGGTATGCGACGTTCATGCGCAAAGGTCCTAGCATGTCACGTATCGCTGTGATGTCTCACGTACTAAGCAAAAGCAAAACTCTATATTCCCCGCCATTAATCAGATAGCTATGTGCGTAACTGTATTCCGCTGCGCAAGGTTATTTCCTCTGCACGCCTCTTACTTTCGGCCGTGCTGCAAACAACTTGTGAAATGGAGAATGGAGGTGTCATAATCCGTGACGCCATGTTGGATTGACTTCTGGAGTTTTACGTGCCAAAACCACGATTTAATTATGAGGCAGGCCGTGTGCGTGGGGGGGGGGGGAATCTCTGGATCAACTTTGACCACCAGGGGATCTTTAAAAATTATTTAAATTATTGAGTTTTACATGCCAAAACCACTTTCTGATCATGAGGCAAGCCGTAGTGGAGGACTCCGGAAATTTCGTCCCCCTGGGGCTCTTTAACGTGCACCTAAATCTAAACACACGGGCATTTTCGCATTTCCTTCCATCGAAATGCGGCCGCCGTGGCTGGGGTTTGATCCCCCGACCTTGTGCTCAGCAGCCCAACACCATAGCCACTGAGCGACCACGGTGGGTCACGGGATCTTTAACGCGCTCCCAAGGCCAGGGACATGGGCGTTTTTGCATTTCACCCTCATCGAAAAGAACGCCGCCTCCTCCTCCAGCGCTCTGGCCGAAGCCGACGCCGCGTCGCTATTCGCCTAATGGCATCACGTGGCCCCTTGCGCCGGCTTCGTTTGTTTACAGTCGCGCTTCAGTGCCATCTTTGCTCGAGAAGCGGCGCTTGTTGGCGGCATTCCTTCCGTTCCTATTCTGTGTTGTTTTGATGTTGTGAACGCCTTGAAGGATGTTTTGTTGCAAGTGCGACGTCGCTTCACGTCATTTTCTGTTACCATGGCCTGCTGCGCGTTTGGATGCCAATACAGTTTTAGCAAAGGCAAGAATATGTTCGCGATACCGTCCGGTAAGCGCAACGCGTTAAGAAGAAAGACATGGCTTCACCAAATAGAGAGGGAGAACTTCCGACCAACTTCCTCCGCGCGACTATGTGATGTAAGTTGTGGCTCTCTCAGAGTATTGTATGTGCCAGGCTTGCGTATTTTGCTGCGGGCAATAACGTAGTAGACATTGCACAGTTCACTGTGCATGTTATCATTTGCACGCACGCTTTAACATGATTTTTACGCAACGTCTGCTTTGCTTATATGCGCACTACGTGGTCGTGTTAGTCATATTTGGTGCGCTTAATCGTTTTGAACGCCAACCGGCGTGAGTTCGCGGGCACGCGAGGTTGCGTGCGATAACGTGATTACGAAATTTTTAAGATTCAGCGCAGTCCTTTTGATAAAATTTTAGTCTCGATCATGAAAGCGCCTCAGGAGAGCAACTCTCTGCCTTTTGTGGTTACTTACTAGCCTTCTTTAGATAGACTAGCTTTGTTTGCCTCATTTGTTCGTGTTCCTCGTTGGCGGTCGCCCGGTGGATTTGCGATACAGAGGCACCGATGAAAAGCGTGCGTGCTCTCCCGAAACCGTGTTACGCGGTGCGTTCGTCGTCCAGCGACAGCACCATAGGTAATTGAGACGTATGTGCTAATTCGCGTGAGCTTTAAAGTGTACGAAGCTTAAGATGCGGCGGTGGCGCACTCGCAAAGAAAACGTGCGGTCGCCCGCCCGTTCCCTGGCTGGTTTAGTCGTCGTTCGTGCTTGGTCGTTAGCTCGTTCGTTCGCACGCTCGTTTAGTCGTTTGCTCGCCCGTTTAGTTCGCGCGCTCATATCGTCGTTCGCTTGCTCGTCTATTCCACTATTAGTTTCTACAGTCATTATGCCTAATTGAGACGCGCTTGCTGTAGGACTCTTAGGCTGGTGCGTTTATTTACGCAATGAGACAATAAATGGTGCACACGGACTTGTGACTGCAAAGGCAAATCTGTAATGCATCTATGTGAAAATAAACTGTTAACTTGCAACTCGAATGCCGTTTTATATCATTTTAACCTATGGATAAAACATCATTTCACTTGCCGCAATTTCGGCCGCGTCATGGCGGGGGGATTCTTTGCGCGATCATGACTTCACTAATAAAGTCATGTCTCGCAAATGCTACTTCGAAGGGAGTGCAACCGTCCTGAATGCATGCACCTCAGTGCAACTCGGTTCGCGACAAGTACGTCACTTAGTAAACGGACGAACCAACGCACGATGAAGTATTATTCGTGATAAGTCATTAACCTGAAAAAATTACTGAAGGCCACAGTGGTCTTGTTTGAGATTGAGTCAAGCATTGTTATCGCGCTCCCGCTTCGCGCACGAATGCTAAAAACTCATTTTATTTTCTTGTGTACGCACAGTCCCCACTCGATGAGCGGCCGCGGTATTTCTGTCGGCGTTGAGACACGAGAAACATTATAGCACCAGCGCCCACATCTGAGGCTTTGCGCGCGCTTAGATTGGCAAGCACGCACGTTGGCGGCACTGTAGCTTGTAATACACTTTCGAACCTCCAGAGCAGTGATCTCCATCAGCCTTTGTACGTCATAGCTCATACGCGCCGCGAATTCACATGGTAAGGGCGGCGCGGATTCTTTAGGCTGAGGGCTTGCTGGAAGCGAAGAGGTTGTCATACGATGGTAAACGTGTTATTTACAACCATTCGCAACAAGATCTTGACAAATGTTGCGTACCTAATTGTAGGGCACGCTATACATTCTCAGTCGTCAACGCGCAGCGTTAACACTCCTTCAGATTCTTTTTAAAGAAATAGTTATCAAAGAAATGAAAAAAAAAAGCTTCCGTTACCGAATTTGTACAAGCATCCGACTAGAAATTCTATGCTGTTCACGAAGTTACGCGGAGCTGGAAAGCCAACGTGAACGCCTAAAGAGCACTGCCTTGCTATGCGTGCATTCACTCTGCGAAAGGTCGTCTGCTGCGCTCGAGCAGTGTAGGCGGCGCCATGGTCGAGGAGGGAGCGTGAAAGAGAGGAGAAACGAGGAGGAATGAAGGCGGAGGAGGAGAGTGGCACTACTTTACGAAGTTTCAGGGGCTTTAGGCGCGCTACGTTTTCGTTTTCCTCCCTTGCGCGCCCGAGATCGAGCCACAATCGTCAGCTCACCCTCACACGCTTTCATTCGGACATATAACATATTACGCGCGGCGACGATGTTATCGCCCTTCAAGTTTATGCTGAACATCACGGCGACGCCGACGACAGAAATGCGCCTGCAATTTCCATATAATTGTTATCCCAATAAAACCCAAAAATCCACAGCTATTCAATGCCGTGAACATGGATGACCAATGGAGCTGTACGTAACTATAAAGAAAATAGAGCAACATAGCACAAATAGTACGTTGTTATGTTTATTTATATTTACGTTTATCTCGCGACCACAGCAATTATGGTGTTATAATCGCTATGATGAATGGACATGGACCCTGTGACGACACTGGAGACGTTCTTAGCGAACGTTAGGTCTATGCACGACCGATGACGCTTCGTAGACACATTGGTCTTGGTGTAACATCGAAGGATTCTTCGAAGGATTGTTGGATTTTGTTGAGTGGTTCTTAGTATTTTGGAAAGTTCCTTCAGGATTTCTTGAGTGTTCTGTTAAGTGAGCCCGACGGCCCTCCGGTTTGCTACCCTAGGCGGGGGGAAGGCGTAAAAGAAAGAGAATACGAAAGATGGGAGGGGGAATGGGCCCTAGTATTGAAATTACAGAACATGCGTCAACCCTACGTCAATATTTCGTCACAACCTGCGTTCACGCACTGTTTACGCTGTTTGCTTGTATTTCTGTTGTTCACTGTGCACGTTCCAACTTCCGCTCGTCTCACTGTAATGCCGGAAAGGTGCTGTTGGTAAAGAACAAACGAACAGGTCACATAGGCAATCTTCTGCAAAGAGAATCGATGGAAAGTGGTAGCCACACTAATAACCTCTACTGCGGCCGCCTCAATGATGGCATCTTCTGATCAGAAGTTGTGGCAGCCGTGACGCAAATGTTAGGACGAATATAGGGAGGAAGGCGGCTAGGTTGAGCTGACCCATCATTTCCGGTTTCACAAAACAGCGGCGTGAGCACGATCCGTCTATTGGTACTGCTCTTCTTATGAGTCGAACGTTTTTACAAACCAATCGAAACAAAAGGTGCCCCCCCCAAAAAAAAACCACCGCTCCACTGCGTTTTGTTCGGCGCTAGATGACGCTGTTGCCGACTGGTGCGGTTTCTGTGGCTATTCTGTGTGTCGTTCGCCACCACCAATGGAGGCGTGGCTGGTTCGCTTTTTTCCCTGTGAAATGGTCACGTGATATATATATATATATATATATATATATATATATATATATATATATATATATATATATACATATATATCGTTTCATGAACCATGAACTCCGACGCTTCATTACCGTTATTCTGTCTATGCATGTGCACATACGTGTCCTATCCGAAAATGATGACATCGCGTGTTTTTAAATACCAACGCACTGCGCCATTAGTTAAGGAATAATGTCTTACTTGCGGTCCTGCCAGTGGGATTTTCTCATATATACGCCGCAGGATTCTTCAATATAAATCCTTGTGAACAAACGCTCGAGAATTCGTCAAGCGAATTGCTGAAGAATGCTGCGCTATATATATATATATATATATATATATATATATATACCGGCTGTTTCAGCTACCTTTAGCCAGAGTTTAAGAACACGCCGATGCATTCCAAGAGGACGCGACCAAATGACGCACACCCGGCTAAATGCTATGTTACTTTGTGCGCGGAACGCTCAGTTGCAGCGCAATCACGACATGCAAACGGCATGTCACGTGGTGTTCTTTTTGTATTTCGCGGTTGTCTGCAGTAAGCCGAAAAACACTAATATTTGATAGATAGACAGACAGAAACTGTGTACTCGGACGTGTTGCAAACTACACTGCAACTTCATAATTGGAATTTTTTCCTAGCTTCGTTGCTTCAGAAGTTGGTTAATTAACCTTGATTAATTATCTTATTCAGCTAAATACAAAAAATAGCGTGACACACTACATACCAAGGTGACCAACGTGCATTTGGTCGCGTGGTCTTGGAATGCATGGACATATATTTAAGCTCTTGCAAATGTTAGCTGAAATACACTGTATATAGCATAATGGAGCAGGTGACACCCAACGCAAGAGCGAAAAGAAGAGTATGCTCAATAACACCAGCGGACAGCTTCCCAGTCTTGCGAATAGGGCTTCACATGGAACACGTCCGCCATTTCGTACCACTTCTGCGCTGTGCCTCGCTTTTCACACACGATGAACTCCCAACGAGCTCGTATAGCAACGCTCGTTACTTCAATACTTCAACCAGCCGTCAGCCCTTGGCGTTCTCTCTCTTCGTGCCCTTCGGAGCGACCATACGCCGAACGACTTTTCACTCGGTCCTCGTTCACCGCTTAATATTTTGGCTCCATTACAGCGCTTAGGGCTATAAGGACCAGATGACATGAAAATTGCATGCTTTGAACGTCCGTACACGACTGAAATAGAAATAAGAGAAGCTTGAAGAGAAACAACGAGATGGAGAAGATAGAGGGAAGGGAAAGAGGATGACTAGACTTAGTTCAAGGCAAAGGGGGGAGAGACAATGGGCGATCCTGACAGCAAAGCGAGACGTTGTTCCAGTGAGGGAGAAAAAATTGAGAGAGAGAGAGAGAGACATTGATAGAAACAAAGAACGATAAACGTGCCAGAAGAGAGGGGTGGGAGAACCACTAAACATGAAATTCGAAGCATATGCTGCTGCGCGTCACATCCATGCCACATAATGTTTGCGACGTTTAAACCGGGCAGTACACGCATATATTACATAATAAAAAACTCTCTCTCTCTCTCTTTCTCTCTCTCTCTCTCTCTCTCTCTCTCTCTATATATATATATATATATATATATATATATATATATATATATATATATATACATATATATATATATTTATATATATATATATATATATATATATATATATATATATATATATATATATATATATATATATATATATATATATGAACTGCTTTTATGGCAGCAGCCGCATATAGGGCGGAGAAAGTCAACGACGCCATGAAAATTCATAAAGCAAAAGCTGAAAAGAATGGACATAAAATAATCGTGGCAGCTTTGGGGAGCGGGGTAAGAGAGGAGCAGGCAATAAAACGCACGCACCCTCCTCCCTTCTTTATTTCTTTTTTTGCTTTCTTCCCATGATTATCCTCGTCGCGCGTTCCCCTCGCTTTCACTTTCCATGCGGGCCACGGTCTCCGCTAAAGCGAGCTCGGCAAACAGCGGTGGCGCACGCTGTGTGGTATCGCAGGGAAAACAGCGCAGCCGTCGTGACCCAGTAACTCATCGACAGGGGAGCACGAACAACACACTGGGAGAGAGAGAGAGAGAGAGAGAGAGAGAGAGAGAGAGAGAGAGAGAGAGAGAGAGAGAGAGAGAGAGAGAGAGAGGGATTTGGGGACAAATCCCTGATTACGCTCTCTTTCTTCTTTACTTCCTTCCGAACCTCCTTACTAGACGGCACGCCAAAACAGGTGAGCCTTGAAATATCTGCGCAGAAAGACAAAGAGAGCCAGCGAGGTCGAGCAAACAGAGGGCAGCGCCTTTCTTGCTCCCTTTCTACAGGCTAAGCAGTAAAAATAAAAAAGAAAGCAAAGGGCAAAGAAAGAAAGCTTCAACATAGCGGTGATGAAATACAGCAGGGATGGATAGGGACACATATAGTATATGGCGGTTCGCGGTCACGACGCATGGCGCGGTTTCTGTGCGCCATTCCTGTGGTAACGAACCGAGTGGGGCTGCTGTCAGATGAAGCAGTGGAAAGCGATGTACGCCTGTGCTAATCGTGGCGCATGTCGTGTGGAACTATGATAAAAAGTGTATTAGAAAAAAAAAGATTAGGAAGCACAAGAAACAGAAGTTTATTTATTTATTTATTTATTTATTTATTTATTTATTAGGTCATTAAGGCGGCTTCTCGATTCTCGAACCACGTCCTGGCGGCGCCTTCCAATGCAAAAAAAAAAAAAGACATGTCGAAGTATGACGTCGCTGTTCCAGCTGTTAAATGCAACGACCCTCTCATAAGTCTCAAGCCAGGTTTCCTGGTCCTCGAATGTTGAAGCGCGGAATGTCGGAGGCGCCCTGGGTGTGCTGCAGCACGATGGGGGATGCTGGGGCTGCCATTGTGGTTGACTGGGCGACGATCTTCCTGGTCGACTCAGGCGAAAGTCCGTGCTCCGGGGGCGGTTGTTGCAGCCTGCGGCTACCTCGCTGGTTCTTGGCGACGTTGGTGTTGTCTTCCGCGTTCGGGCTTGGGTCACGGCTTTTTGAGGGCATCCGGTACATGAACGCAAAGCACCTCCACCAGATGTCACGTGGTAGTGACGTTAAAGAACACAGAAACAATAGTGCGAAAGACAAAACTAACTTTTATTGGGCGAACCTGTGCCCACAAAAACAGGCTGCTCTTAAAGCACAACGACAGCGGCGAACACAGTCGGCGATCGTCGAAAACCTGATCAGCGGGCCAAGCGTGTCGGCTTTTATACATCAGTCGTCGAATGTTCCAGAGTAATCGCTGGGACCCGCGTGCCTTCCACAAAGTTCTACACCATTCGCGTCGCGCATACATGCAATCAGGTTACACAAGGTTCGGCGACAACCGACAGCGGATAGAAGCATCGATAACCTTCTATAAACTTCCGATAAATGTAAGCGCGTCCTGCACTGAGTGATAACATTTCTTAGATGGTAAAAGCGCTCACTCGTAAAAGATATACGAGTTCGCGTGTCAATAGAAAGTTAGAACCTCTTTAATCGGTCCTCTTGCAAAACGCTCTGCAACTTTCTAATTGAAATTTTACCTAGCTTCGTTGCTTCAGAAATTTGTCAATTAATCTTGACTAATTATCTAATTAAGCAAAATACAGAAAATTGCGTGGCACACCACATACACAAGTGAGCAACATGCATTTGGTCGCGTAGACTTTGAGTGCACCCGTATGTATTGAAACTCTGATTATTGTTACCTGAAACACCCTACATACAGTCGCTTGCATCGTGCGGTATTCGCAATACACACTTGCCCGGAGCAGATGGAGAAAAACGATTGCTCATACAACGACTGCTGATATAATAACGAACCATTATAACACGCACAAGTTCATACTGGCCATAACCACAACCTCACCACAACGCTTACCTAAAAAAAAGTCGCAGTTTAGCCCGAAAGGCGAAGCATCCATTGCGATAGCAAATTAGTGGACAGCTGTACGAAGTAAGGATACCAGTTTTATCGGCCGTATAAACTTGTAAGCGCACCAAATAAATTAACAAGCACGGTGTCAAGAGCGCTCAAGCAAACATGAACACATACCACTCAATAATCTCGGAAACTCACTGGCAGGAGGCTGGCATGAGGAAATCCTGCAGCAGCAGCGAGCGAAATGACGTTAGTGCTGTCTATCACTTCAACCCAAAGTGAGCGCACACAGCCCTCACAAAACTACGAGCCGCCGAAGCACTGCGCCCAACGCCGATCGCTCAAGATAAGGCCGCGCGACCACGCGCAGCCATGACATGCGCAGTTGCAGCCGGAGTAGAGCGCCGACGCCTCTCTCGCCTCTCCCCAGTGCCTCGCGATTTTGGGTGCCTCGCCCACGACGGAAGACGGCGCGCTTCCTCCGGGCGATGAGTTCCGAATAGTTGCGGTCTGGAGAGTAATGAACGCAGACAAAGCAACGCGAAGAAGGGAACGCTCCCGCTTTGTAATATCTGAGAAGTCTTTCACGGTGATAACTTAGAGAAGTCACAATGCTTCCGCATTCAAATCACGTAACGACTTTTAAGTGACTATATTTCTTGCCGTCGCCGTCGCCGTGAGGTTCCCTATATATTTAGGTATATGCATGACATATGCGATGCGATGCTATATGACATGCGATATATGCGGGTTACCTTGCCACACCGTTCAATCACTAAAGTGGCTCGTACCAGGTCTTACAGTATCGACGAGATTTTTCCTCAGTATTTTGCGAATGGCAACCTACAAATGAATGTTATAAAACAAAACAATAGAGCATGCCTTTTACCGTAGATGTTGTCAGACTTAAACATTCAAAGTGCGAAACAATAACAGAGCTCAAACGTGAAAATGACGGAATTTTATTGGCGCGGCGTCGCGCTACCTCCGTTATCGGCCCAGGAAAAAGAAGAAACATACTAGATACGAAAAAGCTGCGGTAAAGTCGCGAAGAGATACGCTGGCTTTGATTAATAAACCTAGACGAAATTGTCCGATGGTAGGATTCAGAGGACCCCTAACAGCTCGTTTTCACTTAGCCAACTTACGTTTACATCAATTCATACTGCCACTACAGCTACGACTCTTACATTTCGTGTAATATTCTAACACGTTGCCGTCACATTCATTCCTTCGGCCTTATGAAGAAACAGTGATATTTTTGTTTATAAGAATAACACGACAGAATACCTGGTAACGTTTCCAGTTACGTCACTATAAGGGAATCAATCTATCAGCGAACACGTGGAGTGAGACGAGATGAAAAACAACCTGAAAGGTGGGAGGTAAACGAATGCAAATAGTGGGTCGCCGCTGCAGCGAATACGCGTTAGCGAGATGAAGAAAGAATGATCGGAAGCTTGCGTACCACAAAATCCAGTGAAGAGCGTCGAGTGCGAAACGTTCGTGCGGCAGAACTGAGAAAAAAGGTAGCGCTGTACGCAGCAAAGAAGTCGCAGTTACGCACAAAAGCCGAAGCATCGATTGCGATAGCAAAATCGGTACACAGACACACGAAACATTGACAGTTTTATCGTGTAAACTTGGAAACATTCGCTTATAACGGAATTAAAAAGCATATGGTATGAGCGCGCTCGAGCAAACATGAACACATCACACTCGCTGCAAAAACGTTGGTGTCACCAAAGCGGCGGCAGCAGCAGCGAGCGAAGTGACATTCGTGCGGTCTATCGCTTCAACACAAGAGCGGCGAGCACACAGCCTCAAAGGTATGAACCGTCTGCCTATAATTTTCAAGATACGGCGCGCGCGACCATACAAAGTACACACATTGCGGAATCAAAGCTGGCCCCATTCAATCCCGTGCTGCCTCCGCGCTTGCCTTCATATATGGCGCGAGAGATTGAGCCGTAAACATGATCTCCCCTTGTGCCCCGTCGCGAAATGCGCAGTTGCTGCCGGAGCACAACGCCGCCCCCCCCCTTCCCTCCCTTTTACCTACGGCCTTTCACGCGACGGAAAACGGCGCGTTTGCTCTCCGCTTTCTTCGTTCGTGCGCACTAGACTGAGCCACGATCGTCGGCTTTCCTCGCTTGGTTTCACTCGCACACACAGCATACCACACGCGACGACGGTATCGCCCTTGGATTTTATGCGAAACATCACGGTGACAGTAACGCCGACGGCAAAAATTAACTGGAAGTGTCGATATAATCGCTATTGCAGTAAAAAGGAAAGCTCATGTGCGAGAATGAAACGGCGAAACGGCATCTTGCGTCAAGAGTGAAAAAGGGGCAGCAAATGGCAATGCATTGAGAGTGAGAGCCCGACAAGACAACGAAAAATACTGTTGCTAGAACAGACAGAAGAGAACAATGGTACACATAAGAACGCAAGCATCTTGCATTGAAATAAGCGAACAATAACAATAAAAGAGAAAGAAAAAAGCCAGCTGCGCAGCTCCCACCTCGACGACCAACTCTGGGCTACCCAGTAAGCCTGCGAGGCGGCGAAGAGGCAAGACCTCGACGTCCCCACACGGGAGGCCTAGGCCCAGCCAACCAAACTGCTGGTTTCAATAAAAGTTTGTCCTTCCTCCTCCGAAACAAGGTTAGAAGATGCGGACCAGAGCACGAGCGGGAAAGTGAACGCCACTATATCGTCGTAATGAAAAGAAAAAGAAAGGGAAGACAGGTGTTTTCTGCGAACTGCTCTGAAATTCCATCATCGCGCATGAACCAAAATAACAAATGAGACACAGAACAGCGCGAGGAGAAGGGCTCCGCAAAAGAAGGCAGCAAGCGGTGGAAATAGAGGAAAAGTAAGCAAGAACAAAAAAATAAATAAACACCAATGAAGAAAAAAAAACGAGAAATAAAGACAAGCCAGTCACTGCGGCAGAAGACGGTAAGAGGAAGCGCGCTTTCGGAAATAAACGAGGCTGTTAGAGCGGCAGTGGCACTGGATGCCGGATCCTGACAAAGAACGGGAGCGGCACCAGAAAAGGAACTGGGGGCTTCCTCCGTCCTTAAATATCCTCCAACAGCGAGTTGCTGGCACGGCCGAGGCAAAGAGGCAAACACGCATCTGTATTCTTCGCTATGCGGCGCTGGGAAACGCCTGTCGGAGGTGTACTTTTGTGTGCGTGTGCATGGATGTGATAGGAATAGAAAACGTAGGATGGTGCCTTGGCGGGCTTATTTTCCGTATTTGCAGCGTGCGGCAGTTGGCTTCTAAATCGACGACAGCTCCGAGCAGGTGAAAGAGGCTGCGAAATTACGATACGGATGGAGCTGTAGCTCAGTGTAACGGACAGCTCAGTCGTATATTAGGCATGCTGCCTCCGTTTCACCACACGTTGAATGTGAGCGACCATGACCCTCTGTAATAATACATTCGTGGACCCGTCAATAGTAGGTGTCCACGCTGCGTTGACGTCTGGATAGGCGCTGACGGATGGGTGAGGGATTTGCCTCTTGACAAACGTCTAATTAACTGCGAATCCGAGGTTGTCGTCGGTCTTAGGTAGCATGTGATGTTGGCCCTTTTCCTGATTAGTTGAGGCGGTCAGGTAGTGGTTGTGGCCTTTTGTGGACCCGTCAATAGTCCGTGTCCACGATGCGTTTACGTATGGATAAGCGCTGATCGATGGGTGGGGTTTGCCTCGTTGCAAACGTATAATTAACACCTTTGTTGTGTTGAGAAGTAGAAATATTTACAACGGTTTCCACTCGCACTATAGGCCCCATAAAAGCCAAGAGCTAAGAGCTTTTTTTTTCTTTTCTTTTTCTATTTGTTCGAAGTTAACGATTCGGCGCACAGAAAGAGTTTCTGGCTGCGTCAGCAAGGCGTTCGGAATGATCAAGAAATGACGGGAAATATAAAGCGTGCTTTATATTCACCCGAAGTAACGAAGCCACTTTGATGATCATTTGCAATACGAGATTTTTCCCCAATGTGTCCTTTTCTCTATTCTTACAGACCCGTCATTGTTTTTCTTCTGTTTTACATAAAAGGCCACGAGAAGTTCGTGGCACGCAAGAAAATAGAAAATGAATGAAAATTAAGGTACACGCCGCGGATATTGCACCTACAGGCACCTTGTTGCGACCAGCCGTATTTTTTTTTAGATTCATGTTGAGACTGAGGTGTGCCTATAGGGAATGTTTATTTTTATTTTTTTCGGAAATCATGCGCTCGCAGACTCCAGCGTAAGATAACAAAATCGAAAGCTGGAGTCTTGTCGTTACGTGAGTGCACGCGCTTACTTTCTTGTGTTCTTAAATCCTCATGCCATTTCTCTCTGTTCACTTGACAAACAATTGCAGGGGGGGGGGGGGGATTCTGGCGACGAAAGTTGGCAATTATTTTCGATATCATCCAATAAATCAGGCAATGGACCCATCTTAGCTACGTTGTTTCTACAGCTTCGTAAGCGTGTCATACTGACAAGCCCCCCCTCCCCCCCCCCCGCTTTCCCCCTTTTTGCCCCTGTGATTACCCCAGTGAAATTAAAGTGATGGACGCAGCTGCGAAATCAAAGTCCACGTCAGAAGCATTTGACATCATTTGCGCGAACAACAGCCCTCCATGTCCCGGATAACTCGCTCCTCTCGTTGCTACGCGAGGACACGCGTAGAAGACAAATGTAGACTCGTAAGAAGGAAGCATTTGACAAGAGCGATGCGCTGTGCTTTGCGAAAATGCGTGCGGCATCGTGGAATCCAAGCAAATTCCAGCATCGAAACTAAGGACAGACACGCAGACACACGACGCGCTATACATGTGCAACTGCCTCTCCTTCATCCTTTGTTTTTCGGGCGAAACCACGGTAGCAGGCGCGGAAGAAGGTTTGCCACTGGCCGGCGCGAGAACGCCACGCAGCTGATCGATCTTTGAAGCTTCAAATAAGCGAGCACTGTGAACAAAAAGGCTGTAAGTAAATTATTGTCATATTCCTGCGGCTGGTCCTGTAGGGCCTGATTGGTTTTCTTTTGTTTGACTTACTTCTAGATATGGTATACATACCCAGTATGGGAGACTTGGTAAAAGTCGTATGGAATAGAATATATTTGTTGGTATGCAGTAATAAAATTCCATTTTTTATGGGGGCAGGGAACCGCCGTGAAACAAACTGAATTTTCTTCCCGACGGAGCAAACACCTATATGATAACGTCAAAGTTAGCATGACCTGTGTCTCTTTGCTCGCGTTTATTCCAAGACCGCACTTAAATCATAATGGCTCCAACTGCAAACATGAACCATCTATAGCCCAGCGATACATTCTTCTTCAGCTAGTGGATGCAGCCGACGGCAAGGCATGCAAGCAACTGGTGATTCGCGAGGTGTTATTGCGCGATAAGGCAACGTAAGTCCGGTTCCTGACTGGGTTCAGCTGCTTGGAGCGTTCGCAACGCTGCACAATATTTTGCGAACTAGAGAGTACGGGGACCACTTTCAACTGGCATCGCTGCCCCTTTCTCTATCCTCCCATGCCTTCTTGCACTCCGACGCCACCAAAAAAAAAAAAAAAAAAGAAAAAGAAAGGGCAGCCGCACGCACAACCGCGCGGTCATAGGGCAGGGGGCATCGAAGGCGAAAGCACCCGACCAACTGTTGCGTCGGCCGAACCACCCACATAGCTCGGCGTCGTCTTCCCTCCGGCGAGCAGGGGGACACGACAGCACCCGCGGACGTTAATCCAGGGTACGCGCCACGCGCCGATTGGTCACGGACTTAGTTATCTCCGGAGACCAGATTGCAGAACCGAGCCACGAAAGGAAAGCCTTTCCCTCCAAGCTCGCTTTACACGAGGCGAAGCCGGAAGCGATGTAGGGGCATCGTGGCTGCGCCTATAGAGATCGTTTTTCGCGATATGGTGACTACAGTGAGGAAGTGACCGCCCAGCGCGTCCACTACCTTGCAAGGAGGAGTCGTGTGGACTTACCTCTCTCGCTTTAATAGAGAGACGAAGCCCGCCTTTGTTTTATTTCCGCTAAAAAAGGGAGCACTCGAGAAAATGTCAGGGTGACGCCGAATTAACGTTCTTGGGCTGTATGGAGAGACAAGTGTGAAAGAAAAAGAATATATAGCGGACTTCAGAGATAGCACTACTTATCAATTTATTTACTGCGACAATAGCACGGGCGCTCTCACAGAAAACAGCACCATCTTCTCAGAAACAACTTGTTTGCAACGGGCACAATGTCGTCCTCGAACACTCTTGAGTCGATTGTGGCATATGAAGTGGTGAGATCTGGTGTGCTGGCCGTCATTTGAAAGGAACACAACGCCCGCTTGCCTGAGTAAGGCTAAACGAAGCAGAGAAAGATATAAGTGAATGGCTGAGATAGTGCGTATGCGCTATTAAAGAAAGCACTGCACAGTGCAACACATGAGCATTGCAGGTAAGAGGAGAGCAGAGTCCTGTGGCTTAAGAAAATTCCAGGGCATCTTTGGAGGCCTAGCACCGGGTCGAAGCTCGATTTTTTTCCGAAATAAGGAAGTGGTGGGTGAATTTCGGGAATGCCTGACCCGATGGAAGTCGCTCGGCAGCAGAGAGCGAAGACTGCTGAAAGTTATGCGCTGTACAAACGCAAACGCTCAGCCGTTTTTCTTCAGCATCCATAAAACGGCCACGATAAAGGTAATAATAGGATGCCAATGGCGACAGAGTTCTGCGAAAGCATGTAGAATAAGCGCTTATGACAGAATCCTTATGCTCGGCAGCCACTTAAAGAAGAAAGAAAGAAAGAAAGAAAGAAAGAAAGAAATATTTGAAGTAAATAAGTGGCAAGTGAAATAGAAACATGCTCTATTCCAAGCGCACAATGAAGCAGATGTCCGACAGATAAAAAAAAAATTAGCTTTAACAAAATAAAATAGGATAACTATAAATGAAAAATGCGTGACGGTGTTAGCAATGCCTTGCGGTCGTCATTTTGAGTGAAGCGCTTGTCCTGCCTGTATAGGCAGGTCTATAGGATATATAGGCAACTCTACAGGATATGGCAAGCGCCAGGAGACAGACGAGTCAACACTGCAGAAGCCAGCGTTGTCGAGGCAAAGTCAATGTTATTTCACCATGACGGGCTCAGGGACAGCGAGGTTTGTTCCGTCGAACTCGACGAAAAACAAAAGAAAAGAAAAGAAAAACGGAGAGAGAGGAAATTGCGACCATCTGGAAGTCTTTGCGTCGGGTGATCTGACACTTCGGATATGTTTGCCGCCATAAGCAAGCCGATCACTGTTGCGACTACGTACAAATTAAGAGAAGGTGTAGAAAACTGTATACGACTCTCGCCTGAAAGCTGCTAGCAGAGGGTGCGCACCTCTCCTTGTGTAGGCTAAACAAAACAGCAAAATCGGTCAGGGATAGACGATAACGTGTTCTCGTGTAACTATCGCTTTGTTTTCCGACATAGATCTCCAAGAAAAGCGCCTCCAGTTTTCATCGAATGTATAACACCTATCCTTCAAAACTGAATTGAAAAAGGGAAATAAAGCAGAAAAGCGGAAATATACGGGAATCCAGCCAGAAGAACGCCCTGTTGTCCAGCCTACAAAGAAGTAAATGGCAAGAGAATGTAACGAGAGAAAAAAAGGGCGAGAGTGAGTGCTACGCTCACAGGCGACGACGCACAGAAACCTACAGTAGCGTGTATGTTCATAAGACTTACTGATGCTCGACCGCGCGCCTAATGGAATATAGATTTGCTTATCAATTTTTTATTAAGATGGAACAAGTGGATTCATGGGTAACTTATGATGTGTCCATGATTTCAGTCTGTATGATTTTTTAATTCTTGTGTGAATTAATTGCGCAGTAATAACTGAAAAAAGAAAAGATGTCAGGATATTCTAGCAGGACTGTTTAACGACAGTGCAGCGTTTTTCATTCTGTGCGAGCCACAGATCAACTGAGTACTGCCTAGGTGTGAGAAAATTAAACACAATGCTGCCCATCAGTCACACATGAAGCCCCAGTCTTCAACAGAAACACTTCGTTGTCATCTCAGTTTGTGACTTGCAGGTACCTAAGCGTGAAGGAAAAGAAAAATAAAGGAAGAAAGTAATCAGCACAGTAGCGAAACGGTAGCCTTCAACTTATCCTTCTAACGTTGCCTTGGCAACCCACGGGGTCACGAATCACCACGTCGTCGTGGAGGTAAGTGTCCGCAAAAAAGAAACCTGTTGCACTGTAGTGCAATAAAAATGGATTTATCTTGTGACCTCTTAAGACCGCGAATATGCTAAGGCCGTCCCAAACCCGCCAAAAGTAGCGTCAGCTTATTTTACTCCTTTTTTTTTTTTTTTGTCGTGGGGGTATGCGATTAATCGGCGACGCTGCTGGCCTTCTTCCACATCTTTTTTCTTCTTGTTCCGGAAGCCAAATTTGTTCAGGACAAATGTTCCCGGTCCGCTTAAACCGACGAGCAAGAAAAATCAAAGGCAAGGAAACTAATGGGATGACGCTAGCTTAAGGCCTTGAGAGCTGAAACAGCGTGGGAAATAAATAGAATCCCTTGAAATGAAAACAATAAAGAAAGCTTTCCCGGATTATGCGAAGGTGCGACCCAAGTATGCGTACGAGGGCGGCCAATGAAACTGCCGTGTGCTGGTATTTTATTCGCTGCCCTTTAATTAACATTCCCGAGGAACACCTCGCAGAGCGCTAGCCCGGACATAATGCGAAAAAAATGTCTGCGCGAGCGAAATGATTAATTACGAGCGTGGAGCCGCCGACCCAGCGAATTCACAAACCGGTGTGAACGGCCCGTGTAACTTAGCACTCTTCCGCCTTCACAGGGTGCACTGTGTAGGGCAGCAATGAAGGTGCGCAACCTGCAGCATCGAACTAGCAGTTACTGGGTACATAAATGTACGTGCTTGCGTGTGCTTGCGTGCGCGTGTGCGCCTGCCTCTGTTCTTCAACGTTCCCGAATTCGGAACTTGGCCCCAACGGCAGGAATCGCGAGGGCTGCTTAGGGAAGAAGTCCGTCCACTTCACTCGTGCTCATTGGCGGTGCCAAGTGTCAAAAAAGGTGGCTTGAGAAACTCTCTCCGATGACCGTCACCTCTTGAGCGATGACACGCTTAGGCGTATCGACAAAGGCTGCTTGTGCACCTCGCGCGACGAAGGCACTTTGAAACTTGCTCAAAGTCACTGGCCTCAGCGAGATACTTTGATTTGTTGAGTCTTCGGGTGTGCTTTGTTGAGGTGGTGTACGGTCGTGCACGGTGCATATCCAGTTCCTTTTTCGTCACACCCGCCTAGAGTCGCGGGCTAGGCGTGTGGCCAGGAAAACCGCTCCGAGATTCATAAAATGCCTTGTCTCTGTCTCTTCCGGGAGAGCACCTCATCGATGGGTGTGCAGCGTGACAGCTTCTTTTCTTCTTACTTTATCAGCAAATACGGTTAAATTTATTTTTTATATTATTCCCTAGTTTGCGGTTCTAAACTTGACACTCGAATCGTAATCGAATATATGTTATTTGAGAAATGTTACGGTATTTCATTTGGGGGTACAAAGGAGCGCGGCCGCGCCTCATTTAGCTTCTTGAGCGTCACTACAGCCATTCACCTTGACAGCCCAATCCGGTAAACAACCAGCTATAGGTCATAATTATAACTCCTTTCTGTATGTTTAACCTGCCTAAGTTCCCTCGCTTTCCATCTATTTTCTTCCTTCTGGCGAAATGTCCTCGCTACATGGTGCTCTAAAACGATAGGTGCATTTAGCAGCAAAAAAAACGTGCAATAAAATTATTTTTTATAGACTTCAGGCACAGAAGCAAAATAAGTAAAGGAACAAACAGCCACAGAACACGGACACGGGCACACACACAAGGAAAAAACGACTCCCCCCCCCCCCCCCCCCAAGTGGGTGCGAGCCATGTTTTGAGACTACACGTAAAGCCTTATAAGAAGAAAGCACATAAAGAAGCATTCGCCGGAGATAGGTGCATTGGTGCGTAAACTAACGCACGTAAGGAAGTCGACGCGGCTGCACAAAGCAACTGTATCTCGACAATAATGGATTCCTCCGAAATAGGAGAAGAACGGAAATCGAAGCTAGCTATAACTGACTGACGACCCGCGCGCTTTTCCAGGCGAGTCAGGTCCTCTTAAACTCGTAATCGTGGCATGGAATGCTTATTGCATACTAAGCAAATTTACTGCAGTGTCATGAGAGGATAGGATCAAAATTTAAAATTAAATTATGGGGTTTTACGTGCCAAAACCACTTTCTGATTGTGAGGCACGCCGTAGTGGGGGGCTCCGGCAATCTGGAAAACAGGGGGTTCTTTAACGTGAACCCAAATCTAAGTACACGGGTGTTTTCACATTTCGCCCCCATCGAAATGCGGCCGCCGCGGCCGGGATTCGATCCCTCGACCTCGTGCTCGGCAGCCCAACACCATAGCTACTAAGCAACCACGGCGGGTGAGGATAGGATCACAGGACCGGTCCTACTCTACACAACTGTTTCGGGACACTTTATTGCGGCTGTTCTCTAGAATCTCCATTAAATGCTTAGCCTATATTTATGTCCGCTGCAGAATGAAGACGCCTCCCAGAGGATCTACAATTACCCCTGTCTTGCGCTAGCCGATTCCAACTTGCCCCTTGCAGAATTCCTGATTTCATTACCACGCCTATCTTCTTGCCGTCCTTGACGGCGCTTCCTTTCTCTTGGCACTCATTCTGTTACTCTGATGACTCACCATTTATCTGGAACTACGCATAACCTGGCCAGCCCAGCTCCATGTTTTCCCTCTTAATGTCAACTAGGATATCGGCTATTCCTGTTTGCTCTCTGATCAACACCGCTCGCTTCCCGTCTTTTAATGTTACGCCTAACATTTTTCAATCCATCGCTCCTTGCGCGGTGCTTAACATGTTATCGAGCTTCTTTTTTAACCTCCCGGTTTCGGCCCCACATGCTAGAACCGGTAGAACGCAATGATTTGTAAACTATTATTTTCAATGACAGTGGTAAGGTCCCAGTCAGTATTTGCTAATGCCTGCCGTATGCACTCCAACCAATCTTTATTCCTCTGTAAGTTTCCTTCCCATGATCATGGTCCCCTGTGAGTAATTGACTAAGATAAACGTACTTCTGCGCAGACTCTAGAAGCCGGCTGGCGTTTATGAATCCTTGTTTCCTTGTCAGGCTGTTGAACGTTACATTTGTATTTTGAATCCCAATCTTCAACCCTACTCTTACACTTTCTCGGTTAAGGCCCTCAATCATTCGTTGCAATTCATCTCCAGTGTTTCTGAACAGGAGAACTTCATTTGCAAACTGGAGTTCTAGAGAATCTTTTTTAATGGCGCAACTGCATGTTCCATTTTTAACTTAGTTCGCGAATGTTCTCGCTCTCTCCGCTGTATATCCTTCATCTGCTATCGCCTAATCATAGCTCAACGTACTCTATTTGGAGGTACATGGGAACTCTATTAGAAGGGATTAAGTGCGCGTCAACTGTGCATAAGACAGAAGAGAGGACTCCCTTTATCTTGCAGTCTTAGAAGAGTTTGCGCTGTCTTGGGTTTAGTCTTGTTCCACAACAATAATCCTCATCTGCCTGGCTTGCGTTTTCTTTCTTGAAAACTCGGCACTCGCTACTTTCCTCTCAAGAATGCTATGTCACGCTTACAGAGCGCATGGTGTTCGTGACCTGGAAGGGCCGGGCGCGCAGCGTTAAAAAAGGAAACGCAAGCAAAGCAGGTCACAATTATTGTTGACAGACAATATAAGCCCCAAAGGAGGGCAAACTACTTTAAGATCGTTCGAAAAACAGCCACGTGGGGTTTGTGCTCGTATTTATTTTACCTTCTCTCCTCTTCGTTTCAGTCTATTCATTCGACAATCCAATGTCGTGGAAAAGCAGGCAACGAAGGTTACCAGCATTTTACAATTTCATCAGATATTATAAATCAATAAATCAACAATCAATGTACCTTCGATGATTGGTGCGTCGCTCGTCCTCAAGTCGTATTGCTGTTTGCGTACCCACGAAGACAGCGACGCGACAGTCGCACAAAGGCAACCTACAACAATCGACGTCAAATTGTGCATTAATTAAAACATATTCCTATTTAATTTCTTAAAAAAGGTTAAGATAAAATTTTTCGTGCACTCAGTGAATTATCAATTATAACTTGAACTGAATGTAGCTGAAGTAGCATACGCGGGTTATTGAGTGCAGAAAATACAAACTTTTATTTGTCAAAAGGAAAGAATAAATTTTTTTATGCTTGCTGTTGTACACAACGCTTGTTGAACTCATCTACGACGGGGCACGCACTGTGCTTTATGACTACACGCGGCAGTCTTGTCAACACCTCCACCAGCACCTTCCTCCTACAACGTCACCTCTCCCTAAGACCCTCGCGACAACGGTGGAGTGATACACATCAACAGGCGCACACAATCGTTACAGCACAGTCGTGATACAGCAACAAGTGATGTTCCCAACAACACGTTGTAGTGCTCGGGACCCGATAAGCGGGTTCTCAGAAAAAATTAGATCGCGTCACCTGCAACTGGACTTTCCGGTGAGTGTCAAGCTAGATAACACCACGACTAAGGAAGAAGTCAATATTTGGCAGGGACTCAATATTGGCTTCTCTCTGAGTCATGGGGCCATGCTTGCACCACTCTTCTGGGACGTTTTGCGCTCCCTGGCCTTCTTGCGCATATATAATTTTTATTATGTATTTCTATTTGCCTGTGTGATGTTCCATTACTTGCCAAATGCTTACGCACTTCTCGTGTGAAAACGAATAGCCGGCAACGTACCTCGCACCTCCCTATAATATCATGGAAATAAATGTAAAAGAAAAGAGAACTTGAAAAGAGTGCGAACTAGCCAGAGGAAATTTCGGTTGAGAAAACTCCCGCTGATGTCCTATATTGGCGACGTAGGAAAATCTGAACGAAGCCCATTCATATTCTATGAAGAAGCCACACCGTGCCTTCTGTGTAAAGAATTGCGAGCGAGAAATTAGAAGCCACGAGCTAATATATGAGGTGAAGAAAATGGCGCTGCGACAGAGCGTTGCACCAGAACTCAATATCCCTATGCAATGAAACTTCGTTGTTTATTACCGAGTGATGTTATTATGTAGACAACATGCTCGGAGACAGACACACAGCAGCAGCAGGCGTGCGCGGGCTTTTTGTCAGGTTCATGGCGAATGATGGCCTCTAAATTAGTACGAATGAATGTCCCTACACCACATTGGTAGCTTGTGTTGAGCAAAATGAAAAATCGGGAACTCCGTATCTTGTTTTAATGTTTGGCGTATACCATTGCGGCATTGTTTTTTTTTCTTTTAAATTCAAACGTAGAAAAGAAAAGCTGGAAAGAAAGGAGGGGATGCGATAAATATTTTATGCCGAGCCAGGCAGAAGACAGCCCTGCGTTTGTTTCGGAGTATGCTTCAGCTATTGCGATAACTACCTTCATCTGCACCGGTCAAATAAAAAAAAAAATGGGCAAGTTGCACTCTGAAGCCCATAGCCAATTTGTGTTAGCTTCCGATACCAAATATTTCTCAATGCTTGCCTCTAAAGGTGCCTCTTCGAAAAAAAATTCCCGTTTCCTCGCGCAGCGGCTGCGAATGCCAGGTCCGGAACGATTCACGCCATAATGCTCCGATGGCAAGGGGACCGTGATGGCGAGTTTGTGAATTATTGATATCGCGTTTGTGGAGCACGATTATACCGGAGCTCTGTAACCTACTGAACTATGAAAGTTACTTTTACTACTCCATAGATGAATAATAGCGGAGAGACAGCGAAACTAATGAAGTTACATGCCTGCCACATAACTATTCAGCTACGTACGAGTCGCTTATCTGCTCAGTAAAGCTCATAAAAGTTAGGATCTATTTGATCAGTAAGTACAGCTGACGGATACATGATTCCATTCACATTCAGATCAACTTTTCAGACCTCGTAACGGTAGTGTTTCTTAGTGTTCATTATTCTGCGAGTTATGAGTTACTGGCAGAAAGAGAACATAAAGGAGAAAGCATCAAAGCAAGTCTGCAGCTGGAATAATCCTTCGACTACGGACCATGACATCATCTCACCTACGCACTCGCACACGCGCGTTCTTCTACGCGGGAAGGCAACAATAACGTAGGCACGACTGGTTACCGTTTGCAAACAAAGCAAGTCTATCAATCAGACGCTGCATTTGAGCCCCAGTATAGCCAAGTAGTATACGCGGCAACCAACACATTGATTTCGTTCCCAAGGCGACTGACTAACACTCGGGGTAATTAAGAAGTCTTCAGGGTAATTAACGTTTCCTCGATGGTACGACACATATGTCCTAGTCAACTCAGCGAGCCTGGGCTCCTATTTACATGCGCTGACGCCATATAGTCGTACATTCAACACGCGCAGTTAGTTAGCGACGGTGACGACGTTTATGTAAATGCGATGCATGGCATACACTAATGGTGCGAGAAAAACAACGACGCGACGGCTGGAGAGGGAGTGAGTGAGTGAAAAACTTTATCAGCTCTAGATTCACTGGTCTTCTGCGGTCTTCAGATGGAATCGTCCATCTTCTAGCACAACGGTCGGTTGCCCTTAGTCCAGGGCTCCGCTGGATAGGATAGGATAGGGAAAGGAGAGGGAAAGGAGGTGAGACCAGCCGGGATAAAGACAAAGAAATTTAGTCCGTGCTTAAGAACGTCGCCTGAAACACTTGGTAAACGAGGTCCGTTTTGTATAAGCTAAGAGATAAAAGTAAAAAGAAATCGACAGCTCACCGCCGATGAACAGGTCGTGTCGTTTAGACTTCGTTGCGATACTACGTCCAATCAGAATCCCGCAACGCTGCAGACCGCGACATATTCAGCGTACATATCTATCTGTGCGTGAATAAAAAAATAGTAACAGTAGTCAGGTCCAAAAGTGCCGAAAACGAAATAAGTTGTCACTGCCTATGACACTATGAGAGCACGCTGAAATTGATTTAATGAAAATTAATCACGTCAATGTCAAAAAAATATTTCCGTTAGGATTGCAGTTTCTGTCTACGCGCGACACGTGCAGTGATAGCACACGCAATAACAGTGCCATTATTGAAATCTTTTTATCGCAGAGCTTTCGGTTAATTCGGAAGCTGCGATTAAGTAGTAGGCGCTCTTACGTAATGAAACAAGCTTATTTAAGATTCCCTTTTTGTTTTTTGAGCAGCATAAATTATTTTCCGTTAACTGTAACATTGTGCGATTCAATTGGCTACAGACCACTTTAGTGCATAACGAAGGCCGCTTACTTGCAGAAAAAGCCGGCTGTTCAAGTGGACATTTCCGGACTGGTGCCCACCTGGAATATTCCAACCCGCAGAGAAGCCCATCACTAATCCCGACGACTGCCTTTCTCTTTAATGTATCGCCTCAAAAACAAAAGGAGAGAAAAAAAGAGAAACGGTAGCTGGTACCAGGAACATTAATACATTTAACCAGTATAGACTGTTACTGTATTCGTTAAAGTCTGCAATTTTTCCTTAACGCGGTATCGCAGCGGAAAATGATAAGATTGTCAGCACAACAACAAAGCACCGACTTCCCTTTTTAACATTTATGAGTGTTCAAATCACGGCTCTGATGACACCAGTGTGACGCCGTGAATTCCATGGGAATTCTTCACGTAGTTCAACCTTTCTTTCTCGAGAGACGTTTAGAAATGTTCAAGATAAAGCTTTCTGTGATCGTGAAATCCAATGTAATCGTTAATTTGTACATACATGATCACTTAGCGCCGAAAGAATAGTTTCGTAATTTATAATGTCCCTGGGTGTTGCTTCGGCGTGACCAACCGTTATGAAGATCTTGCTCCATTTTGGCTTACCGAGTCTCCACTCACAACGACGCTAATGTAATTGGTGTTCGCAAGGTGAACGTTATAATGCAGCTCTACTCACTATTTCATCACTCACTCACTACTCACTCACCACTCACTCTACTCACTCTACTCACTCCGCTTAACAAACCCCCCACTTGGACCCCCCCTTGGAGAGATCCGTTATTGGAAGTCGGACATCGCATAATCTAAGAGTTTTAATTAAAGTTACTGCATCCGTCGATGGTAGTTTACGTCTGTCGCGGAGGTACCCTGTGCAATGATACGTCTCGTTCTGTACTAAATCGTTGGAGTACGGCTCTATCGTATATTCACAGCACTGCACGGTACTAGTAGGACTGAGCCCCCTCACAAGGCCGCAGGCCCCAATATTGATCTACGCAAATGTGCCACCCCAGAGACGCGTTTCCCGACGAAACGCAGCCATTCACGGCTGGCCCGTCCCCGGCCACGGCAACGTCGGCTGGCATCAGTCGAGGAGGTAATATGCGTTCACTCTCGACGCGCGAGTACGCGACGTCCTATACGACGGCGCGATTATTGACTCTCGTATACGTGTGGCCGCGACGAACGCCGCTTCCGCAGTTTCGGCAAGGTAAACGTACGCGTAGGCACGCTGCACGACTTCCCGTGATATGTACGTAAATTTACGTGGTCTTTCTAGCACTCGATGTTTGTTGACTATAGAGAAGTCAGCTTGTCAGGTTCATTTTTTTTTATTTCTTCTCTTCAATGAGCGGATTCACTGAGGGTTGGTGCTCGGAAGGGAGCGGCAACTTGCTTCGCATGGCCGTGTCAGCAACTGCTTCGGGAAAAGGTATTTACAGCTCCGTATGAAAAACGAGGCGAAGGAAGAAAACTACTAGAAAAGAAGACGCTTGCAGACTAATAACACAGAAAAAAAATAAATGCGATAAATGCGAAAACTAGAAATACAGATGGTACGGTAGTCGGGGGGGGGGGGGGGGGAGGGGTAACCTGATGGTGGAGGCATCGCGTTCGAGGACGACGAATATGACAGACGGAGTGGAATGCATAATGTTAAGAGAAAAAAAAGTTACGAACCCAAGCAACTCACGCCCTCCTGCCTCATCATAGCACGTGATCTGGTCTTTAGGACATCATTTTTCGCACACTCTGATATCTTTTTTAAAACTTAGGCCGGCACATCATTCTATACTGCGACGTGAGCGAGCAGATACTAAAGGATATTATTATTATTCGATATGAAAACACATGTACACATAAAGAGGGGGAAATGGGGAACGAGCAGGCTGGTAACTGCCCCCGAGAGATGGGTTGTAGAGAAGAGAGGGAAGTAGCGGGGGATAGAAAAAAGGAGCTGAAGATAAGGAGAAGAAATGGTAAGAAGAAAAAGGAAACAGCGAGACTACAGGCCACAAAAACGAAAGTAAAGCAACAACATGCAGTGAGCAAGTAGTAAGAGAACATACAAGCAGGAACCGAAAAAGAAAACTCTATACACACAGCTCGCCCTAACTACAGAAGGATTTGAAAATAGAAAAATAAACTTTGCAAAAGAAAAACTGTTTCGTCCCTTGGTAAGTCTTTCTCAATGCCGGCATAAAAAGAAACAAGCCTTGGGGAAGAAATCAGGAACGAGATAACAGCCAAAATAACAAATATGTAAGAATCAAAATGGCCATGGTGACCACAACGCTAATCTTTGGCCGCCTCGAATAAGCAGGTCAGTAAATTAAGACATTGTCTGATTCGAGCCACTCTTAGGCCTCTCAACGCACTTCGAACAAAATTATATCTCTAAATGGGCAAAACCCAACATGACAGACCAAATAAACAGGCAGGTGGCTTAGCTAAGTTGCATCCAATACAAAGTTTCTATCCTTTCTTTTAATTACCTTTCGGTAAGCAAACCACGTTTTGCAAGAAAGAACAGCTGTTGTGTGCCCAGCCCGATAGTCACGCCTATCAAAGTGAAATCATTTCTTTCTTTCAGCTCTACTTTAGTCAAAATAGGCCTAACTTTAGCCGTTACGAGTAATTAATATATCTTCAGTAATCGATGCTAGTCTTTTCTCTTTCATTTTTTTTTCCTTTTCCTAAACAACTTCCCTCTACGCAGCATAACAAACCGTCATCGCTTCTGGTTGGCATCCCCATTCTTTCTTTCAATCTCTCTTTATTTTTCTCTCTCCTTGATCCTTTGTCACCTTTCGTAACACTGAAGCCCAGTGTTGTTCGATGAATGACCTGACCCAAGAAAAAAAGAGAACAAGGTGAAAGCGGGAGCCAACGTTTCGACAAGTGTACTTGTCTTCTTCAAGGCAAGTCGACTTGTCGAAACGATGGCTCCTGCTTTCACCTTGTTCCCGTCTTGCTCATCGTCTTGCATTTCCATCTCCCGGCTTCCTCTATTTTCCCTGTCCCAAGAAAGACTTATAAAATGAAGAAAGCTTAACTAGACGTTAAAGGCGAGTTGCATAAGAAGCATGTACTTTGAGAAACTGTTAGAATTCTTTGTCATACTTTTTCGTTTTTATTTTTTTTCTAGGGAGAAGTAATAGACAAAGAAAATAGCGAACGCCCAGCAACTTCAAAACAACGCAGATATGTTGCACTGTTCGCATGTAACGTCACGCAAGTGCAGGCAGAGATACCTAGAAAAGACAATACGCAGTTTTTGCGTCTTCCTTCGCCAAAGTGTGCCTATACGTAAAGGAAAAAATTCAACTTTCGGAGCACCGCTCATCGTGGGCAAAGGCGAAGCTAGCAGAATATGAAGAAACGACGACAAGGTCGTAAAAGCACAACGCGAGACTTCTTACGATGATTTACTCGTAGCCGGTTCCTTCTTACACTTGCAACCATATGTCTTATGTATAGAAAAAAAAGATGATAAAGAAAGAAGCGACACTCGTTGTATAAAGAGAATGAGAGACATACAGCAACAGCAAAGGAACACAGCGCGCGCCATCTTTCTCTTACTGCTGGCGCCTCTAACGTCCGTTGTTCTCAGGCGTGCATGCTTAAGGAAGCCGCCCACACACCGACTGGGGTGCTGTTTGTTTTCAGTCGCTGCTCGGCTTCCTTAAGTACTTTCGATACATAACACGCGCGCGTGCGAACCACGGGGCCCTTGTATACCGTAAGTGCTCGAGGCGTCGTGTTCAACTGGCGGGCCGTAAAGAGATGCAGACGCCCTCCATCCCGGACGGCGCTGCCAGAGATGGTCCTTGACCACGGCCACCGGCGCTTCCGCTGGAACGGGAATACGGCGTTGTGCTTATGCCGGTTGAGCTGGCAAACGGCGCAGTCATGCCAGAGATTTGTAGCCAAGATGTTATTGTTGATGATGTTGCTTTCTTACCGCACGGCACGTACCCGCGAGGAGAGTGGGTCACACGTAGAAGTACAGCCAAATCGCCTGCTTTTTCTTGTTCTGCATTGTAAAGATCTCCAATAGGGCTTTTAGTGCATATACCCCACATACATTGTGAACGCAAACTTTCTAATCACATCAATCTAGGCCGAAATTTTAGACAGAGATTGACTGCATCTTCCTACTTGTAGTACAAATAATAATTTCATAGACTACCGATTATCTGCTGTTTATAGGTAAAGGGTAATCATTCTTTTAAGTTTTCAGGAATTTTCGAAGATCACCTGTTGAATATAACGCAGTCCCAGTTGTTGAGCGGGATTATTGAGAAAGGTGAAAATTGCTTTCATGAGTAATCGAAACATATATTGAACTAACTAAAAAATGACTAATTAACTTCTTGCTAAGCACGAGGTCCCGGGATCGAATCCCGGCCCCCGCAGCCGCATTTCGATGGGGGCGAAATGGGAAAGCCCCTGTGTACTTAGATTTATGTGCACGTTAAAGAACTTCAGGTGGTCCACATTTCCAGAGTACCCTACTACGACGTGCCTCATAATCAGAAAGTGGTTCTGCCACGTAAAACCCCATAACGTTTTAATGAACTTATTAATTATTTACATTACACCTCATATTGCTATTTACGAATTGTAGCCGGTGAGTTTGTGAGGAGTATCCAGTTGGAATTGATTTCCAGAATAACACTAGTTTCGAGATATGCGCCATCAAAGTCGCCGTTGAAATGCAGTGTTGTTCCGCTTAATTTTTGAAAAGCGCTCTTTTATGCATTGAAGCGCACAAAGATAACTGGGACGCCCAGTATTTCACCCCACACTTCGGGAAATAATATACCGAAACTGGTGTCATTTTGAAAATAATTTCATCTGAAAAAGTCCTGCAAGCACTACGGTTACAATTCGTAAATTGCGATGTGTGGCGTAAAGTAATTAATTTAAAATGTTAATTAGCTGAATTCCGTTAATTAGTAGCATATGCGTTTACATTTCTCGTGCTCGTAGGGTCCGCCTCTTCGAAAGATGGAGCTCATTGAGAACAATTATGCTATCCGACAAAGGCAACATTTAAACATTCCGTGAAACATATAAATGATCAACCGGGAGACTGAGAAGACGATATCTGTAGATGCTTTACGCTACATGCATGCAGCAAACTGCGTCCACTACATACATTACGCGATTTATACTCATAGCTAGAACAAAACGCGGACTGCGGGAATCTATTTTTTTGCAGCCACGACCCGGGCTCATGGCTCACGGTACGACCTCGCGAGTTCTATGAGCACTTCATCATCGTCACATTTCTGAACGACGAGGCTGGCTCGACACACACAGGCCCTAGTTACACCCCTCGTCCGTTCCGCGAGCGGCGTCTTTGTAGTCTCCAGCCCCGTGGTGGATGCAACAAAATCAGCTTCACACGATGAAGCTTGGCCCCGAAGATGGAGGGAAACAGGGCATTCCCAGCTTGCAGTGGCTGGCAGCCAACTGTGCCACATGGCTCGCACACGGTCAACAGCGAAGACTTGTTAGCCACGACACCTCACACACACCGTGTCTCATGTCGGCAGTGTTATATATTGCCGTGTCTACACGCTGTTCCGTACGGAAGCCTAGCCACCCGCAACGCGACACGTACACCGCGTTGTTTAAAGCCAAGAGTGAGAACACGTGAGGAGAGATAGAGAGAGAGATAAACTAGGCGGTAAGGGCAGCAAAGTTAACCGGACGGGTTCATACGATTTCTTATCCTACACTGGGGGAGGGTAGCATCCTTAAAAAGAGAGGTACGCGACAGTCACTGCTTTGCACCGTAGTAAATCTATGAAGGTAGTTAAGAAAGAACCTCGAGATGAAGCTAAGGAGGCCTACAGCTAAGAGGAAGCTAAAGCCTGTGGAATGAGAGATGAAACAAAATATGATAGGTAGAACGTTTAGAGACAGCGAGACATCGGTGTGAGCTAGCAAGCAAACAAGTATAGCCGATATTCTAGTTGACATTAGGAGGAGGAAATTGAGGATGATGACTAGGAGATGGTAAAGGGGAGACAAAGACAGGGGAGGAAAGGCGGGGAAAGAATTCTTGTGCGCCATCGCAAGAGCGGGCGTGTTCAAGTCCTGTAGGGATAAAAAAAAAAAAAAACGCGCTTCTGAAAGGGCGGGGCGCCTATAAAACGCGAGGTCGCAGTTTCACGCGAAAATGTACATTCGCGCGTCACACGGGCGTTGGTAGCTCAGGAGCACCTCGATCGCGTTTTGTATACCTGTATAGGTGTGCCGAAAACATAACGGACCAATCGTGGCTCACATACTACGTGTTTACATTAGGACGAATCACGGAATATTGGGTTTTTAATTTTCCCCATCGCAATTGCAATATACGTCTCCTGCTTTCACTCGTCCTCTTCCTTTTGCCCGTCGCAGCCACGTTGAATAACTGCGACCCTGCCCCGAGGAGCTTCAGTCACGCCCACTCGATCAGTTGTCATGCTATTGCGCACACGAGGCCGGTGCCCCTACTCCCACTAAAGTGTCCCATCATTCGCGCTGTTTCGTCCTCCGCGGGGCACAAATAGGCACAGCTCGACGATTCTAGCCGCTCAGCGAGGTTGCCGGCAAAGCACAGCAATATGTATAGACTGAAGAAAAATCTGGAGCCATGCACGTTCAAGACTGGCTTCCCAAAGTGTAAAGGATGCATCTTCATGAACTTGATACCTATTTTTTTCTGCACGTCTCATGAATTCGCAGGATATGACACGTTATACTGTCATTTTTCTTCAATAGACCGTATTAATAGACTTGTCAAGCTGCCCTGGTGTAGCTTTTTTCTGCAACCCCTCCATCTTTATTGTGCGGTGGGAAAATGAAATTGAAATTGTAATTGAAATGCGTGCTTTCCTCGAACTCTGCTTTTGTATTACCTGCTAAATTGGGACAACGATATGTCTCTATCGAGATAGCATTGGCGTTACACAGGGCTAACCGTGTTCCCGCTTCTAGTTCCACTTTTGGAGCTCCTGGACATATTTTATCAAGGTCTTTCGCAAAATATATTGTAGCAACATTTGCTCTAATGGTCTGTTTTTCTTTCGCCGATGCTACCGATCATTACTCGAAGGGAACATCATAGCATAGTGGTTCAACCGTCTTGCCACACTAACCTTTAACACGATTCCTTCGTTGAAAGCACGTGTCCAATGGTACCACCCTCCCGCCTCCGTCGATGTCGTCATACGCACCAGACGTTCCCAGATATTCTTGGAAGCTGCATAGCGACTTTTTCATTAGGGGAGGGGAGAGGTGAGGATCACCCTTCGTTCATATTAACCGAAACCGTGTACTTGTTACGCTGCTTTACTAGATGCTAGCAGGTACTAGATGAGCACTAGATGGAAAGCTTCAAAGCAGTTTGAAGCAACACATTCTCGCGTTTAAATATTCTGGAAGAAAATGGCGTGATCGAACACCGATACTAACAGATATAAACACTGCAAAAGGAAATAAATATCATAACAAAACAAGTTACCTAAATGGAGCTTATAGTGAGACGAAGGAAAATGGTGCACAGCTCGAGCCGAGATTTAAACTGTGTTAAACGCTTCGCCTCCTAGAAAGACTAGATATTGTTACGTGTGGAAAGACACAGATTAAAGAGGGTATATACAGGCTATTTACAGTGCAGACAGATCGCCAGGCCGACACTCGCTCGCGCGAAGGGCACAGACCCACTTAGTCGTCGTCCTCGCGGCGGCTCGTCCCTTGAGCATCGCTCGATGATATCGTAATAATATTTTGTTGTCGTGACGCGGGAAAGGCTGCCATGATAGCCTCCAGGCAAAGAAACAACATAAGGTCAAACTGCGCACTAATATATAAACAGCCTCGCTAATCTAATTCAGAATCTAATTGTAGTCGAGATACCTCCCTTGATGGCACGTCTTTCATTCCCTTGCGGTTCCCGCAACATCTCGTAAGTCTAAACAAATATAAATGTTGCTTCTGTCTACAACCAGCGATAACACGGCCAACACCCTTCGATTTCCACACCGAGTACCCAGCTTCAGCGCGAGGATCAGATTAAGCTTAAGCAGATCTCCCATTTTATATATTATCTGTCCTTCCTTTTTCCTCCATTCGGGTCTCCAACGAGATGTCCTACTTGTGTCACTGTATCAACGACCGTGAATATTTATTTCTGATCCAGGCATAGGAAAGAAGCTTGACACAGCACTCGCCTATTGTCTGTTGCCGAGGCGTACGCGACACGCATTAGCTCGCCACACGACGACGTCCTGATCAAATCGGGAAGTTGTGTCGGCGAGGACCGCTACCCATGAGACAGCACTTTCGTTTCCTACTTACACACGCATCGCCGTCACGGAGAAGGAAGTGCGTTCTTCAACCGGCGAGTTCGCCACCGAGATGTTTGTATACTGTATGATCGCATGAGAAGGAAGCATCGAGAAATCCTTCAACATGCGAGTGTGAACGCTGTTCGTTGTTCTTCTCTTCTCCCCCTGTTTATTTTTCACTTTCCTACTCTTCTTTACTTCAGGTGAGCGAACCGGGCTCGGTGGTAGGGCAAACAGAGCTAGGCGATACGAGTTCACGTCGGGAAATTCAGCGCGGCTTACACACTAAGACGGAAAAAAGGCGCATGTTCACACGAACACGTAATAGCGACTCTGTTTCCGTGTCAACGTGCCAATCAGTCAAATAAGCAATCAATTAGTAAGTCAATTTATTTGTTAGTTATCAAAAATGCCTACGTTATGATAGCGCCCGGACTTTATTAGGCTGCGCTAAATTTTCAATTTGGAGCTTGCTTAATCCACGCGGTATAAGCTCCGAAATGAGACCGAAAAGCTGACGGTGCCACTGCATGGGCAAATATTCGACGAGATTTGGTTTGGTTTAGCACTAACGTATCAGACGTTGCACGACAACCTTTCTCTAACGAAGCAAGTAAAACCTGCTACAAACTCGCCATAATCGCGTCGTCAATTGATCTAAAACTCGGCACAGCGGTAGCTCCCGAATTAGGCCTTTCCTCCCTCTTTTCTCCTTGTGCCCTGCTGTACAAACATAGAAACACCATCATTACGCCTGTTATCCTTGACCACGTTAGGCATCTCCACTAACGAGCACGGAGTGCGCATATACACGAGCACGTCCGCCCGCAAATGTACGCGTCGCGGCTCGAGTGAACGAAGGAGCAAGCCGGCCTGTTCAGTCACGTCTCGTATGGCCGCTGCACCCGGCGCCTATCCTCGAGTCGTCCCGGCGCCAGTCGCACTGTGGTTAGCTAGGCGGTGTGTGTACTGCACACACTCGGCGCTGGCGTGCGCTTGCGCTAGGCAGTGTCTACGCGCGACCACATTGTGCGCCCTCTCTCCGCGACCCGCGTGGGCACGGCGTGACCCCGCTGTTTGTGTCGCATCGGGAAAGCCCAGGACGAACCGCTGTGCTACGTGCGTATACTCCGTCTTACGGATACCGTGCAATACAGAGAAAGTTATACAGATCTGCTCCAGGCCATGACGTCACGCAGATAGCTGCCTACCATTGCCTACCACGAATCCGATGGTTCTGGCAGACGCGCGGGATTCTACGAGTCCTGAGTGTTTTATTCTTCTTTATCATCGTGTAGGAAAACAGCCAGAGAAGTAGATTATTGCGGTCAAGAATTGAAGTGGTTCCACAATAGATAGAAAGAAAATGTTTCTCTTTTGTTCTGAACATACGCACCTGCACACTTTCGAGGTCACGGGTTTCTTAAAACAAATCCTGGGGATTTGCATGGGGCAATTCCGATATTATTTTGACGCGAGTCATAGTGGCGGACTCGGGAATAATTTTAAAACCTGGGATTCTTTAACTCGATGAACCATAAAGGGCCGTTTTAAGATGCCTTCCGCCCCAATCGAGATTCTGCCGCCGCGGCCGGGATTTGATCCCGCGCTTCACAGTTGCGTGTGTCTGTGCTCTGTTTTGTTTAGTTCACAAACACGAACTTTACTTATAAAGCTGGCGCCAACCAATCAGGAAGGAGAACCCGCTGCGTGTTCCAGAAAACTATGGGAGGGTTCGCCCGCTCTGCTGTGTACTAAACTTACGCGAAGCCTTAGAGTAATTTTAGCGTCTCCTTAGAGGCATCACCGTTTGCGGAATACCATGTGACCGGTGAGTTTTTCCTATTGACACCTTGTAACGCATTTTAACGCAGGCTTTCTTTATGAGCCGGAAGAAGTAAACCGGCAAAAAGTACCTGGCTGGAAACATACCACTTTTAGGTTTCTCCCAACTTTCTAGGAACTTTTTACCGACAGCGCCCCAGCCTAATTATTTACCTAATAAATATTAGCTAATTGCAAATAATTAATACATCGGCTGGCACCAACACAATATTACTTGCGGCCGCTCTGCTGGCTCGCAGTTCTTTCTGTAACCTATGTTTTCTTAACATGGCCTTATTTCTCTCTTTTCATCTCCTCTTTCTTATCTGTTTTCTTCCTCGACTGCACGAAAAAGCCCCTAATAGGCTACTGAACAAGCTACCCCGCAGTAGAAAAAAAAAAGTTGTAAGACCTATGTATATTATATGGCAACCAGAATGGCACAAATGTGGAGTCAGAAAGAGAGAATTAAAAAGAAGGGGTATGGTAGGAGGCCGGGTATGAATACGTAGCTCCGAGGAAACGTGCGAGCGCTTCCAGGAGAACGCATGGGAATTCCAATTTAATGAGAGCTGTCGCGGCACCCTCTAGCGGTCCGCTGGAGCGCAAGTGGGGTGACAGAGAGAGAGAGAGAGAGAGCTTGGCGTGCGCGACGGCGTCAACGAGAAAAAGGCACAACGCGAGGGAGTCCCGTAATGCGGTGCGTGTATCTAAAGAACGCCAAATGCATGACGTGCGCGCTGGACTCATTCGGAGCGTTGCTCAACGCGTGGCTCATTTACCGCCGCTCCCGGCGACGCATATGCGTTGGCTCCGGTGCTCTAACCTGCACTACACGCGTGTGAGCGGTGACGATGGCCAAAAAGCATGTGGGCGGTTCTGAGCTGCTGGAATTAATCACCTGCCTACATGTTCTCACCTCCCCCTTCCTCCTACAGCTTTGCTTTTCTTTCCTTTCCTTCCTTCCTTCCCGTCTTTCCTTTCTTTGTTTCTTTTCTTCCCTTCCTTCATTGCTTTCTTTTCTTTCTTTCTTTCCTTCCTTCCTTTCTTTATTTCCTTGTTTTCCTTGATTTCTTTCTTTCATTCTTTTATTTCCTTCCGACCTTTATTTCTTCCGTTACTTCCTTCCTTTGTTTCTTCCGTTCGTTCATTCCTTTCTTTCCTTCCTTCTTTCTTCGCTTTCTTTCTTGCTTTCTTTCTGCCCTACTTTTCTTTTCATTCTTTCCTTCCTTCCTTCATTTCTTTCCTTTCGTTCGTTCCTTCTTCAAATCGAAGCTTTCTTTGCTGCTACTGCTACTGCTGCTGCAGCGCTGACTGCCATCTTGCCAGATAGAAGACTCGGGTCACGCGGCATGTGCCCGAGCAGACAATTTTCCGCTTGCTGCTATCTGGCCTAGAAGAGACAACTTCGGCGCTGGTTGTGTGCCACTGGATATATGTGCCACCGTGACACGCGCGGAATGCAGCCTTGAATGCATTCAGATATGTGTGGTACTTCTGTGCGCATAAACTTCACGTCAACGTTTTCCCCGAGACAGGCATAAAACATCGCCTACGTGCTCGCGACCTATAACCCCAACAGCCACATGCTACGAGGCTGTGCTCGTGCTACCCTTGCTCGTGCTCGTGCTGCTACCTCGGTAACTCTGACCAGCTTTGGGTAATTTATATTCCAGAACTGCATTGCAACTGCGTGGTTTCTTGCGCTGCTTTCAACGTGGCTGCTCAGGCAGTTCTTTTTTACCGAGACCTAATGTGAACTTGGCAATTTAGAGAACGTGTTGAAGCAGGCCGGTTGATTCAAAATATAACAGTTAGCATTGTCAATCAATCTGCTAGCTAACAGCCTAGTCGGTGCTAGTAGGGGCCGGAAGGTTGCGAGAATTTAACACGATAAATATTTATTAATGCAAAAATATGCTTTACGCTTCAACCAATTATCGATTCATTCACTGATTGATTTCTTCACAGTGCTTGAACGAAATGTGATAAATTCGCTCGCCCAATTTGACATGCTTCGCCATCGTAATCACGTCCTTTTGATGTTGTGGCTGTCACTGTTGTGCACATCCTTATCGAGAATGCATATAATGACATTGTGTTTTTTTTTCTCCGTCTCAGACATGTCGAAGTGTGATCTAATACACCGCTGTCACACGGGCACTTTTGATGTTGACTGATATGGATCTGAATTTTAACTTTTCGAGTCCGACTGAAGCACAAGAAGTTAGCGAGTATGTCAGGATTGAAATCAAGCATGCTCTAAAATTACGGGGAGTTATAAGCTCTGTCTGCTTTGAGTTCATTGGGCATTAAACTTCCATTTCTGCGTTGCTGTCACCTCCCTTCTGAAGAGCAGGCAGGCGTTGTGCCCCTTCCCGTGCCAGTTGCTAACCCGCTCCTCGCTTTCCCTTTCCTGTTAATTGTATATATGTGTTCAAAACAAATAATAAACTGAACTTGCTCGAAAATGTGCCTGTGACAGGTTTGTAAGTAATTGCAAAGAAATGAAACAGAGAGATGAAGAAATGGAAAGGCAAAGAGGTGAATCAGTCCGCACCTGGCTAAGTAACCTGCACTCGGAGAGGGCAAGGTGGGATAACAGTGCAACTGTGCTCCTGTAGGCCTCTGCGTGGATGAGGTCCGAGTCCATGGGCGAAATATCTTCTTTTTATTCTGCGAATGCTTTGTCGTCCGGTCAGCTTAAAGCGGCACGAAATATTCGTTTTTGATGGCTAGAATTAGAAAGGCAGTAAATGAGGCTGTCTTATAAAACCTCGTCGTAATCATAAAACGCTGTCCGAGGCACTGTTCATCATGTCCCTATGGAAACATTAGAGCATAATGTATGCATGCGTCGTCTAGTTCATATAGAAGCCCCTTATACAAGGTCTTTTCCATTTGTCGACCGGGGTGCCAAGCACTGCCCGCGGCCTGCTTTCAGCCAGAAACGCGTCAGTGTTACGCGTGTGTTTTAAGTTTACCTTAGGTTACACATAAAAGTGTTCAGCATGTACAAAAGTGCTTGCGTGGCTTCCCTTGTAAAATTTTAAGCTTTACTCCGGCGCAACTCTACTTCCGCGTCAATAGCGCGCCTCTTTGTAGTTCACCTTTACGTATTAAAGGAAAAGAGAGAGAAGAAAATAAAACACGGGCCAACTGGCAGACGCGATCGCAAGCTGTTCAATATCGACTTCACGGTGTATACACTGAAAGAGGCAAAGCCGGCCCAAACACAAAGCGAGGCCTATGCCGGAAATTGCTGCCGCACCTTGACCTCCATTCCCCTTCCCCTAAACACAGACGTAGGCACCACTCTAGTTTTAGAACAGGCGAGAAAAATGGCGCAGGGAGCGGGTCTTCGAAACAATGCTCGATATTAAGAAGAACAGGAAGAGATCAGAAGAAAGTTTAAAGGGGAGAGCGGCGGGAGAGGAAGTATGAAGGGCACAGGCTTGAGCGCTCATGTCGGAAGTAGACGAAAAAGATGGAGGGACAAAGGGTGGGGAAAGGGGAACGTGGAGCAACGTACTGTATGACGAGAAAGTACAAGGGATAGAGGGTAACGGGAAACGAAGTGAAATAGAATTAATACGAATGGAGAGAGAGAGAGAGAGAGAGAAATAGAAAGGGTATATGGGAAGAGTGACAGAAGAGGAAGAAAAATGTCAGAGGAAAAAGAACACGGCGCCAAAACACGAAGTAGAAGAAAGGGAGGGTAAAAGGTGGCGGAAGTTAGTAGTAGTAGTAGTAGTAGTAGTAGTAGTAGTAGTAGTAGTAGTAGTAGTAGTAGTAGTAGCAGTAGTAGTAGTTGTAGTAGTAGTAGTAGTAGTTCTTGTTGTTGCTGAAGCAATAGTAGAACAGAAGGATGAGTATGATGATTACGATGATGTGATATGGAGGTGCTGAATGCACCTGAATATTTCCGGCTATATTGCAAGCTTATATAATCTATCTTAGCACCATCCGGGGAGGGGGGAGGGGGGTGGCTTTTTTTATGGAACTTGTAGCGTTACCGTCTATCTTCTATGATTTCTCTTCTTTGATTTGCAAAATGAAGAAATAAAGAAGCAGCAGTCTCCTTGCAAGGTCTCTAAATCTCTTTCTTTCAGCATCGTTTCGAGATGATGATAAAAGAAAATAAATCAGTCGCTCGATGCCTCCACAGCATTCATCCAGCTACACAGAATTCACCAAAGCCTTATCGATCATTCTTTCTTTTTCCTCCCTCTGACTTCTGAACATGAACATGTATCCGTTGTTTAAGTATAGTGTTCCGAATCTGGTAACTTGTAGTCATGGTTTCATTGCACTGTCGATTGATTAGCGTTTACGGCCTATACGACGACATCAAAAGGAATAACCAGAATTTCAGCGTGCTTTGCGACTTCATCAATTCTCCTTAGTGGCGATAGCAGTTGTCTTGACAGGACAGTAGGTGTACTTTAACGATTACTGCCCAGGTCACTTGGACCCATTCGAGTTATTTTCTAAACCTTCCTCTAACCTTATAAACATAGGATAGGGGCCATTTAATTATTGAAGTTTCCGTCACAACATGGTTCTAGGACTCAGTAGCAACATGCCACCGTTTGTTTAGAGATAACTGTCTGCACGAGAACACGGAAAAGGCATCCCGTGTGTTGCATGACCAGGTTACTTTTGCTCCAGTATACTGCAGCAGTCGCGTAAAATTGCATTTTGACAGATCAATGTTCGAAACGAGGTTACGCTTGGACTAAATCTGGATACGGCCCTGTACACCAAAGAAAAAGCTTCCCAGCTTCCATTACTTTGAAGTTAGGAAGCAAAGCCAGAAGTCGCCTAAGTACACTGATAATTCTTGCCACTTTCGGGGCATTACGCAAGAAGCAATGGAGTGCCTTCTTTGTTTATTCGTATGGATTGCCAAACATACAATAAATTCGAAACGCTAAATGTAAGCATTCTTACTCGCCACCTGCGGACGCTTCAGCATAGACATATGAGAGTTACACTCGATGAACCATCGCGCATAGTCTTCAGGTTGTTCAATACGCACAGTTTCACAGCTCTAAGTGCTTCTTTATCCTATTGTTGTCGTACTAGTACAACATTCCTCGAAGAGTACCATCTCATTTGCTTGAAACTGTTAACGAGGCCACAAAGAGCAAGCTTTAACGTAAGATACGCAGACAAAAATTGGCGCTTACGAAATTTATCGGCGCAGACGACAACGTAGCCCAAATGGCGACAACGTACGTAGAAGCCGTTCATACCTTAAATAGTGGGCCTGGAGTTTCAAATCATGGCTCTATGAAGTGTAGCGAATGAACTTAGAACTGTGTGACAAACTTGCCACGAGTCCGAGACCACGTTCTATAATATCTTTAGGCGCCATCTACCGGCAAATGGTTTTTAGGGGCGAAAATTACGAACACGTGTCTCTCGCAGCCGTTAGATTGCCTGCATTTTCTCTCTTCGACCTGTTCTTTTTATTTCATATATGCGCTTCCAAATTGACTCTCAGCTCTAATGACTTTTCGAAGCAAACGGCTCCCGCTTTCGGCTTGGCTTATCTGATTTCCTTTGGCGAGGTATAATACATGCCCTGAAGGTCATTCTAGGACGCCGGATCGCCATACATTGCCCATCGGCTTGTATATTTTTTTCACTTTTTGAGTAAGCAAGGCGACAAAAAGGATACCTTTTGTTCTCGTTAAGCATGTCCGCTAAAAGTAGTACATTGCCACAGCGTTCGTATGTTTTTTTTTTCACATTACTGCCTGTCATTTGCTCACTGGACAATGTATTGTTGGTGGAGAAGTCCGCGACACTAGATTTGCCAATCTTTCCAATTGCGTCCGAATAAATCAGTCATGTACGCAACAAAATGCGTTTGAGGCAACGTTTATAATGCTAGCTTTCTTTTTTCGCCATGTGGAAGAAGTTTTAGACAAACTACTTACAGTGCTTACGATGCAGGCTCACGCGACCACGCCAGTTTAGCCTTGCACAATATCGCAGCGTAGACACGAGTAAAGCTGTGCTCGCGTTGTCTAGTGTTGTGCCATTTTTTTTTACGTTGTCTTCGAGTAGTGGTATTAGTAGTAGTATTCGTTGTATTCTTGTAGATACGTACACCAACAAAATCAGTTTTCAGCCCTTCAACAAGCATATGCGCTGAAGGCTATCGCATATGTACATGTAATCGCACTTCCGTTAGAGAAGTGACCATTCAGAAGCGATATAGAGGCCGACAAGAAAAGCGCCCTTTGTGTGATCGGAAATATAACCGCCAAGGCAAAGGGCAGAAAATGAGGCGGATACGATAAACACAGGGAGGAACGCATGCAAAATGAAGAAGTACGAAAAACTGGGCAAGATTGCGTGATGCGTTTATAGTTTGAAGCGCAAACAGATCACGGACACCGAAACACCTGTCCTGGCCTTCTTCCTTTGTTTAGTCCGCGCTTTAAACCTTGAGTGCGCAAATAATCGCAGCGGGGCTGTCGCAGTCCGGTAGAGTCGTTTCATCTTAGAATGGAGACCCTTATTGCGCATCCACGATAGACGCAGTTAACCGTGAATATTCTTGGCAAATACATCGCGTGCTCGCACGGTGGCCCATTTCAGCGAGTGCGTAAATGACGACGGAACTGGCGTGACATCTTGTATTAAAATGGAGATTTCCCAGTGCAATCACCCAAGGCAATCATTCAGGAGACATCTCTCACATGAGAGCATTTTCTAATTCGCATCTAATTAGCATGTAAACGAAACCTCGTTAAGACCGACGGCGGAGAGCAATCGCTTAACTGAACCCGTTTCCACTAAGCATTTCTTATACTAGAACTGCTCGCACGAATAGATGACAGCCAATTGTGATGTCGAACATGCAGCGACGGCCAACGGCAGCTTACGAACATAATATGCGTAAAATTGGCCCTACAAGTTTCGCGATGGTTCTTGCAAGAACTTAGCGTGGTAATCCGCAGAGGAAGTTGGAAGAGTACGCATTCCAAGATTCCTTAACACCTGCGACTTTAATACGAGACATAGCGCGTGTCTTAACATATGCTATGCAATGCCAATTATAGTGGTTCGATGTTGAACGCCGATAGGTTGTATACAGGCTGAAATGTATTGCAATGTATGTGCTAAAGTAATTACTTAAAAACTTATTTGTCGCACTTTTGGTAATTAGTCGTTTATGCGTATTGATTTCCACTGCAAGTAATGCACACCTTTTCGAGTATTACGGCTCAATAAGTAGATTTGATCTAAATGTCCCAGCTGTTTTTTAAAATAACGTTAAAATAAAACACACGGTATAGTGTTCTTCCTTTCCCTTTCCTTCCTTTCATTTTATCATCCATTTAAATGAGACTGTCCCCTCCTTCCTGAAAAGTATTCCTGTGGCAGTTGCCACTCTTTTCCTCGCTTGCCCTTTCCTCTCAGGTGTATACGTTTTCAAATCAAATAATAATAGCTATATACAGTGAGCAGGGACAATCGCTTGTGACCGTTACATGCTCAAGTTGATGAGGCAGCACCTTCCGAAAGAATCGCTCCGTATTTCTGACCTCACGTTCCTTCGGCTGGAAGATGCGGAAAATATTTTTTCACACCTCTTCATGACCAATAGACTTACAAAGGCAGATGGGAGCACATGTGCTGGTGCGATGCACATCTCTCCCCTTCGTATTCCAATGTTTGTACGTGTACCTCCCCGGTCCCCTAGTGTAAGGAAGAACCGGGTATTCTTCCGGGGCCGATTTCATGAAGCTTTTTCGCTCGTCAGCGTTCGTTGCTACTCGTAGGCCGCCTTCCCCAATTGTATGTCCAGCATCAGGATTGGCCGGAATTTATTCTTGGAAAAACTGTAGCGCATGCACTTTTAGGTTTAGCGCAAGGGGCCTGCTCCCGTTGACTTGCCCGTTTACACACACACAGACACACATATGAAGAAGACGAAGAGTACGACGTACGTTGAATAAGCACAGTATATTTGACTGATGTTACGGCTGGTGGACCAGCCTTTGTCAAAGGCACATTGACATTGATTGACTGACTGACTGACTGACTGACTGATTGATTGATTGATTGATTGATTGATTGATTGATTGATTGATTGATTGATTGATTGATTGATTGATTGATTGACACAATCACGCCAGCTCTAGCATCACCCAGAGTGCATGGAATTGGCGAGACGGACAACATTCAGACGGCCGACCTCGGAAGTCGGTCGACCTTGACAGGCGAGGCGCGACAGAAACTATACCGGAGTCCCGCGCTTGCGCAGAGAGCGCGTCACCGCACGCACAGCTCGCAACGCAACTGACACGAACGTTCGCTTTTCTGCGTCAGGTTTTCGATTAACTGCTACGCGTCGCGATTGCGACGATCGCGGGTTCCCGCTCGTTAAGCGCGAAACCGACGGTCCCGGCGCGCCGGCTCGTCTCAAACATGCACGCAACGCGGAACGTCTGGAAGGGCGCGCCGCTCCTAATGAGCCTGTTGGCTAAGACGCGCTCTAATGAACCTCCACTCCTCGCGCCCAGACCAAATCAACGCGGTGCGCGTAATAAGGAGCTTCACTCTCGGAAGAGCGACTTCGCTACGCCAGGCACAGACCGTGCTCTGGTAATTCGCGGATTCGTGTGGTACGGCTTAGCATACGAGCCGTTAAAAACGTAAAAGCTTGGCATGCGCGCACACGTGCATGTATGTGCGTGCAAGTACGCGTGCATGCAAGCACGCGCGCGTGTGTGTGCGTGTACGTGTGCGTACGTGCGTGTATATATACGACTGAATTTGCAGTGCTTGGGACAATCCTGCAGTACATCACAGTTTTCACTGAAGACCTGCAGTAGCATACACCAGGTCTTCAGCCAGGCAAACATCTACAACTGTTCACTAAAGCTCTTTTGGGAAGGACGTTACGCTGAGATCGTTGGTTTACGAAGCCTGTTCTGGTCGAACTCAAACCATACACGTGACAGTACCTCTGCGCTTGCAACGTAGCCTGTTTGCCCCCAGAGGATTTCGAAGAGAGCCGAGGTCAACCTATATCGAATAACGATTTCACAACTTTGTCGTTTTAACTGAAAGCTGTAATTCAACGTTGTAACCTGGTCACTTTTCCCATTTTAACAAAACTTGCAAATTTTACTGAACGTGTGGCCATAATGCCAAGCAATCGCGAGCAATATTCTTCGCATCACACACCCCGTATGGTGACATGAACGGGCTTCTCTAGCTTTCTATCACCAGATTTCAACACGCTGACGGTTCTTGCTGCATTTCCTACTATTTATTTGCTCCTACTCTCAAACAGGTCCGCCGTGAAATAATAAAGCATACTACGTTTTGCTCATGTACTGCATAAGATTGACCCAGATTTTTTTTTTCGGAGGAGCCGTCGTAGGGTGGATGTAACATGCTGCAAATACAAGTTAGTGACCTGCCTCTCTTCCTAAGCCAACATCTAGCCTCTTCCGCGTCATATTGCACCCTGTCAGCGAGCACATAGCGTTTGTCTTGCCCTCTCGTATTTTTTGCTGTTCGCCAGCCGCTGTCTCTTGCTATGCTACTTCAGGCTTCACCGTAAAATTTTCTCAGTATTGCTCGCTCCTCCTTTTGTAATATTTTCTACTGAAGTACATCTAACACGCGTGTAATTTGTACACGTTGCTTCAGCCGAGCGTTTTTTGCAAGCGCCAACAGCAGCGTTGGCTCATATTACGTCGTCAAGTTCTTCGAATGAATGAGCAAAGATCATTATTATAAAGGCTGGCACGCGGTTTCGTGTGTATTATATTTCTTCCTCAGTTTTATTTCTCACTCTTTCATGCTTTCGACCGGCAGACTTGTTGTGTGCAAACTTTCCAGACTTTATTGCCTCTCAAAACATCGTCGTCGATCCCTGTTTTTCGCTATATATGTTTCCTTTTCTCAGTATCAATTTTTTCTTTGACACTTCATTCAATCGGTGTTTCGCCTAGGCCACATGCTCTGCACGAAAACTGCACTATACGTGTGTCCTAGTGAAAGGCGTCGAACTGATGTTGCTTTTTCTCGTTTTTCTTTTTATTTGCCTTTGTTCGTCTATGGCGATGCAGAGCCTGCTATTGTCTGTTTTGCTGAGGCTTCCCTCTGGCAGGAAATCCCGGAAAGAAGTGCATAATTTCGAACGACATTTGCAGCCAGCGGCCTTTTCTTAAGTTTGTTATCGCTTCCTTCTTTTCTTTTATTCCTTCAATTTTGTTTGAGTACATTTGTTCCATCTTCTTATTCTTTATTTTTAATGTATCTTACTGTTGCCTTTTTTCCCTTCTCCAGTCCTGGGACGCATCACACACGTGCTCTGCTGTTAGACAACCAAATATTCCCTCCCGTGTTTAGAAACAATATTTATTTTCTAAACTTTTCCCGTAAACTCTTCCTACTCTCCATTGGGGTATAAAGGATAAAGGTTATAGGCAGGGACAAGGCGCCTCAGAAAGGCTGATCAACGTTTCCATAGGAGGACCTCTCTTCGTCAAAGGCGGCGTTGTCATCCTTGGCAGGTTAGTTCAATCTATCAACCTGCCGAGGATGACAACGTCGTCTTTGACAAAGATAGGTTCTCTCATCGAAACGTTGCCCAGGCTTTGTGGGGCAGCTTATCACTGTTTATGACCTTTACACCACTTGTACGACTTCTTCCGTCAGCCGCCTTCTTGATCTTAGATTTCCTCCCGTCCATTGTGTATCATAAAGCCCGACAGGCTACCGACGTAGAAAACTCGTATTCGGCTCCGTTTTCTTCGTGGGACACCTTTTTGGCGCCGCCATTCACAGGAGCCCACAGTGCCGTCCGGTCACGAAACGCGTTCCAGAGAAGCTGAAAAGAACATCGCTTCAATGTTGCGTGCCTCTGAGACGTGCTGTTTCCTAAAGAGGAGGTATGGCGCGGCCATAACGTTGTTTCCACATATGCGCCTCACGTATGAAGACGAAAAAGGCGGTAATATCGTGCAGGCGCACGTATGTTTGCCTATAATCTTCTTATTTTCAACTCCACCCGTGTTTCATAACGTTCGCGAACGTACAACCCTTGAATAGCGACACCAGTTTCAAACATGCTTCGAGAAAATAATATCTAAGAAGATTCGCTTGTTTTCTTTTCAATTCACTTTTGAGATTCTGCGACTGCATCGTTATAGAGCTCACACTATTGTTATATAAAGACTTAGGAAAACAATTTTGTTGAATTGATGAGAATGCGATTGATGTAACTGATGTATGTGTCCTTCTCTGTAAGCTTCGTTGAAGTTTTTGCACTTAGTGACACTGGTCGGTAGAATCTACGTAGCTGTATGAATTTCATGTGCTATCAGTTTCTCAAGTTATAAGTTAACTTCCTGAAACAACCATTAGGCTACTAGACACCAAAGCGGTAGGTATGGATTAATTTATATCACACGTGGTTGTTGAATGTGCACCTTTTCTAATTACATTAGCCTCTTCCCTAAACTCGCCAATTACCGCAACAGCTGTGAGACTTGGCTAACCTATACATGATTTTAACGCTCGCAAATTCATCAACGTAAGTTAAGAATATGCGCTTAAGTCATACTGGCTGGGTAACAGCGGATCAAAGGCTGGACACTGTATAAACGGCAAGAAAAACAACCAAGTCAACCACGAAAGCAGCAAACCGAGAAGACGTGTTATTCAAAGGGAGATTTGACCAATTAAATGTAACACACACACACACACACACACACACACACACACACACACACACACACACACACACACACACACACACACACACACACACACACACACACACACACACACACACACACACACACACACACACACACACACACACACACACATACACACACACACACACACACACACACACACACAACACTAAAAAAGATGGCAAAAGAACATCATTCATACAGAGGTCCACTGCCAAGCGGGTATGAATTTTGTTCTGAACTACAGCGAGGCTAATACAAAATAACGCGCTTCCTGTCTCCTTAAGTCGCCGGAGAAGTAGCAGAACGCCTTTCATTTCTTGTGAACGAGTTGCTTCCTTTTAGAAAACTGTTGTGCGAAATTAAGGGCAGGACGGTAAGGCCAAATTCATCCTCATCAACTTAATTTTCTTTGTAGCTGGTGGTGGTGGTGTGTCATAGGTGCAGGCGGGTTTGGCTATTGCCGGCTTGGCGATGGAGGCCAGCAATTGCTCCACCTCAGTATTTTTCACTGTCATTCGGGCATTCACCATCTGTCTCCTAGTTCAGTGTCTCCTTTCTGGTCACGTATACTTCGGTGTGCGAAGGGGATCATTTAAAATGCCTCAGATAGAACGGCGACACTCAATCACTCAGTACAGCTTTAATACAAACGTCTCTCCTAGCTCCACGAAAGTAACGTCGTCGTAGGTGTTAACACGGGCGAGAGAAAATTAAGGTCATCGACGCTAGCCGCCAAAGAAGTAAAAAGAAACGAAAGAGCCACAACTGCATGTAATACATCTGGCTCAATGTGAACTCGCCAAGCAACAAATGCGCCACACATTTTCAAATTAGAAACCTGTGTGTAGGCGATGTTGGAATTTTCGGAGATCCCACTCATCCTTCTCGTTTAGGCCAACGGTACATATAAAAAATATACTGGCCCAAACAAACAATTAAAATACAGAGGCAATACACACGCTCCGGGCCCCATACACACACAAAAAAGACATAAGTAAGGAGATAGGCGCTCCGAGAGTTGAGTCGCTCACTTTACGAGATTTAATTTGCCCGCTCTGTTTATTCTCGATGACTCCTCTTAATTGTCACGCATGGCCGCCTACACCGGCTGTTAAATCGATGCAGCAGTGTGAAAGCCAGTCAGCGCAGTCAATTAGCACCGAATTCTCAGGGTTGTTTTTCTTCGCACGTGCAAGAAATGTTTCTGTCATAACCGACGTTACTTCCCAATCACGAATCCCCACTGAGAGAGGAGCGCATACTTGGGCCAGAGGTGATCGCAACTTTCGGAGTTGGATGATAACTGTCCGACGTCCGATGCTCTCCATCAGCTGACATCGCCTCCGGCAAGCCTCAACAGCGCTGCCCCAGTGCGGTGAGATACAGTGTATGCATCACAAGGACCGCGGACTGACACGCTGCTGGGAGCAGACCTTCAGGTGTTTCTTTGTGTGTGTGTGCGTTTTTTTTCACCCCGCCATTCTACCGCTTCTGACTTCCCTGCGCACACTTCGCCCTTCGTATCTCGTTTACTTTGCAAGGTCCGCGAACCAGACTTCTTCCTAATTAAAGGAATCGATCCCTTCGTGAAGAGACGCGAAAAACGTGGTAATGAGACGAGGATAAAGAAATGGAGAAGAAAGAAAGAAAAGTGTAGAAGCACTGAGCCACAAGTTCGCGAGGATGGCCCCTCATTAGGCAACCAAATGATGAAACAAAGAAAAAACAAGGAAAACAAAAGTGTCACGTAAAAGCAGGTTCTTTTCTTTCTTTTTTTTTGATTAAACGACCTCCCAGAGCTCCGATTCTTCTGACTGCGAACTTTGTTGTTCGTTTAATTATTAGCAACAAAAAAAAAAAAAGTAGACATCCTTCGTACCTGGCCTCTCGTCTTCCAGGACAAGTATAATCAACCCTCTTACGGCGCCATGCCCTTGGCTAATTCCAGCGTTCCCGTTGTTAGCTTTAGGCTGGTAGTTTCTTTCTATCTGCAAATTTCACTAAACTCTAATCTAAAATGTGGTTTCCACTATAGCATTTCTTGCTGTCAGCACAGAAGCAATTTCCAGGAAAGCCTGTTTGTGCGTTCTGCCCTTGCGGAAGTCCAGTGCGAATGCGTATTAAAGCTTCGCGAATTGAAGCGCAATCGCATGGTGGCAACAACAAGAACAAAAACAGATTTTAAGTTCTCGTTACCAGTTTGTTCATTATCTCCGCAAGCACACAGCTTATTGCAGATCCAGCTTTGACTAAACTGTGTTCTGGGTTTTCCTTCCTAATCTCTTGCTGATTGCAGTTCCGGAAAACAGTAGTAATGTGCGCTTGAATCAGGCGAGAGACAAAATTACTTCCGTTAAAACACATGGGAGCGATTTCGTTATCGCGGAAGCGGTATTCCATTGTTTTATTCTTCTTTTGTGTTCCTAGCGCATTCTCTAATCAGGGATTGTCTAGAAGCAGCGCCGCGGATTTCAACTGGCTCAGTTTGTCTGCAATGAACTTAGCGAGTCACGTTTCCCACCCTAAGGTTACTATGGAGTTAATTAACATATTCATTCCATCATCTAACGCGCAAGGCGTTATCTATATTTTGTAATTGTCTCCTCCGCTCAAGAAGCCTGTTTTTTTATGGGGTTTTACGAGCCAAAACCACTTTCTGATTATGAGGCCCGCCGTAATGGAGGACTCCGGAAATGTCGACCACCTGGGGTTCTTTAAAGTTCACCTAAATCTAAGTACACGGGTGTTTTCGCATTTCGCCCACATCGAAATGCGGCCGCCGTGGCCTGGATTCGATCCCACGACCTCGTGCTCAGCAGCCCAACACCATAGCCACTGAGCAACCACGGCGGGTAAGAAGCCTGTTTATAGTACGGATCAATCAATCAATCAATCAATCAATCAATCAATCAATCAATCAATCAATCAATCAATCAATCAATCAATCAATCAATCAATCAATCAATCAATCAATCAAATCAACTACCGAACCAACGACGTTGGCCACCGCATACAAGACAAACGGTCGGCTTCGCCTCAAAATCACCCTTGATGTGGAGATGGCCACTTTCAGATGCTGGCAGGTACTTGCACGGGAACACATTCGAATTTATGGGAGCGTACGCATATGTACAGGCTGCCCCTTCAAAAGATAACCCAGCAAGTAAATGTATCGCAAAACTACAAGAGTATCGATACCAGCAACCTCTAACCGGACTGGTGGAAACAGGAAGACATGAAGGCATAACTTTCTTGCTTGCTTTAGAACAGAGAGAACTCGAGTAGCTGGAGCAATTTTGACTTGGATCTCTCCATAGCGATTCATTTATAACTAAAGATTAGGGAAGAATCCGTCTCACGTTGGCTGTCCATTATCACTGCAATGACCGACAATATTTTCATTAGCTACGGACGCAAAAGCTTCGGCAGCAACACAGTCATCATCAATGCAGATGGCCAATTCTATTTTCTTTTTTGTTCAAGAACACTCACGCTACACGGCAAGTGTTCTAGCGTGCTGTGCTATAACACAATGCCACAAGATGGCACCACCAGCGCGCGGTTCTGCTTCCGCCTGCTTCTTCGGTGTGCTGCAAATGGTAACACGTCCGTGGAAACGCTAAACTCTCGCTTGTTCGCCGCAACGCGTGCCATACACGGGATAAGATGAAAAATTAAATGCTTCTGTTTACGCCACTCCAGAACAATTTTGTGTTGGTGGAGCCTGTGGGCGCTACGCAACACTGTAGGGCGTCCCAGCTAACGTTATGCCAAGCTGTTAAAACAAATATGGATACAAAAACACGGCGCAAGATTCAATTTTTGATCTATGGTGTTAGGTTGTCAGACTTCTCACGACCAAGCGCATAGGCTTTAGAATTGTATCTTGGAACATAGATGTTTATTCTCTTTGTTTTTCCCTTTTTTGAACAGCTTGGCTAAAGTTCGCTGGGGCGTACACATGGTATATGATACTAAGGAAACATGCACAACGCCCATGTCAGTATATACAGCGCTATACGTTCACTTTCAGCCATAAAAGTGCACACAACGGCACCACTCACGATGCGAGGTGCTAAGTGGGGTAGCAAGCGCCCCTTCTTTGCGCTGCCTCCCTCGCGCCCTTTACACGCCAGAAAGCGGAGCACGTGCAGACACATAACGTGCTCTGAACGCAATGAATCCAAGCTACTACCCGCAGCCGTCAGCTGACGCGTATTCCTTTCCAATGTATATGGACCAATCTCGGAACCGCAATACCAAGCCAATCGTCGGCTGTTTTTATTGCTTAATTGCGATGCGTAGCAATGTTCTCTGGCGCCCTAGACGTGTATAAACCACTTTTCAGATCGTTGAGCACAACGCGTTGGCGGGCGAGTTGGTGCGAATCCATGAAGACTTTGTCTAGCGCAAAACAACAGACACAAGAAAGATGACAGGACAAGGCACTACTCTCAACTGACATCATTTTATTGCGTCACTCCTTCGTAGACAGCTGAAACTAGAGGAACATGCGCAGTGAGCAACATGCAGTGGAACCACCAACATCCGATCGCAAGAGCGCACTCATGCGACAGAATCCAAAAAAAAAAACAAATTCAGCGCTGTACAAGGTTAAGGAAGGCACACTAATGCACTGTTGCCCCAATGACTGAATGAAGAATGCTTCCGATAACTCTCGGGCGGTGGTTTCACGGCTCTTTTTCAGATCGTGGTGTCACGAAACATGGGTTTGCACTTGTATATTTTACAATGCTGAGCCAAATGGGAACCTGTGCCTGTTGGTACGGATCGCTCATGTTCTCTAAGGTACTCGTTAACACAGCGGCCTGACTGCCCTACATACACTGTGGCACATGACCAGGGAATCTTATAAACCACACCGACGCTGCAATCTACAAACTTCGCGTGGTTCTTTTGACAATCTGGATTTTTACTTGTTTTAGAAATACGGCTGCACAACATTGACAGTTTCTGAGGAGCGGAGAACACTACCGGAATTTGCTTTCTAGTGGCGGCATTCTTTAGATTGTGAGGCACTCTGTGGCAATACTGCACAATTTCAGGCCTCTTCTTTTGTGTGATGCATTTACTCTTGTGCCACTTCCCCTTCAGTTTCTGAAGCAATACATCCGAGACTGACGTCACCACCACACTTGGGTAACCAGCAGCCTGCAGCCTATTTAACTGTGCAATGAAACTCAGGTTCGCAGAGTGATGACAAGATTTCATTAACGAAGATTCTAGAGATGATGATGATGATGATGAGAAAGAAAGAGAGAGAGAGATGATTCCGAGAGATATCTTGTCGCCACTACTTGATTTCTACTGGGCCACCTCCGATACGGTCTACCTCCAGCCTACTCCTCTGGTCGAACCCGCTGGGCCCTCCCGGCCGGGCTGCTCTGTTGCTGCTGGGGCGGCCCTCTACCTTTCGCCCTCCTACCCTCTCCTTCTTTCAATCCCACCTGCCGCACCCTGCTGGCGCTGAGCCGTGCTCCCGCATGGGTTGCAGAAGATAGTGCCAGCCTTTCCTCCTTTCCCACAAGAACCACTTCTCTCGCCACCTTACTGCTGCAAGAAAAAAGAATCTGGCATCTAGATCGTCGAACGATTCGAGGAACTTGCTTTTCTTCGGTTGGGGGCTCCACTACGGGATTGAGCCACAGGGATGTTTTCTCTGCCGTCCAAGAAGTTCTTATGGAGCCCAACCGAATGACCCGTTAAATTTGTATCTTTGTTTCTTTTTGTACTATTCAATTAGTAATGTTTAATTATTATTGCTATTGGTCTCATTTTAACATGCAGTTTCTTCTTTCAACAGCATTTATTCTATAGCAGTCATGAAAATTTATTTGCCCTTATAACTTACAATAATCGCCCACCCAGTCCTTGTACAATCCTCGGGTATGAACCACATGTTCGCAAGACAACATCAACTACGACCATGACAAATCATTATCGGAACGTATGCATGAACACCTGCGAATTCCTTTATGACACAAGAAGAGTATCTGGTTAACTTGCTTAAATCATAATTGATACTTCATAAAGTTGCAAGACGAAATTTAATTTAATTTATTACCTTCAAATTTGCAGCTCTTGAGTAAAACGCACATTTTACTCTGAAGGAAAAAAAAGAAGGAAGTCTCAAAAACTAGTCCACTTCAAGTTTTTGGTGCAACCTGCAGTTTACTTTCTAAGCTCCAACGTTCAAATTGTACCAATCCCTTGTTTTTTATGCACCTGACGTAAGCACCCGATTCATGGCCAATCCCCCACTGTGGGTATGCGCCGCAACAACAACAACAACAACAACGACAACGACGACGACAACAACCTGCTATATTCGAGCTGTCTTTAAACATACAGTTGCTAAAGCCAAAGATGAATTCGACTCTAAGCATTTTGATTTCTTATCTAACAATAAAAATAAGCGTGCATTGTTCCGTTTTCTCCGCGGTAGAAAAATTCTTCCGCGTCAAATTAATATTGACTCTATAATCTTAAGTAGCGATGAAATGAAACAATCACTAGAAGAAATCGCGAAGGGATTAGAAATTAGATTTTCTTCTGTCTTGCCAAGTGGTTCTCGCTTACGAAGGGCATCAGATGATTTTACAGAAATCTCCATGTAAGAATTGGCTGAAATCGTGGAGCGACTTCCAGATTCAGCTCCCGGTGTGGATGGGGTAACATCTACTATGCTCAGAATTTTATTTAAGGAAGCTCCCGATGACCTTTTAGCTATTGTAAATCACTCAATATGCTTCTCATGGATTCCGTCTGCGTGGAAAATTGCTAAAATCATCCCTATTCTTAAAAATCATGGGGAAGGCTATAAAATAGATAACATTAGGCCAATTGCGCTAACTTCAAATTTGGTTAAATTAATTGAAAGAATTCTATATGCCCGCATGCTTAAATTTATACAGAACAAGGACTTGCTTAGCCCCTGCCAAATTGGATTCCGACCATCATGTTCAATTTGGCATGCTCACGTGGACCTAGAAAGTAGAATAAAATTAGCACGGCGACAGAGGAAAATATGTGCCCTTGTGACATTAGACATTTCCAAAGCCTACGACAGTGTAGAACACTTAATTTTATTAGATATATTGCGAAATATGGAGATTCCAAATTATTTTTCAAACTGGATTGGTGAATTTTTAAATGGAAGAACATTTTACTGCAGTCTGAGAGGCGTTTCCTCGAGTATATATAATCAATCACGAGGTGTTCCTCAAGGAGCTGTCACTTCACCATTACTATTTAATATTCTGATGTGTTCCATTCCTCTTCATCAAGATGTACAAACATACGTATACGCGGATGACATTGCTTTCTTCGCATCAGACAGTGATATTCACTCTCTATATTATCGACTGCAAAACTACCTCAACGCCATAGAAACTTGGTTAAACCAAATTCGCCTTTCACTTAACGTTAGAAAATCCTCGATATTGGTTTTCCCTCTAAACAATCCCGTTAATATATCGATATCCTATCGCCTCGAGACTATACCTCAAGTGGAGTCGGTGAAATACTTAGGTGTAGTATATGACGGTTCTCTCAACTGGCTCGGCCATATTGACCATATCGTTAAAAAAGGAGTACGAGCAGTTGGTATGCTACGTAAGCTGTGCAATAGTCGGTCCGGAATGCGGAGAGATCCACTTTTAATGATATACAAGATGTATGTGCGGCCCATTTTAGAATTTGGATGTGTTTTATTTTCTGGTGCCCCAGCTTATAAATTACGTCCCCTTGTTCTACTTGAGCGGGAAGCCATACGACTGTGTTGCGGATTACCGAAATATGTTGCCAATAACATATTACACCAAGAAGTCAGGTTGCCTTCAATATTGTGTAGTTTTCGGTTACTGACGGTGCAAACAGTCTTGAAATTGTATGAATCCCCTATTAGAAGATTGAAATACATATTCATTTCTCAGCCTGCACTTTTCTTCGGAGTACACTGGCATCGTTTTCATACACCACAGGTCGTCTTCGTACAAACATTGATAAATCCCTTAAATGTACGTCTCTGGGAGGTACCGCCTATTTGTGATGTGCGAGAGAACCTAGAAATTATATTTGATGACATCTACCCAAATAATGCAAAACATCTCCCTTATAATATATTAAACGGATTATTACAGGATCATTTATTGAGTTTAGCTATAAGTACGGTCATTGCGACAGACGCCTCACAGTGTGAAGAAAAATCTGGAATTGGCATTTTCTCTCCCTCTCTAAACTGGTCATTTGCAATCAGGATTCCGGACTTTTATTCCGTATTTTTGGCTGAATTTCTGGCTGTAGTCCTAGCCTTACGCAAACTAAATCTGTCAACATCGGCGGTAGTAATTATAACAGATTCTTTATCCTTATGTTCCTCGCTCACAGCAAATGGTGTCACTAACCTTTTACGTACATTTCATTTTCTAGTGCCTGCCCACATAAATTTAATTAGATTGCTTTGGGTGCCTGGACATAAAGGATTAGTCATGAATGAAATGGCTGACAGTCTCGCGAGAGCGGCCCTCAGTGGCCCTGTATTACCATTACTTCCTACAATAGCTTACCTGACGACTACTAGATTCAGGAGATATACAATTACTCAAGACTTCTTGAACCCAGCTGTAGCAAATTTTTCAGAATATCGACACCTCCTATTCCCTTGGCCTAAAAATTCCTTTCACACCAGAAAAACTGAAGTCATCTTTACCCAATTACGTTGTCGAATACCTAAATTAAACTTCTATCGTCACAGGGCAGGTCTGGTGCCCTCCCCTCTGTGCCCAGTATGTGGAGAAGATGAAACAATAGATCATTTTTTCATATTCTGCCGCCGTTTCACTTCTTTAAGAAAAAATCTAGAATCAAGATTTACACAGCTTGGTTTGAGCTTTTCAATTATAAATATCCTTTCTCTAGGAGCCTCCTCTCTTGGACAGTGCCACAGGGATATTTGCTCAACCGTGGAGGATTTTATAATTGCTACAAAGAGATTGTCTTGAATTCTTAAACATTTTATTTTTGTTCATTTCCTCCAGTTAACTTTACCATTTCCAGTTTTTTAATAAAGATAGCCTAATTTCATCCAAATCTTGGCCAATCCCCCACAGTGGGTGTGCGCCATCGCATAAGGAATACCATACCATACCATACTTTCTCTCCTCTACCTTGTGTCTCCTCCGGCTTCTTGACCAATCTACCGTCGTGGGTATGTGCCATGGTACAGGCAGCAATCATGGAAGCAAGTAAGCGGGGTCTTACAGAATCCAACCGAATGCCTTGCTAAATTCTATCTTTTCCTTATTGTGTAGTTGTAAATGAACTGTTATTCATTCGATCTGACTTTACTGATCTTATTTTAACAGGCAATTCTACGTTGTACAATGTTAAGTCCATGACTATTCGAAACATTATTCATCATAAATTGGAATAATCCATCGATTTCTTGGCCAAACCCCCATTGTGGGTAGTAGCCACATACGTGATAGAAAGAAGAAGCAGCAGCATTGAGCAGGGGTTGCAAAATTACCTCGCACACGTCAACAAAAATAACATAATAGCCACAGACGTTTTAGCGAACAACGATAAGGGGGGCGTAGGCATTTTCTCGCTTTTTCTTGGCTGGTCATTCTCTTTGAGACTGCCGTATTTTACTCCCTTTGTTGAAGCCGAGCTTCTGTCAATGATTCTAGTGCTGCGGAAACTCCCTTTGAATGCAACCAGTGTGGTTATTATAACAAATTCCCTGGCTCTCTGTACTACGCTTACAGCTTCAGCCAGTTCACCAGCCCTAAAGACGTTTCTAGCATTAGTTCCTCCACAGCTGAGTCTTGTAGTACTATTGTGGGTACCAGGTCACTGAATAGACCGATAATATCGGTTATTCCAGAAGTGGCATACGTAACGGCGATCAGATATTGAAATGTTTAAATTTATTGAGATATCATTGAAACAACAACATCATGGACTGATTTTCAGCCCCTAAAATTTCCATCGAAAGTACAGTGGTGTCCGTCGAGACAATGGGGAGTATTGATCGCAAGATTATATTACACAGGGCTGGTTAGGCGATATCGCCCCCTGTGCCAATTCTTCATAGAAATGGAAACCACAGAACACTATTTTTTATTATGTCGCCGGTATAAATTACTAAGAAAAAGACTTCTCGAAATTCCGCTTGGTGAATTAGGCGTAATCTTAACATCAGAAACAGTACTAAATTACGGTGCCTCAGTATTGGCCTTTAGCCACGGGGACGTCTGATTCCGTTTGTGGTTTCATTCAGTCAACAAAATGAATAGCATTTTAAATTCTTACTTTTACAATTCTCTTTGTGGTATTTGAGTGTTCAATAATAGCAATGCTATAGTAAATTGTACTGTTTAGGAAAATTATTCATCTCTCTGGTGTGATTACTAAATTGCAGACTAACTGTGGTTTCTTGAAATATTATGCAAAAGCCCGAATTCTTGGTTAATCCCACAGGGTGGGTACGAGCCATACTTTAGGGACATCATCATCATCGTCATAATCATCGTGCTGAGGAGAAGGTTAATGATATGCGGAGGTGTGGTCACGACGGGTGACTGGACTCGGGCTCACGGAACCTCCGCACGGCCGCAGCGCAGCTCCCCGACCAGATGGGGACTGAGCGTGAGGTGAAGTGGGCGGCCTATCGATGACCAGGAAGCTGTGGCGCTCGACCATTCTAAAGAGTCTACGATCGTCGCTGTGCAGCCTTCGCCGTCCGGACCTCACTCAGCAGGAGAAACCTACGACCGGTGAAGTATCTCTTAGTGCGTCAGCAGTATTAGGGCACTTCACACACTCTCCGGGGGCAATAGCTATCGATATATTACGGCCAAAGTCTTAATAGATCGATAGCTATAATAATAAATAGTATATTAGATATATTAATAGATAAATCTATATTAAGGCGAAAGCCTTGTGTGTCTCATCCGTCAATCGACCTTGAGCGAAAACCCGTCTACGGCACGACAGGTGCAGAAAGACTACGAGCCCTCGACCTTCACAGGAAGTCGAACCCATGACATTTGGAGTCGATGTAAGCGAAGTTAATATACAATTAGGGCACTCGAATCCCCGGCCTTTGGCGGGAGTCGAACTCACGGCCTTTGGTTTCAGAAGCCTGTCCCGTCAGCACAGCAGCCCAATGCACTACCTATTCGATCACGGACTCCTGAGTGACCCATATAGGAGGGAGAACAGACAGACAGACAGACAGACAGACAGACAGACAGACAGACAGACAGACAGACAGACAGACAGACAGACAGACAGACAGAGACAGACAGACAGACAGACAGACAGACAGACAGACAGACAGACAGACAGACAGACAGAGACAGACAGACAGACAGACAGACAGACAGACAGACAGACAGACAGACAGACATTTTCTGAAGACTCCACTGACCTCCAGAACCTCCCAAAGGGCGTTTTTACGAATAATTGCCGTATTTACAGTGAATATCAGGGCAACTTGGACATTTCGCCTCCCATTCGGAGGACACACCGGCTTGTGGGCATGAACAGGGCGAGCAGACAATTAAGAGGAGCCCATCAAGAGTCGCAAGTTGATGGGCCATTGAATCAAGATTCCAGAAATATTGTGGCGCGTCAGCTTCATTCACCGCGGTTGTCAAGGCGTTTTCGAAGTGAACGCACAAGTTCAGCCCCGTCGCCGCTTCCCCTAGACGTGTATGACAATGACAGGCACATGACCATTACGGGAGGGGAGAGAGAGAGAAGCTTTATGGGAGGAAAGATCTAGATGCATACCAAAAGCTGACTTAAACGTCCGCAATGACTTTATCGTTCCCTGGAAAACGACCAGCCCTTGCCTTTTGCCTCTCACCGAGTGCGCGCACGAATTGCAACGTTGATGAGATCCTCCATGGATAAGAGATGCGTAGCCTAACGTTGTTTCTTGCAAGCGTATGCGAGACATTGAGAGAGAGGCGAGGAAAAGAAAATTCAGCTGTAGAAACCCCCTCCCCTGATACAATCTTTAGGATACGGCTATGTTTACGAACAAACTCCTTGAACTAAATGGGCGCACGTAGTGCGCCCTCTATCGGAGAGAAAAGGAGGAGAAGGGTGCGGCCCGCCGTATGTAGCAGGCAGAACGTTGCGGCCCCACACAAGGCGCACCTCTACCACAATCCGGATCGTGTTGACCGTAACTTTTGGGAAGGGGGCGGGGGCGCTAGCGCTGAAAAGCACCCACCCACAGAGAAATATTGGACGAGCTCGTGCCCAAAACTTCGAGGCATTGTTGCTCCTCACGCGTCCTTCGTGTCGTCGAAGATCTTCTAATATCTGGTAATTGAGCGAATCGTCGATCACGCTGCGCAGGAGAAAAGCATTCCGAAAATATTTCGAATTGCTCGCCTTGGGAATGCACAATGAGCACCCCCTATACTATATATAATTTTTCTCTCCCTTGTCTCACACTTTTATTATGTAACTAAACTTGAGGAGCGCTTGCTGTTGGGATAGTTTGTACACTGTTGTTCAGAATGAGGGTAACGAAAAAGAACGGGACAAGAAAGGAAAGACCTATAGAAGGATGATTTGCGCATGACAAAATATATTAGGAACTGGGGTACCGGGCCAGGGCAGCTAAGAAACCGCCACAACAAACAGGAAAGAGGTGTGACAGATGAACGGCCGCGACGTCCACACAACGGGGTCGCCCTGAAAAAGTAAACAAATATATGAATGTTAGGGGCCGCCGTGCCGTTCAACAAGCCGGTCAATCTTGAAGAGCGCGACAGTGACCGACGGAAAGGACTTGTAAGTACGTGAGGAGGAGGGAACGACATGGGAAGAGTGTTTCGTCACTTCCCAATTCCTCGACACCAGACGGCCGTGGCCAGTCGCCTATTGCGGAGGTTCATCTACTCCGCTGTAACACGGGCTGCTTGCTGCTGAGAGCCCATGCTACCCTAATGTCTCCGCAATTTTCAGAATAAACTGGAGGAGACACGACACTTTCACATCTTTCACAGCTACTAGCCCTTATATTTCTGCCAACTACGGATGCCGTAATTTTTACAAAGGCTTTTAACACAAAAAGCAGCCCTGCTTAGGCGCTGCCTGCCGCATCGCCTCCCGAGTGTGATTAAATAATGGTATGTGTAGCGTGATGAGTACAACACTATGATCGCGAGTTCCCTCTGAACGTCTCTTCAAAGAGGTCGGACAGCAGGTCACGTAGACTGAGTGAGTGAGCGACTGAGTGAAACGACTTTACTCCGCCCACAATAGACACGAGTAAACTCAACGTCACCTCGCTAGGCCCACTCGGGGACCATCAAGTTTCACCTGATGGTCCCCGAGTGAACTGATGAGCTTGCATCATACAATACTATCGAAGTTCTAGCGCAAAGGTTCGTTCCTGTATTTTTTCAATCTAGAGTAATATAGCATCCCGGTACAACGCGGAAAGCGTGATTGAGTAATAGGTGCAATAAAAACAGCGCTAAACGACGAGCGAAGGGACACAGACAACAGGGCTGACTAACAATCAAAGTGTCTTTATTCTTTCAGTCAGCATACGTATGCTCCGCCGCTATCTGAAACCACAGAATCTACAGAATTGGGCATGCGCAGGGGGAATTGCAATTAATGTGATAGGAAGGCAATCTCCTTCGGAATGAGAGACATGGACGGAAGGCTTACACATGCTTCGTCACTAACGTGAATGTGGTAAAGCTTCGGATACAAGGCGTGCGCGGTCATCACGATATTTTGACAGGTATGTTACACCTTCAAAAGATGGCTTGCAGCCGCATTCATTGCAATGCAGTGACAACTGACTATCTTTTGCCCGTTTTTGGAATTTGTTTAAGTGCTCGCGCATGCGGTCATTGATGCAACGCCCCGTTTGGCCGATATAAAAACGCTTGCATGAAAGGGGGATCTTATACACAACACAGTCACAACAGTCACCAACAAACCTCTGTCTGTGCTGCTTTTTACAACTTTTTTTGTTGTTGTTCTTGCTTACCCTGTTGGCTTGGTGGCACAGGCTACCTAACTTAATTTTGGCAGTAAACAGCAACCTGACGCCTGCCCTGCTGACAACCTTTTTTGAGATTGTGCGCAACCTGGTGAAGATATGGCATGACCGCAACCATTTGCCGTGAGCGATTCTCAGATAGAGCAGCTGCCGACTGCTTTCCTTTAAGGTTCGTTGCGAGGCCTTCAGCGATGCTGGTCAAAAGTGGTACCGAGAAACCTGCGAGCTTCATTCTGGCTACTTGCTTTTCGAAGCTTACATCCACTTGGTGGTCACAAGACCGAATGAGGGCCGCCTTCATGCAGGATCTTGCTATACCGCGCTTGACTATCTTTGAGTGCGCGGACGAAAATGGAAGAAGGAAGAAAATGGAAGAAATGGAAGAAGGCTCAAAGCTTCCAGAATTCACTGATCTTCCTTAGCCGCTATTTACAAAGCGGTTCGTGCGGGCTCGATTGCTTCCTAAGAATAGACGCCGGCAGATTGTTACATAAGTAAAAGGCATGATCAGAGCGGATGGCTGGCAGTTCTTTACGGACAGCCCTGACGAGAGAAAAGCGTTCTAAATTCAACCACCTCTGGAAGCCTTGATTTTTTACTTTATTTTTCAGCAGCAATAGATATAGGACGCCCACACCCTGCGAGCGTAACGCGGTTCTAATTGATTTACGAGGGACGGGACGGGGGGGGGGGGCGGGGGGTTGTACGTCCTAAAATAGCACACTGGCTATATGAGAGTGGCCGTTTAGTCGAGGGCTCCGGATGATTTAGGCTGTACCTGCAGTTCTCGAACGCGCGCATAAATAAGCCAAGTTATACTTTGGCGACTTCAGACCACTTTTGTCTCGTAATTTAGATGATTTGAGGCCTTATATGGCACACGAAAGACAACGAAAAAAGGCGTCAAAATGAACCTTGCAAGGAAAAAGACGGAATAGATTGGCGTAGAGCTTTGCACTGAGCAGTAACAACGCATAATTTGTGAAAAAGACAGAAGTTAAAACTCAAGATGCCCAGATGGGCCGATCCTGGGAAAAGTGCAACGTAAGAACCTGTGCCGATCCCGTAGGCAGTGCTGCCTAAACAAAGCAAATGTATTCTAACGCACCGTTAATGCGTTAAACTTACACCTAAATTAATTACACGAGCGGTTTTAATTTTTATCTTACCCCCATCGGGATGCAACAACCGTGACCGGGAATCGAACCGTGGACCTCGTGCTGGATAGCTGAATGCAACGGCCACAGAGCCACCACGTGGCGCATAATTAATTGTGTAATATACATAGGAATGCACTTAGAAATCTCTCGCCAAGCCTACAGCTGATGATGTTCTTCATGTATTATTATTATTATTATTATTATTATTATTATTATCATCATTATTATTATTTACAATACCTCACATGCCCCCGAAAGGGTTTTAGATTAGGAGTATTTTGCATGCATTCCTATATCCTTACTTGCTTTTTAAAGCGAAACTCTCTCTCCCTTTTTCTAAAACCTTGCTAATACTGTATTCCGAGTAGAAATAAAATTCACCCAGAAACTCCCCTGGGAGTTGTCCAAGTATGCGTAAGCATTGTGCCGCATCTCCACGCAGCCCGGTGTGTCCATCTCTATGCCCGAGCGTGGTCTACCGTTTCATGAAATCAGCTGCGTACTTTAAACTCCGGTGCGTATTTTCTTTGCCAATTTTGTTCCGCTATCTTGCCCCTATACAGGACGAGACGAGATGTTTCGCGGGATTGTTACTCGTCGCGTGTTTGCTTAGTAAAAGGTTCTGCTGTGTGTATTTCGTTGCGAAAGAAACAAATAGCGTTATCCTGCAACCTAAACGTCGAAGTCGTCCCTGGCCTTGAGAGTTACGCGCACTGTTTTGTTAGATTGTGTGGTGCGACGTCATGAGGCTGTTGAGACGTGCCTATGCAGTTCTCACCCGTCTGTTCAGAGGCAGCTAGGAGGCATTGAGCAGAACGACAGCGTCGACAGGGACCGTCTGCCACGACAATGGGCTGGCACGGCCTTAAATATGGTCAGGGTCCGCGGCTCGCCAGTCCATAGTTGGGCCGTTGGACACAAGATGGGACGAATTTTTTTTTTTCAGACGGGCGAGCAATCGCTGCAGACCATGGACGCTCGCTTGATGGCCTGCTAGTGTTTGCAGGGGCGAAAGAAATCATTCTTTTCCGGAAGATGGCTCCCAACGCGACGAATGGCCGTCGGAAGGGCTACTTGGTTCCCTTCACACGTTTGCAGGGCGAAAGGTTTCCTCGTTTCCCTGAAACCGTAGCGAAACGCGACCAGTTATTCTTGGCATTGCCCTCGCGAGTCATTGGGCGCAATGCCGGTTAATTACCCGACGCCTTCGTTCCCTACAGCATTGACGCTATGTCTGCGAGCAGCATGGTGGTTCGGCGCGTTACCTGACTGACATAACAGCCTCCGACTGCTTCACACACTTAAATTCCTTCACTCAACTTCGGCGTGCGTCTGCGAAGCCTGCTATGTGCGCATATCGCAATACCCCCGCAGCAGACGCAACCAAAACGAGCTGACTAAATGTACCGCTTGCCTATCACTTCAGGGCTTATTTCCCATCATCCCATTACTATAAAATTTTGTGAATGGCTTCAAGATTGTCACGTGACGCTCCCTCCTAGTAGTTTTTTTTTCCTTCCTTCATGCATTGCTCTGTAACGAAAGCGTAGTCAGCGGCGTCGTTTGTTGAACGCTGTGCGTTGTCGGGCGACGTGCAACATTATTCTGTACAACGTGGAGATTTATAGGAAATTCTTGTGCTGTGGTCCGATGCAAGAACTGTGATAGAGACGTGAGGCAGTGGAACACGTCGTTGCATGAAGTGCGCGCTGCGTCAGGAGTGCCCATGTTCGAGGCCGTTTCTGTGCGGGCTTCCCATTTCGGTCGATTGCCTTGAGAAACGGGGGGAGAAAAATTTGTATGTACTGCGGTAAACAAAAAAGGCAATTACGAAAGATGATTCTTATTGCCTCTTCGAGACATCTGCTGATGTTTGAAAGAACTGAGATAACACGATAGATGCAGTCTGATATTAAACTGATGATTTGGATTTCTAAAAATATAGTTCTAGAGTGCCAATAATTAATAAATACTGATTGAATTACTAATCTGGCGTTGCTCTCCCATGAAGAGTTCGAAAGGTTGAAACGGGAGCTTTCATTTAGAAAACACTTGAGTTACAGCCAGTTATGCCTCTGTCGCACGGTCACTTTCGATCGCGATCGAGCCTCTATCCAGCCCTGACTTTCGAACGCAATTGAAAATGATTGCCACTACACAGACCAAGGATCAGGATCGTGTTGGTTGAGCTCTAACGCCGAAAGTGTAAATGAGTATTCGTCCTAAGCAAATAATAAACGTGCCTAATAGGTATTATAGGTAGTCGTATACCTTTTACGGAAAGATAGCTTCTTCATTCGTTATTTTAGGTAAAAGACGGGCCACGCCTGCCAATTCTGACCATCTGCAACTCAGAATTAAATACATGGCGTCGATGCTACAGACAGAGGTTTACAAATTTATACGTAAATAAAAAAATATCTTTTTTTGCACTGTTGGTAAAATAGCCGTTTGGGGAGTTATTTCTTCGGCTCTCTTTCTTTCTCATTGTGCCTCGTTTTCTAACACACTGAGCTAGAGGCTGCTTACGTTGGTTTCCGATCGCCATCGGGCAGTTCGATCACGACACGCAGATCATGACCGACTGGATTCGGATCGAGGCTCGACACGATCAAAAGTGACTGCGTTGCAGCAACCGATTGGAGTTGGCTTGATCGCGATCGAAAGTACCCGTGCACTGAGAAACAACACCTGTCCGGGGGGGGGGGGGGGCGCCCAGTCGGTACATTCAACGAACACAATCTGCAGCTACGCGAAAGTCAACTACGCGAAAGTGTTGCGTCCCCGCCGAACTGGTGAATACCACAGAGATCGTTACACCAGTATCGAGGCAAGCGCCTACCTAAACATATGCGGGAAGATGAAATGCCAGCGAGCGAGATGTCAACACCCAAGCAGACAGGATTTCTTACTCGGCGCTCAAGCACACACGTACGAGGCCGTCAATCAAAGCGCGAAGGTTTGGGCAACCACTTCAAACAGATCGTGGCGTAAGCACGCCCCACTAGGCACAAAAAAGTAACTGCAAAGTGACGAGCGAACTGACGCAAAGGGCGCGCAAGACGCCTTCGTGAGCTTGAATCGCAAGGCGCTAGGAGGGGCGTGCACGCACTGTGATCGAGTGACAGCCCGCTCAAACGCGAGCCCATACATACACCACGTGCGCTCAGTCTCGCAAGGGAGGAAAGTGGGAAGGAAACGCGCCGTCTTACGTCGCGCATATGGCGCCGAGGGGACGGCAGGGAGGGGGACGGGCGGCAGCCGCATTGTACACCGGCAGCTACTGCGTTTTTACGCGGCCGCGCGCGCCCTATCTTGAAAGCGATCTGAGTCGGGGGCTGTCTAGTTGCGACGGCGGCGCGTACCTTTGCGCGTGCTGCGTTCTCGCCCCTCAGTTTGCGTTGGAGTGATGGTCAGCACGAAAGTCAGTTCGCTCGCTGCTGCTGCTGCGCTTCCTCACGCCAGCGTTCTGACAGCGAGCGTCCGCGGTCGTCGAGTGTGAGATGTAGTACATGTTTGTGCACGTACATGGTGTTACATGTTTGCCGGTGCGCGCTGGCACCACGCTTGTTAATTTAGATAGTAAGCGAATGTTTGCCAGTTTGTGCGACGGATATATCTAGTACTCTGACTTCGCACAGCTGTCTACGCATTTGCTATCGCAATTGACGGTTCATTTCGCGGGCGAAACTGCGACATTTTGTTCAGTACGTTACCAGTGCGACGTCAGATTCGCTTTATGTGTCCAGTCGACGAAACTGAATGTGTGACTCTGGTCGCTTCCACGCACTGCAGGGAAGGGCTACTCCCAGCATGGCTGCGACGCGAGGCCTTCAGCTGGCGCGTTCGCTGTGGACGACGCCTCGGCGTCTGGCTTCGGGGAGCTTCGCGCAGTGCCACGCGACGGTGTTTACGAGCAGGAGAACGTGCACGGGTTGGCATCGACAGGGAGTCGCCCGTTACTGTAGCCAGCCGAGGTACGTAATTGCTTTGTATAGGGAATTTACCGAAAGAATTCACGCGAACTTCGCAATCGGACATGATATTTCAATACAATATAATACAATACAATACAGTATATTTCTTTAACATCATAAGGATGTTGAATGCGCCGGCGAAAAGCCAGTGAGAAGGCTTGATGAGACCGACGCATCCTGCAGAGGCTGCAGAGGCGACGCATCCTGCAAGAGAACATACAAAAAAAATTTGGAGGACGCTTAAGCTTCGCCGTTAAGAGTCGAACGCGATAGCATTAATTGACCCCTGACTGCTTTTCAGGCTTCCCGGCAACTGCAGTTTGTAACCGTAACCGTAACGTTTACCAGGAAACGCTGGCGGCGAACGCTATGCAGGAAGGCAAGCTTTCTGGTAGAAACGCGGCGTCTTGCACGGGCCGATCTCCTGTAATTGTTTCGCACTCCTAATATTTCAGTCTGAGAAGATCTAACTTAAAAAGTAAGCGCCGTCATTTTTTTTTTCATGTAATGTAATTTGTTTTTGGGCTGTCATTCTCAAAATTCCGAGGAATAACTTCGTAAAGAATGAAAGACAAGGTATGAGCAACTTTGGTTATAGGAGAGTGGTTAGGTATGCTTGGTCAGGAATGATATTTTGCGAAAAGAAGGCCGACGCTCGCTGGACGCCGGACGCAGGAAATCGGCGCCGACACCGCATTTTCTGCGACATAAGCCCTTAACGCTTTCGCGTTAAAACAGCATGAAAGCATTTCCAGAGAAAAACAGCTTTGAGATAACAAACAGAAGATAACGAATCTGGCAATGTTTAGGTATCCGTTCATCGATTGAGATTCCTTGTTTAATTAATGCGGGAGAGTGTGGCACAACATTTCACAACCATAATTTGCATGCCACGCCGCCTGTGGGATTAGCTGACTGAGCTATGTCGAATGCTCGGTTGCCATAGCCGGAAGTTCGAATCCCGCTATAAGAGGGGTTCTTTTATTTTCTTTTTTTTCTTTCTTTTTTTTTATGATGGTGAGCTTGAAATTCACCTGCTCCAGTGCACAGCATCTGCAGGCTTGGTTGGAGTGATGCCTGTCACCGGCATAAGGTGCCGAGAGCGTGTCGGGCTATACTAATCCAGGTACAACCAAATTAGGAAGGCCCACTAAGCTTCAACATAACACTCCCTCACCAGAACAGGAATTGGCCTCCCTGGTGCAGTATTCGGCCACCCCCTCCCACATGGCTTACTCAATTGCCAAATGGCCCTCAATCCATAGCACCTGTGAAGCACCTAACCAAGGCAGCGGTCAGACCTGTAATGCAACAGAGGATGCTAAGAATCTTTGGATCCGGCCATGCCGCCAATGGAAACTGACCTTTGCAAAGTGTAACACCCGAACCCTCTCGAGTGAGGCTAGCTTAGCAGAACTCTTTGAGAAATTATCAGACATTGCTTGGGATATCATCGGCCTTAGTGAGATTAGAAGAACTGGCGAGTCTTATACATTGCTGAATAACGGATATGTCCTCTGCTATAGAGGTCTCCTAGATAAAAAGCAATACGGGGTAGGATTCCTAATCCATAAGGACATAGCAGGCAACACTGACGAATTCTACAGCATTAATGAGAGGGTAGCTGTAGTCGTAATCAAGCTTAATAAGAGGTATAGATTAAAGGTAGTACAAGGCTACGCTAGAACATCCAATCACGATGATGAGGAAGTAGATAAGTTTTATGAAGGTGTTGAATTAGTGATGAGAAAAGTGCAAACTCAGTATAATATAGTAATGGGCGACTTCAACGCAAAAGTGGGGCGAAAAGAAGGCTGGGGAACAAGCAATTTGCAACTACGGCGTCGATTCTAGGAACGCTAGAGGAGAGATGCTGGTGGAATTCGCAGGCAGGAATAAGCTGTGAATAATGAGCACCTTTTTCACGAAGCGTAGCAACAGAAAGTGGACCTGGAAAAGCCGTAATGGTGAAACAATAAATGAAATTTATTTCGTACTTTCTGCTGATCCAAATAGTGCAGGATGTAGAAATGTTAGGTAGCGTTGCAGTGATCATAGGTTAGTGAGGGCTAGGATTGACCTCAATTTGAACAGAGAACGACTAAAATGGGTCAAGAAGAAGCAGGTCAACCTTGAGGCAGTAAGGGTAAAAGCAGACAAATTCAGGCTGCTACTTGCAAACAAATATGCAGCCTTAGAACGAAGTGATGATGATGACAGAGCTAATGAATGAAACCCAACTAGGTTGGCTTCAGATGCTGCAATTCAAGTGGGAAGGAAGGCACCAAGGCAACCAGTAGGCAAGCTCTCCTAAGTAACAAAGGACCTAATAAAGAAACAACAAAAAATGAAAGTGTCCAACTCAAGAGATAAGATAGAATTCGCGGAACTGTCAAAACTGATCATTCAACTATAACGTTATAAAAAGTGAAGGAGAGAGAGAGAGAGAGAGAGAAGTTTAATGATACGAAATGCTGAGAGGTCGGCCTGAGGTATATTCCTCTAGCCAGCTACTCGGCATTGGGGGAAGGGGAAGAGGGAAAGAAAGAGGGAAGATAGAGGTGCATATGATGGGTGACGATGACGATAGAAGGAAGATGTAGAACATATGGCAAGCAATTTGGCATGCTCAAAGTCTGCAATCCAGGCCCGTAATTTTTAAAAAGTTCAGTAATGCCTGGATGGCCTTGAAACTCGATTGAGCATCTGGCCAAGGGCCTGAAATAACGTCCTCCGACAACAGTGCGCTGTCGCCACGCGTAAGGTCGTTGTCCAACCTTTCACGCTTCTCCACGTACTTAGGGCAGTCACAAAGCACATGACCTATAGTCTCAGTCACATTGCACACCTCACAGTGTGGAGACTCGGTGCGTCGCATGAGGTGCACCTATCCGCGCGTAAACGCTACCCCGAGCCTTAGTCTGTGCAGAAGACTGGCACAGTTTCGTTGAATTTTCGGTGGTAGCCTAAAATTCATGGTAGGTCCAATCTCTGGAGTCGTCTGTGGCGATTATGCGGATTCTCCCAGTGCTTTGCTGTCAATTTTCGGATGACACTGGAGAGGAGACAGTTGGCGTCCGCTCTTGAAAAAGGAATTGAAAGCAGTGACTCTTGTTCTTCGAGGGCTTTCTTCGCTTCGGCGTCGGCCAGTTCATTGCCCTGTATACCACAGTGATTGGGAATCCACTGAAATGTGATGTGGTGGCCGTTTTCTTGCGCTAAAGTGTAGAGCTCGGCAGTTTGAAGAGCCAACACTCTGTAAGCGCTTTCTTTCAACACCACTCCAAGTAGTTGAAGAGCCGATTTTGCGTCACTGAAGACTGTCCATATTTGAGGAGGCTGTCGCGAAATATATTGAACGGCCTCTCTGATTGCCACTAGTTCCGTAGATGTTGTAGTCGTCTTGTTATGTAGACGAAACCGTCGAATGACTCGATGCGCAGGCACGACGAAAGCCGCACCAGACGCATACGACGAGACCGATCCGTCTGTATACGCGCTCACCGAGGAGTCATATTCTTTCGATATATATTCAAGTGTAAAATGTCTGAGGCCGACGGTAGGTATTCGCGATTTTTTAGAAATGCCGGGAATAGATAGACGTACCGGTATTTTGGACATTACCCATGGGGGCATATGTGGAAGGTCAGCAGGGGCAAAGTATGCTGGTACGGCAGATTCTTGGCATTTAACGGCTGTTGGAAAAGTGGAGTCCGGCCGTATATCGGGTAATGTCGACAAGGGATGGCGTCCATGACGCCAAAGCAGTCGCAGGAATACTCGAAGAGGTTCGCATCGTAGATAGACAGGTAAAGGGGTGACACGAGCCTCCTCAATTGTTCCGTGGGTTGAGGTGCATCGTGGAACACCGAGACATGTTTTCAGCATCTGTGCCTGGGTACTTTCCAGCGTACGCAAACATGACGGGCTCATACTTGATAAAACTGGCAGGCTATACCGAATGTATCCGACGTAGAGAGCCTGGTACAGCCGGAGTAGCAAATGCACAGATGGACCCCACTTCATACCGGCCAGAAAGCGAAAAACTTGAGCAAGCCCAGTTAATTTTTTCTTTAACATTGCCACATGTTTCGACCATGAAACACCGCAGTCAATGACAACGCCAAGGTATTTGTGATGGGTGACATGTGGGATGGCATTTCCATTGATAATAATTGGATACCAACACATAAGCTTCCGTGTGAACGCTATCGCAGCGCACTTGTCTGGGGCCGGTTCCAGTCCTTGGCACTGCAGGTATTGAGACGTTAAAGAAACAGCTCGCTGCAATCTGGCACGAATTTGCGGTCGCGTGACTGCGGATGCCCATATGCATATGTCGTCTGCGTAGGTACTGATGCGTACTGTATCAGGAATTATTTCCGCAAGGCCAATAAGGGCAACTTTGAAAAGAGTTGGGCTGAGGACTCCTCCTTGAGGCACTCCACGGACCACAGCGTGTCTTGTCGTTTCGCCATTATTCGTGGACATGAAGACTGTATGACCATCTAGGTAATTTTCAATCCACATGTAGAGACGGCCGCCGATGCCTAAATTACTGAGGGCAGGAAGAGTGAAGGAGCCGTAAAAAATGGACGCAGCCTGAAATCAGTGAGAAAGAAACTTGGCATAGGACAAACCAAGATGTATGTACTAAAAGATAAGCAGGGTAATATCATTAGCAATCTCGAAGATATAGTAAAAGCAGTGGAAGAATTCTATACTGACCTGTACAGTACCCAGAGGAGTCAGGATACCTCAATTACAAACAGTAATGAACCGGATACAGAAACTCCTCCTAGAACTAGCGATGAGGCCAGAAGGGCCCTGTAAGACATGAAACGAGGAGGAGCGGCAGGAGAAGATGGAATAACAGTCGATTTAATTAAAGGAGGAGGAGACATTCTGCTTGGAAAACTGGCGGCTCTTCATACGAAGTATCTATCGACTGCAAGGGTCCCAGAAAACTGGAAGAATGCAAACATTATACTAATCCACAAAAAGAGAGATGTTAAAGAATTGAAAAATTATAGGCCCGTTAGCTTACTTCCAGTATTATATAAAATATTTACCCAAATTGGGATCGAATTCGCAGTCTCGAGCAATGAATAATTGCCACAACACTACCGGGGCCTGTAGAGCAGTGCTGATTTGACGGGTGGTCGCTTCCGTAGTGTCGTCTAGGCGCTGCGATGATTTAATGGGGCTGTGTGTCCGCATGCTCTACGTCACTTGTCTGGTTGGCAAACGTGCGCGGTGTTTCAGAATTGGCGAAAGCCTACAGTAGCGTGCTTAAATTTAAATCGATACAGTTTGACCGTAGCTGCTGCCGTGTCTATAGTGGTAGCGTTTCCTTGCCTTCTTACGTAGCTTTCTCCCTCTCCCGCCCTCCCCCCATGTATGCTAGCGGTGACCGACTTTTTTCTTCCTCTCTATCATTCTCTCTACCTCCCCATATGGACTGTTGCACGTTAGTACAAAGGTAAGCGCTGCAGTTATGAATTGCTTTTGGTGGGGGGTCACGGATAATTACAGCAGTCGCGAGGGTATTGTGAGGACGCCCAGGGAGTTCCAGAGGGCATTGTGGCGACACGATGGAAATGTCCAAACGAGTTTTTTCGCGTCGCTTTTCTTCGATGTCATGCTCCTTCCATGTGTATGGCAGAAACGCGGCAGAAGCGGTAGAAGCACATCGCATTTCCATGAGAGCAGGAGGAAAATAAACGTGTCCGCATTAGAGATTAGTGAGAGGCTATTAGAGGTTTGGTGGCAGAAAAGTGGGGAGACCACAAACAACGTAAGTGTACAAAAACGAAGTATTCAATAGTGGTTCAGAAAGTTTCATGCTGGGAATTCTTTGGGCTTTTCTTTTGTTTAAAGGTAGGTAAGACATTAGGCAAAACAAGAACAAGAGCTTGGTGGCGCAACCCACCAGCCCGTTTAAAAGCAAACGCTCATAGAATGCACTCATCCACCCACCCACGCACCCACGCACGCACGCACGCACGCTCCTGAACTACCTTCCGACGCGGCGCGCATGACAGCGACAGCAGTGGAAAAGTCGAAGGAAGACTCAAAGGAAGCTTCGCTTAAAAAAAAGAAAAAGTAATGAAACGGTACGCAAATATCCTCACTGCTACAAATATGCGCCTTCAAGTGCATCGTTCCTTGCTTAAAGTGTCTGCTCGGTCGGCCGCACTCCGAATAATCCTGGATCAGGGAAGCAGTAAGCTGGGCCGATCCCGGAGGTAGTCTACTACGCGGTTGCGTGGGTCACGTGGCTCCTCTGGTGGCGGTCTCCGCGCATTGCCAGGCAAGCACGTAATCGGTGTTACGAAAAACACGGTGCAGATGATGAACAGTCTTATATGCAGCGTTTAATTAATCGCTCCTAGAAAGCTTCGCTTCGCATAAACTCAAACGAGTGCGTTCGGTGTGCACACTGATTGATTGATTGATTGATTGATTGATTGATTGATTGATTGATTTTCAGGAGCGGAGCAGTGCGCCTCTCTTACACTCTCCACGAGTCGGAAGACGCCGCAACTGCGTCCACACTGCCGCCGATTGTAGCGCTGCACGGACTGTTTGGCCGCAGGGAGAACCTGACCGCTGTTTCTAAAGCGCTGGCCGCTGCGACGGGTCGTAACGTAATACACATCTTTATCACTGCTTATTTTTCTTTCTTTTTGTCTGCTGTGCGTCAAATACTCGCTGTGACCTTAAAGCGATATTTATGGCGACTCTGAAATGAATCGCTGCAGTTAGGCACGTGCCCACGGGGGGCGCGGGGGCGCCCGGGCCACCCCCGAAATTAAGTGGCGTAACCCCCCCCCCCCCATCCGCCCACGCCATCACTCCTCACACACATGCCTAAAGCGCCGACAAATCAATGTACTCGGCGGTCAACATTTTGCTGCCTTTCACAGCGAAAGCAGTGTATTTCTAACTTCTGTAGTCCTTTTCGGCGTCCGTTAATCGAAAAAAATCATCACGTAAGCCGATCCTGGTAATAGTGCAAAAAGGGTCCAAGATCAATGGCACATACCCCTGTGGACTCAAGAACTATACATAACGCGCCCTTCGGCATCTTCGGGATGAGCCCACGTTTGGGGAGCGCTTAACGCCTGCTTCACTCCCACCGCGGGTCGGCCCGGCATTGCACTACCTTCGGGATCGGCCCACACATGGGAAGCGCTTAACGCGCGTTTCACCTCCACCATGGGTCAGCCCGCCATTACGCTACCTTCGGCATGGACCAACGTATGGGGAGCGCTTAAGAGGAAGCTTTAGCTCGGGTGCTCCTATCTAAATACATGTAAAAAGAGAATTCGTTTTTTCTCGGCAACCACTGCACCAATTTTGACGAGGTTTGTTGCATTTAAAAGAAAAACTTAAATTCTAGTGACTGTTGGTTTCGAATTTTTGAGTTAGGGCGTCAATCTTTTATTAAAAACTGGCGAAAATCAGAAATTTCCAAAAAACTAAACGGCCAAGTTTACAACTCCGTAACTCCTAAAGGAAAAACGATAATACAATTCTGTGAAATGCATCTAATAGTACATCTAAAGCGGACAAAATTGATATATTACACATGAATCTCAAAAAATTTAGTAACATGAAAATACAGCTTTTGCAGAACCCTTGTAAACAACGTAACAAATTCACGTAAGATGTAAAATGACATATTGAATTTGTCCGCTTTCAATGATCTAATGGATGCCGTTCATAGAACCGCAATATCTGTTTTTGATACAGAGCTATCAATCTTTAAAAATTGTGCTTCTATTTTTTTCAAACGGTCAAATATTTGAAAATCGTTTTAAGAAAATTGAAGCCCTAAATAGAAATTCCGCTTCCTACAGTCACTGTAATTCAACTTTCTCTTTCAAATGCAACAAATTTCATTAAAATCGGTCCAGGGGTTATCTCATAAAAACGTTTTTGCGTTTTACATGTATTTGAATAGGCCGCGTCGGAGTTGTGCCCGAGCTAAAGCTTCTTCTTAACGCCTGCTTTACCTCCGCCGCGGATGGGCCCGGTATTGCAATATCTTCGGGATCGGCCTAGGTATGGTGAGTTCTTAATGCCTGCTTCACCTCCGCCGCGGATTGGCCCGGTATTGCAATATCTTCGGGATCGGCCTAGGTATGGGGAATTCTTAACGCCTGCTTCACCTCCACCGCGGGTCGGCCAATATTGCAGTATATTCAGGCCGACCCGCAGCGGAGGTGAAACACTTTGCTTTTCATTTGATAGGTTCAACCTTCTTTGTTTAGACTGATGTCAGGGGCCAGGAAAGGGATTCGGTTCATAGTCATCTGGTCTGTATGCTCGTGTAACGAGTTGTGACCGGAGAAAACGCCAGTTGCGTTTAACTTTTCCTTTTGCTTCATTATTTCCTCGATTGACGGCTCGCCGCGACGCTGGCAGATCCTCGGAACCATATATCAGCGATATGGGTTAGATAAGGTGGAAAATGAAATATTGTAAAACAGTGTCCCTTATCAGACCCTGCAATAACCGTTCAACCCATAAGCACTGTGACTGTCACCCGTTACGTGCAGTTAGCTCCAGCATAGCCTGCCTTCGCGTTGCGCAATAAATCAACTGCTACTACAGTAACGTTGCTCTTGCACAGGCAATCACTCACTCACTCACTCACTCACTCACTCACTCACTCACTCACTCACTCACTCACTCACTCACTCACTCACTCACTCACTCACTCAATGCTCTTGCACAGGCAATCAATCAATCAATCAATCAATCAATCAATCAATCAATCAATCAATCAATCAATCAATCAATCAATCAATCAATCAATCAATCGATCGATCGATCGATCGATCAATCATTCAATGCTCTTGCACAGGCAATCAATCATTCGCTCACTCACTCACTCCCTCACTCAATCAAATCTCTACACGCAGGTGTTCGCTGTGGATCTGCGCAACCACGGCGACAGCCCCCACACGGACGACATGGACTACGCGCTGATGTGCGCCGACCTAGAGCTGTTCTTGCACGATCGGGGCCTGCGCAGGGTGGCCTTCGTAGGACACAGCATGGGCGGACGGGCGGCCATGAAGCTCGCCGTCACCAAGGTCAGCGAGCGCCCGCGTCACACTTCGGCGATCGCTTCTCCCATTTAGACATTCAGCAGTGAATCTACGCAAAAGTGCCAAACGTGTTCGAAATGGCACGTGGCTCGCGTATTTCACAACTTGGAAGCGCCTCACTCGCTCGAAAGACTGCCACTTGAGAAGTTCTCTTGAATGTCCATGCCGATGCACGGTTTGTGTTGCGGACCTTCGAGAGGCCGCTTCTTCTGCCGAGTGCGCTGCAAACATGCATGTGGCGTTTCTGCGTGGCACGGACTTTAGTAGCGTTTAATGAATGTGTGCCTATGTGTTGTTTGTAGGGTCTTCTTAAAAACAATCATCTACACCTTATTTCTCATTAATAATATCGTTATTTTATTAGCCTTTATTCTTCGTTATTTCTTGCCTTTCACCCTAATAACCTGGACGGATAGGCGGAGTTATGCTACAAATTTATTATAACCTCTCTCTCTCTCTCCTCTCTCCCTCTCTCTCTCTCTCTCTATATATATATATATATATATATATATATATATATATATATATAATCAATCGCTGGCGTCGCATGTGCTGCCTCTGCAGGTGAGCCCGTGTTCAGATTTGTCCAAATTTAAGCGATGTACTGAGGCTGCTGGGGTGTCGACAGCGATGCGCCCTTGCTCCACAACTTGGTTGCTAATGCCGTTCAAACACGGGGAAATAACGGACCACAGCGATGTATACCTCTCGGAAAGTATTTATTACCCTCGTAATCTATATACTCCAAGCAGATCAGCCAGTTGTGCAAACTATCACTGAGATATTCCTCGAAAATAACGCACTTTTGGTTGGGGTATTTCTTTTTTATTTATTCATTTACTTAAGATACTCTCAAAGCCTAATGACGCTACAGAGAGGTGTGGTTGCACATTATATAACTTGAGATACAGCAGTCTGAAAAGGTGAATGATCCTGATTGCCGGAGACCGAGGCGGGAAGGTGGCTCCATTCTGATGCTTTCTCGCGCAGCAATGGAGTAGAAGAAAATGTTTGTACGGCAACTTGGTACTTGTGTCTTGACGTTGTGGTTGATTCGCGGTGGCATGTAAGGGGGTGATACAAGAGGGTAGTTTAAAAAAAATTTTGGGTTATTATAGTACATTTCATGAAAGAGTGACAACCGGGTGGGTTTCTTTCTTCATGATAGGTCTGGCAAGTGAAGGCTAGTTTTGACAGCGGAAATACCGCCATCTTGGGTTATACTGGCGGCCACGTCGTCTGGCGCTGCTGCATACACGTGGATGCTCATGCACACATGTGGGAAAAAGATGCAACAAAGTGGCGCCAGGGCACATTATAAAATAGTCTAGACACTTAAAACCGTATAATGGTCTAAATCGGTCTTTAACTCACACCCAATTGCATCCTAAAAAGAGTGTAGAGGCGTGCGTTTCAAGTTTATTTACACCCTTATTCACATTTGAGAGTGTAAGGGTGCGAGTTATACACCAATCTGCCCCCTTATATACATTTAAGGATGTAAATTATTTTCCAGCATAAGTATTCGCGCGCACCGGCAAGAAGAAAGAGCAAAATTATTCAGTTAAGGTGAGCTTAGCCAGCGGGCTCTATATAGCCTGATCCTATGTACTCTGCTCGAGCGAAGAATGTGGGTTTATAGGATAAGGAGAACAGATAAAGGGGCATGTATAGAGTTGTATCCCCAATCCCACAGCAGTGCTTATGACGCCGCGGACCACTTCGATGTTGTGTACACATATTTCAGAAACTTGCCCTCAACGTCAGCATTGCACACTGAGGGAAGGTATTGTCCGCGAAGACATGTAGGGAATGTCGATGCGGAACAGGGAAGTAGAATCTGGGGCCCGGCACCCTTTTGGTGGCCAGGTGCAAGGCGATCACTAAAAAAATAAAGAAATACGACCTTTAGAAGGCTGGAAGAACTGCGACTACCGCGCACTTTAAGTTAAAGCCAGCGTCGGGAGATCAGAAAGAGTCGCACGAATTGAGGTCAGTCAATGTAGATGCTCCAGCATGCTCTCGATCTTGTCCTCTGCGGTACCTTCAGTGCATTTCTTTTTCAAGGGTACCACCATGCTTGTTGTAATTAAGTTCACCAATTGTACTTATAGTTCGGGGTAGCGGTGCGGTATGAGGCGTAGTGTTGATGAACCTTACACATTGGCTGGAATACTGTTCCCTCGGCATTCTGACCGTGTAATGCACACACACTCTGCCTTGGATGCAGCAACACAGCAGCAGGGAATGCCGCATCATACGAAACGACTGCGAAGGGCGCCGCATAACTCGCTTAATGCAGCGTCTGCGGTTTGCAGTTGTACGCGCGCTATAAAAAGTTCGCTGGCTCGGTTACGCGAAAGTCTGGCGTCGTTGACGGCGGCGCGACCAAGCCATGGTGCCAAAAAACGGCCGACGGCGCAAAGAGTAAAAGCACGTCAAAAAATGTTCGGATTCAGTCAAATTTCTGTAATAAGTTCATCTAAATAAAGCAAAGTAATGGCGTTGGAAAGAAAACTTAGTACGCTTCGGTCTGAGTGGGAATCGAACCCGAGCCACCGGGATGCGAGACGAGCACACTTCCCCAGCACCACGACGGCTCCACGGTTGCGCCCTGCTATAAAAGGGTGCCTAGTGCGCGCCTCCTTGCACACGTCACGTCACAGCCATGTGGATGAATAAAAAACGCGTCCTAAAGATTGCGTAATTGGTCACGTGACGGCGCAGCCAGTGGGGGAGGATGTGGCACCACATCGTGCGTGTGTAAAATGAGTATATATATTTTATGACGTTCCGAGATCTACAAACGGTGTAACGCTTTCACATTGCCACACGTAAATTTTTTTCTCTTCTTTCTTCCTTCTTTCTTATTTTTCGTTTTTTTAACACGTTCTTGTCGCCCCAATTCATATTCTCGCAGCCCTCTGTGGTGGAGCGCCTGGTCGTGGTTGACATCGCGCCTAGCGCCCTACCGCAGGCCCTGGTCAATGTATGGCTGCCTTGGCAAATAAACGCGATGGAACACATCTTGTCGTTGCTGTCACCGGACATGAGCCTCGATCAGGCTGTTCAGCTGGCCGATGAATACCTCAGCAGAGAAGTTACCGTGAGTAATAGCCCTTCTCGTGAAAGAGCATTCAGCCGAGCTCGCGCTGGGCTGCTCATAAACGGTGGTCAATTGTGGATTAAACCGAATGCTTCGATTTAGACGCGCATAACCTAAACAGAATAAAAGAGCGCTCTCTGTGGTTACGTTTGCTGTCATGTTTGCTGCGTCATGCTGTCGCGTTATAAAAATTCGGAAGGTGTTTCTTTTTCTTCCTTTTTTTATTAAATGTATGGTGCAGGAGATGAAGACATCATGAGTGATGCCTGTCATTCTCTTCTTATTTCACATTTAATTTGCTTGCTCAGCCTTGGAATACTTAGCAAACATAAGCCTAATAACGTGATCTTTTGGGCGTAGTATTGATATATCGCAGCTAGCTAGCACTGGAAGAGACACAAGAACGGAAAAAGAAAAAGTAAGAAAACTGACGACGAAGCGCTTGGTTTGTATATCTAACTTTGGCACGTGACTTGGTGACTTTCCAACACGTCTTACTACATCAAGACCTCATGCGTGGGCGCATGCTAATAGAGACACATGCCATAGAGGAACTTACCAACTCTCCTGAGTTCTTTCGTAATGTTTACGAATCGAGGTTCGTTTCACAATTTTACGAACATGTTGCATCAAGTTCTACGAAAAAATAACTTGTGTTCGCGAAAAGGTTGAGCTAGTCGGTCTCCGAAGCTCCCGTAGGAAGCCGGCTATCTGTACTTGGAAGCAATGGAAAGTACGTTCGGTGCGATGTGGGGGCCAAGTTTTAAAGATAGTAGGTTAATTAGGGGTATTTCTGGGATAATTACCCAGCACTCTTCTTTTTTGTCACTTCAGTGGCGTTATATCATGAAGCGCGGAAAATGTTGCCCGTTGTCCTGGGAGACCTGGACGTAACGCCGAGTTTACATTTGGAGGAAATGGCGGAGAGGCTTCTTTTTTTTTCAGTTGCGCGTACCACGTTTAAAGGTTCCGATGGTAATTGGGCTGCCATTCTGTAAGCTCACACAAATCTCCTGTGACTTTTTCTTTCTTTAAGGTCCCGTTCTGTAATCGTCATTCGACGTTTATGCTATTTTCCGGCAGAAACCCTACGTCCGCAGCTACTTGCTAGCGAACCTGCGCAAGGGACCTCGTATGTACGAGTGGCAGCCCAACCTCAAGGCCATCAGACAGAACCTCGACATACTGGGCGATGCTCACTACCTCAACAACGAAATCTCTCACGTCGAAGCACTGTTCATCTCTGCCTACAGATCTATATACATCACGTAAGAGCACGTTGCCTGTTGTCCTCTAACAAAAAGGATACGAGAACGGTGAATGAGTATCGTTAGAAGCTTTTTTATTCTTAATGTTTTTAATGAAAGTTACTAACTAATGTTTAGTCTGTTACTTTTTTGTTGCTTGCGTATCTTCTGTTTACTTTCAGTTCAGATTTCACCGTAGCGTTCTGCAGTAGTGCGTCAGACATATCGCTAGGCTAACATCTCTTGCTCTCTCTGGTTGCCTTCGTTGCGCACTCTGCCCAGCATAATACGATTCACGGCTGTCACCGCGGCGTTTGCTTGCCGAACGTTTTATGCGTTGCTGAAAAAGGGGAAGCCCAGCCCTCGCACCCAAAGTTTATTGAGGGATGTGGGTGTAGGGGTGAATTTTGAACACCCGGAAATTCAGCTATACGGGAAACCGGGAATTTATCCTACCTGGTGCAATTTCTATACCACCGTGTCGTGAAATTGCAGAACAACTGCCACGACTGAACAGCGAACTTCGAAATAAACGGAACACTTTCGAAGGGGCTGATTGTTAATTTGTCTTGACAGTTCTGAATTTGTTGGCCTGCCTAGTATTGCGAGATTTCAACTTTCTACTTTTGCCAGTATTTTTGTTACTTTGTACTCACGTTTGTCTCACATTATAATGATAAATGGAGAGTTTCACTGCAATCTTTGCTTGGATTTGGAACCGTGGTCTGCATGGGAGTTTTAACCAATTACTCTACCGTTCAAATGACCATAAAATGAAACTGAGAAACTGAGTATGGCGCTGTGTCGGGACACGCTTCGTGTCTCAGCGAATTTATTTATTTGTTTTCTTTATTTATTACATACTGCAGACCAATCTGGTCCAAGCAGGACGGGCAATACAATTTACAGAATATCTGTTTTACACAAGAGGAGAACAACAACAAGAAAAGAAACATGATAGTACCAGAGAAAAGAACACAAAGAGACAATCATCTAGTCATATAGCGCGTCATAAGGTTCTGTTAGGCTATTTCAGTCGGACACAGAACGCGGAAAAAAAGGAAAACTTATAAATGCCTGTTCTTGCAAAGTAAGGGGTTAGAAAGTGTGTTTGGTAATGTCGCGTAGGTCTTGTGGCCAAAGGGGAAAGAAACTGTGTCTGATCAATAGCCATTTTACCGTTAAGAAGTAAGTTTAAAAAATTCAAACAACATTTTTTTCTTCTCGATTCAAGTAGCTCAATGTTAGCTTTCATGAGCTCAGAAGTAGAATCAGTATACTTGAATTTGGAATAGATAAACCTGATAGCTTTTCGCTGAATCCTTTCTAACTTCTCAATGTTAAGCTTAGTATAAGGATCCCAATCAATAGAGCAATATTCAAGCTTAGGTCGTATGAATGTGAAATAGCTAAGAAGTTTGACCTTAGGAGGAGAATTACGAAGTTTATGTCTGAAGTAACAATGTCTGCGGAAAGCTGAAGAGCAAATGTTATCAATGTGCAGATTCCAAGAGAGGTTATTAGTGATTGTCACTCCTAGGTATTTGTAACTGTAACCTATTTCAAAGGAAGAGGTGTCAGGTTATAAATATATTTGAGAGGAGTTTTCTTAAGCGTTACACAAGGATAAACAGTTTTATCGGTATTAACAGTCATGCCAAAATCTGTGCACCACTTAGATACATTAATGAGATTAGAATCCAACTCAACCTGATCATGTACACCTCTGATTTTACGAAATAAGACAACATCATCTGCAAATAACCTCATTTGTGCTCCAGCAGTAATTACGGAAACAATGTCATTTATCTATAAAAAATACAGCAAGGGTCCTAGAACGCTTCCTTGAGGCACATCTGATGTTACAGGAAGACTGCAGGAATGAAAACCGTCAATTGAAACAAACTGCGTTCGGTTTTGTAAGTAATCGGAAACCCAAGAGACCAAAATGTCGGGAAGGTTAATATTTATGAGTTTATTGAGCAATTTATCATGAATAACTCTATCAAATGCTTTACTAAAATCCAAGAATATCGCGTCAATTTGTCCGCAATTATCTATGCATGCTGCAAATGAATGTACTACCATGACCAATTATGCTGCAGTAGAGAAATTTCTTCTAAATCCGTGTTGAAAGCTTGAGCTTATAGAGTTTTCCTCAAGAAATTGGGCGATGCGTTTTGCTACAACGTGTTCCCATAATTTACAACAAGATGTTAAGGATATCGGGCGATAATTTTCTAATGACAAACGGTCACGTTTTTTATAGACGGGTATAACTTGAGCTATCTGCCATTCATCAGGTAGCCTCGCACTTAATATTGAACATCGAAACAAGACCACAAGAAATTTAGCGATAGTTTCGGCATAACGAGGAAACGAGGAAAAATATTGGGCAAACCATCAGGACAGCAAGTCGATTTTGTTTTCAGATTTAACAGCATTGCGACTACACCATGATATGAAATAAAATCAACCTGGGATGCTCAAAATGCCCCGTGACGCAGACTCAGGGTTGTACTTGCCTTTGAAAACACTCCAGTAAAATAAGTATTAAAATACTCAGCGATGACTTGTGGATCTGTAATAGAGATGCCATCAACCGACACCTGCGTCACGTGCCTGTCAGCATGGCTGAAGTAATATTAAAATTTTCTTGGTTCATTATTCATAAAGTTGGGCAACGTTGTTGTGACAACGAAGTCCTTAGCCTCGTAAATTGCACGTGTGAGCTCGTTTTTGATACCATTAGCGAGAATAGGATTGGGAGTAGACCTTCTAGCCCGTTTTAGTTTCCGTTTCAAATGAACAATTTTTCGCGTGACCCAGGGTGTACGTTTGTGCGCTTTCTTTCGCTTGTTTTTGGTACGAACGTATTCAAACAATAATTGCACATATCAGCGAACTTTTTCCATAGCAAACATACATTATGATGCTCTTCAGCAAAATCAATCAGGCAATTTTCCATACGTGCAATCACAGAAGCATCATTCTAAAATCTCTAAAATAGCGTATGCTAGTAGTTTTATGAGAAGCAAATTTCACTAGGGGAATTGACATATATAAAAAACAGTGGTCTGATAAACCTTCTTCAACTATGACAGTGTGTTCAATAAAATCCCGGTTTATAAAGGCCAAATCTAATATCGAGCAAGATGAACCCTGGATGCCAGTGGGCTGTTTGACAATTTGAACCAGGTCATGAGTGAGCATAATATTAAAGACAATATTCATATTTTTGCTCAATTTGCTAGTTCCTTGCAGTCGCTCCCAGTCGACGCTGGGCAAATTAAAATCACCCAGCAACATAACTTTCTTATTGCGACAGAAGTACATACACTCTTGCAATTTAAATAGGTAATCAGGAGTACAATCAGGTGGCCTGTAGCATGCTATCAGGATGAAGCTATGACCCCAGCAAGATATTTTTAAGCATAAACACTCAAGATCGCGCAAGCAGTCGAGTACCACTGCCTCAATTGACGATTTAACAAGGATTGCTACGCCCCCGCGCCTCGTTTATCTGTCTCCGCGAAAAACTTTATAAGAAGGAAAGGCTAGGTCGTCTGCTATGTCGCTGTGCAACCAAGTTTGAGTAACGACTGAAATGTGTGGGTCATGTTCAATTAACTTTAATTCCAGGCTATCTTTCTTGTTAATAATGCTCCGGGCATTAATATTTAAAAGTCTCAGGTACTTTCTCTTTGGCTTAGCTCGAGTAACATGACTAACGGTTTCATGGTATAAGTGTGATGAAGTGCTGCTTTGGATACTACTGCTCAAGTTTTGTGCTGCATTCGCATGCAACTGCGCGTCAAAGGGCGATTTGGTTTGTTGTTTCAGTTTTTCTGCAGAAGTGCTTTATCATTTTTGTTTTCCTCCCGCACACAGGCCACGTTATTGATATACAGTTTATCAAAAGCCAAAGAAACCTTATCATGCTTTTCACGGTTTGTTTTTGCGCTTGCCCATTACTTTCTTCTGACCTCACGCACTCTAAGCGAGAAATCTTCGCCAATAGAACATTCATTATGTTTTAGTTTATAACATTTCTTTATAATTTTTACTTTGTTACGCGAGTCCGTTAACTTGAGAATCACGGACCTCAACATTCTAGTGTGGTCGGCCCAACCTGTGAATGCGCTCTATATCAATGTCATTAATTTCAAGAATTTTCTTAAAGATACCTTCATTGACGGCCTTTTCAAGTGATTCGGTATCCTCTTTTTCAGATTCCGGAAGACCATAAGTGATTAAATTGGATCGTTTGCTATGGTTCTCTAAATCGTCAATTCGCGCCTCAAGTGACTGAATTGTGTTACTAATGTGTTCAATCTGATTCTGGCATGAAAAAATTTTCTCTTCCAAGACAGCCAGAGCGTCCAATTTAACATCAATAGCGGATAATCTTATGTCTTTGATTTCTTTGATGTCGGATGCCATCAATTTCAGTTGATTGGCAATTTGTGATAGGTCAAGACCAGGATTTGACTCAATATCCCCTCCAAGTACCAACAACAGTCGGAGTGAATTAAGTACCACATGCGATACAAAACTCATCAATGGGCACGGAAGCATCAGCAAACATGGGCTGTTAGGTTGAAAACATTTATCATGATAATGATTTAGCCGGGACTATCTAGATTTTAGCGTGAACGAGATCAGTAAATTTGTGCGCTAACGCTGTTGAAGGCCCCCCCATACCGAACCTTGCCGCTGAAAAAAAAAATAACAGAAAAAGGAATTTATGCTATACACCTGGAAATAAACAAATCAGCATCGCGACAGTTGTGGTCCAGTTATTCGCAAACATGCCTGTAATGGATCTCTCCCGAGAATCCTTAGCACTCACGTAGAAGCACGGCCCATGGAATACAGTTGCGCCTTTTAGAGCACAGTTTGCGAACCGCCGACACAAACGTGTGAATTTTGTCTTGTGCGTACACTGGGGTTTGGCTTGGGTAAACCGAGACTGCTTCGTCTTCGCAGGGACGAGAATATGAAAGCCATCAAGCAGACATTTCCCGAAGCACGCGTCGTTACCGTAAAGGACTCCAACCACTGGGTCTACAACGACAAGAGAGAAGAGTTTGTTGACTTGGTCAGGGACTTCATGACAGCGCGTCGCCCGGAATCACAGCTGAAAACTCTGTCCGCCGCTTGAATGAGGAAGAACAAGGAGGGCAGTGCGATAAGCGATCGCGAATTCGGCGCTGCTGCGCGCCGAGCTACAGAATCAGTGGTTCGACAAAGTCGAGGCCATCGACACCCATTTCCACCTATTCCTGCGCGCGTTTCGTGTATAGTCTCCGTCACTCTTCGACACTTTTGCTTCAGAATAGAAGTGTATTGTCGAAGGTTGATGTAACGGCGACGTAAGGGGCAGAGGGGTCTTCGGTCGGTGTTGAGCGCCTAACAAGAATGAGTGTGGCGACAAACTGGGGCCGGCTACGCCCCTTCTTTAGCCGTTCCTGTACGATTTTCGTCTAATATTAATCACTCTTCGGCACTTTTCCTTCGGGATAAAAGTGTGTCATTGAAGATTTGATGTAGCGCTGAAGCAATGTGGAGAGGTGTCTGTGATCGTAAACTATTGCCACACCCTCTTATGTTTTTATGCGTGGTCATATCTATTGGGAACACACGCATGATATAGGCGTATATATTTACAGTAACCCAACGCTTTCCCCACCTTCCCACACCTATTTCACACGCGAATAAAATTCCTGGCTGGGATTAGGTTGTTGAGCATGAGTACAGAGCCCGCTGACAAGTGCGTCATCGGAAAAAAGATAGATAGAATGGAACAATCACATGTGCCTTGTCAAGTATCTGGGCTCTTCCACGCAATATTGTTTCGTTTCAATGCGCTCACGTTGACGAGAGGAGAAAGAAAGCAATATATATGAAAAAAAAGACTACGTCAAATTAAGGGATTTCGATAAAACACTCTTTCTGAGTCCCCAAAAAATAAAGGAGATGTTATGGGGTTTTACGTGCTGAAATCACGATTTCATAATAGGGCATGCCGTAGTGGGAGGCTCCGGAATAATTTCGACCACCTTGGCTTCATTAACGTGCACCTAAATCTAAGTACACTGGTGTTTTCGCCTCCATCGACATGCAGCCACCGGGGCTGAATGAATGAATGAATGAATGAATGAACCTTTAGATGACCCGAGAACTTAGTGGTACGACGCGATACCTTAGTGGGGTGAAGGGAAAGCAGAGAAAAGTATACGTCGATGCTAATACAGATTTTCGTCTAACCGGCTCGCCTCGCGGCTTCGCTTAGATTTACTTCCACAGTGCATGGGATCTGCGTGACTTTTTTTTCAGTCTATTGAGTGAAAGGGAAAGCAGGGAAATCAAATCTTCGCCTCCTTACAGGGACATTTTCGTACCATTTGGCTGAAATCAATTTCCCAATACTGCTATGCCTTCAGACAAACGCGGGGAAAAAACATTAACTTGAGCAGGGTGGACAAACTGATTGCAGTCTAAACTTCCCATTAAATATAGTAGGATAGTGGAAGTGAGTTACAGATGAAATAACCGAAAGTTGAGTTAGTTGGTCTATCTTGCAATTGCAGTGCGCAAAGGACATCCAGGCGTTGGAAAGCGCTTACAAACAGAGCCTTCACTCGATTGAATTATCTATGTGCAGAGCGCAAATATCCGCGATGAATGCGCATGCGCAGCAGGAATCAATCAGTCGGTCAGTTAATAAATCAATCAAACGAGCAAACAAACTAACAAAAAGCAAGCATATAAACACGCTCATACGATCAAACAAGCGAATACAGTCGAACGGCTCTCTACAACGAACTCTACTCTGCAACGAACTCTACAACGAAATTGCCTGTATAACAAAGTACCGAGTGCCGGGCCTAAGTCCTGCCTTTATATTGTGTTGTGAACACCTCCGCAACGAAGACCACTACAACGAAGTTACCCGTACCACTAAAGAATTCAGAGCCCCGACAACTGATTTCTTGCTGCAACGAACGCCGCGTTATCTGCCCTCCGCAGACTCCACTTGGCTGCGCTCCCCTGCAGTGCTAACCGCAGCGCTTGCGACGCACTCGACCAGCGTGCCGATGTCATCAAGTGTTACGGTCCTGCTGTACTGCTTCAGGACTCGCTCAAATCGTAGGGGGGTGGTTGTAACACACGAGTGGGTGCGACGGCTGACGAATGCGTCGCCGTTAATGACGATGTGGGGATGCTATCATAACTGACGACCCACGACGTCCTCGAAGCCTTCTAGGGCAGAAAGGCTGTAGAACCTGTAAACGGACGAGGAATATTTTGACAGCAAGGAAGGCTGTAAGGGAGTTCCGCGATCTGCAACATTACGTGACGTCGCCCCTGCGTTTCGGGGAGGTGCACACCGTGAAACTCGATGCACTGAGGTCGGCCACCGTCGCGCATTGCGCCATACATTGGGCACATACAGCGATAATTATCTGCATTTGTGTTCTCATGGCCACATATTTGCACAGGTGGTCTTCGCGTGCCTCTCAGTGTATAACTGTAAGAGAACCATCAAGCTTAATTTTGAACAGCCGGTGCACTGCCCCATTGTGGTGACGGCGAAGAATGATGCAGAGTCAGAACTGGGAGCTACAAATTAAAAACTCAGGGTGTCTACCAAGCTGACATTTCCAAATTTCCTGAGTTTTCCAGGTTTTCCCTGAGCACTTTTGCTAAATTCCCCGAATGAGCCAGAACTTTGTTTTATGTCAAGACAAGCTGACACCATGTTGCCCGATGCTGTCACTCTCTAGTAAGCATGTTAAAACAAAAAAATGACTTAATCCAGTTTGAATAGTAAGGAGTAATATCCATTTTATTTAAAAAGAAAACAGAATGAAGGTGTTAGTAAAACGCACAGTGAAAAAAATGATAAAACCCATTGCAAATTGATTCGAACATATTCAAATACGTATGTAAGGAGATGCATACATAAGTAAATATTTTTTTTAATATGAGCTATTTCTATCAAGTGATAGCAAGCTCATCGGTAGGAGGCCTGAACTTTGTCACAACTAAGATTCTCTCTCAGCAGCTGGGAAGTCAATCTCAACTGTCCTGACAATAACATACTCTCAGCCCGTACAAAACATCTCAGTGTTGGGTTTCACTGCTTTAAATAGCTTATTTTGGTTTGAATGAGGGACACCTGCATCTCGGCATCAACCAACACTTTGTTTTTTGAGCTCAAGCTCCTTCAAAGAGGTGGCGGCACTCTTCATTTCCCGTCAATTCCTCAGAACGTCGGTCCTTCCTGTTCTCATCCTCCTTCTGACACGTGTTCACCCCATGGATCATTTGAAGCATCCTCTTGCTCGGTTGTACAGTCAACGTCCGATTTTTCGGACTCCCTAGAGGCCGCAAAAACATCCGAAAAATCGGGCAGTCCGAAAAAAAAATGAATGCATGTCTCAAACTGCCTATAAGGGCTAAAATTGGCACAGGCACGTCCGCAGAAGTACTTAAGGCCTGCCAGTACACTTATTAGGCATATCAGTGCTCGTACTGTGACAGGAGATGGGGGTACACGCGCGTATAATTAAGGACTACATACTGTGTCCCGTGGCAATTGCCCCTTCCCGCGCTTGTTATGCTTCACCGCGTAACACTGCTGTAATGAGGCGACGCTCACTTTCGGAGACTGGCATTACGAAACACGCTGTGTGTGCTCTGCGAGCTTCGAAGCCAATGGCGAAGATTACAAACGTGGTGTTGGTGCCATTGCTGACAGCGGCGAATTCTTTCAATGAAAAACACGGCACCGCACGGCAAGAAGCTTAACAGTGAACGTAGAAGCAGCTAGGCTTAACGTTGCCGTGGTGGTGGCTACGGTTGCCGGCGGATCTGCGTGCGATAGTGCCAGTTCGAGGCGGCGAAATAATCAAAATGGCGGCGGTGGCAGCTTTGATTAATGCCATTTCAGACCTGCAGTCAGGGCAATATACATTGACTATATGGAGTACGTGGTGGTGCCGCAAAGCCGTGCAAATTATCGGGCATGTCCGAAAAAGCGTCTGGAAAATCGGTCGTTAACTACTCTTACTGGAGCCAGCATAACACGACTTTCGTTCCCTTTCAATAAAGCTACAGCTAATTTTCCCTGACATAGGCACAAATTCCATGAGTTTTCTCTGAGTTTTTCCAGATTGTTCAAATTCCCTGAGAATTCCCGGTTTTCCCGGTTTTTCCGGTTGGTAGACACCCTAAAACTATTTTATAGGACGAACTCGTGCCCCGAAAAACAAGTAACGCTCAATCGCAGCAACAGCGGCGAGCAAAGTCG